>NC_072853.1:56788968-57095486 GCF_028858705.1 Grus americana
TCATCATAAGAAATTTCTTCCTCATGTCCAATCTGAACCTACCCTCTTTAATTTTTAACTCCATTGCCCCTTGTCCTGTCACTGCAGGCCCTGGTAGAGTCTTTCTCTTTCGTACAAGCCCCCTTTATATATAGAAAGGCTGCAATAAGGTCTCCCTAGAACATTCTCTTCTCCAGGCTGACCCACCACAACTCTTTCAGTCTTTCTTCACAGGAGAGCTCTCTAGCCCTCTGACCATTTTTGTGGGCCCCCTCTGGACCTCACTCTTAACAGGTTCATGTCTTTTTTTGTACTGGGGGTCCCACAGCTGGGTGCATTACTCTAAGGGAGGTCTCTCATGAGAGCAGAGTAGAGGGGAACAATCACTATGCATCTTTTTATGCAGCCCAGGATACAATTGCCTTTCTGGGCTGTGAGTGCATATTGCCAGCTCATGTCCTATTTTTCATCCACCAGTATCCTCAAGTCCTTCTCCACAGGGCTGCTCTCAATCCATGCATCCCCCAGTCTGTGCTGATATTGGGGATTGCCCTGACCCATGTGCAGGACCTTGCACTTGACCTTGTTGAAATTCGTGAAGTTTGCATGGGCCCATTCCTCAGGCCTGCCAATGTCCCTTTGGAAGGCATCCCTTCCCTCAAGCGTATCAACATCACCACTCAGCTTGGTGTCATCTGCAGACTTGCTGAGGGTGCACTCAATCCCACTGTCTATGCCTGAAGACTGAATAATGTTGTTCCCAGTAGGGACCCTTAAGGAACACCACTCATTACTGGTTTCCACTTGGACACTGAGGCACTGACTCTAACTCTTTGGACATGACCACCCAGCCAATTCCTTATCTATCTCACAGTGCATCCATCAAACCCATATCTCCATTTTAGAGGTAAGAATGTTGTGCAGGACCGTATCAAAGGCCTTACAGAAGTCCAGGTAGGTGACATCCATAGCTCTTCCCGTGTCCATTGATGCAGTCAGTCCATTGTAAGAGGCCACTAGATAAGTCAGACATGATTTGCCCTTGGTGAAGCCATGTTGACTGCCTGTAATGTTTCTGCATGTTGGCGCTCTCTTCCATACATTTTGACATATCTTCCAGGAGGGTTTGTTTCATGATCTGAATATTGATTATTTGATGCGGAGATATCTGCAAAACTAATAATTTAATTGCAGGTAAAAAAGCTTAGTGGAAAAATGTAGAGAAGGGACAAGCTATTAAATAAACTGCAGCACAGCTGATGGGCTATTAGAAGCTTAATAAAGACATTTCTAAAGGATGGACAGTGTTTTGTTTGAACTTGGTTTAGTATCTTCATTAATGACCTTTGTATGGTTGGGACTGTGCAGGTAGAGCTCATTCATAATGTGGAATTAGGAGATATGATGAACGCAAAAAATTGTGCATTTGATGTGCGCTAATAATAGAACTGCTGTTTTCTCATTTTAGTTGGACGTGATGAAGCAGTAAAACTAGAGACTAGTACTTGATCATGGGTTTATTGCAAGTGTGACAAGTCATGAAACAGAGCAAATATGAGACTCTAGTTTTTTTGTGAGAGAAGTGTTCATGTCAAGGTTTATGGCATTGATGAAGCTTTACTTGAATGCAGCCCTGGCAACACCTTGTCAGAGAAGATGAACCCAAATGGAAATGGTGCAAAGAAAAAATTATTAACATAAGTGAAGTAGAATAGCTTGGCTTGTTTATCTTAGCAAAATGAAGATGATCTGATTGCTGTCTATAAATACATCAGAAGAGGTAAGCCCGGGGGGGGGAAAAAAGCTACATAGGCTAAAGGGTAGGATTGGTACAGAAATGAATTGGCATAAAATGGCTGTGAATGTATTTAGATCATTAGAAACTAGTTGAATTTCAAATCTGAATCGTGTCAGTGTGAACTAACCTTCTAAAAATTACGTGGGCAAAAATAATTTTAAATTCATTAGATACCATCTTAAAGTGGTTTGTTTCATGTAGACTTTAGAAGACTTCCACAGGTCATGAGGTTACAATGTTCCTCAAAGCTTGGTAGGAACAGTGGTGGTACCTCATTATGTACTTAAGCTAGAAGCCAGTATGTCATTTTATGTTCCAAGACATTAGAATTGCTTGACTGAGATAATGTTTAATGTTTGACTTTTTTTTTTTTTCTTTGAAAGAGGGGATGTTCATAGATTTTGAAATCACATGCTTAGGACTGTGCCATCTGTGAAGTAAACTTAATAATTGTAATCCATAGGAATATAATGTTAATTTAACATGTTTAATATGTTAATAGCATGATGTTAATATGGCCTCTAAATCTAATAAACCCAATAAAAAGAAAATTGTTTGTTTTTTAATTTGGATGTCTACTAGACACGTTCCATGTTACAGCTCAAGTTAGAACTCCAGCTGCTTCTATAGAAGTGAGCTGACTGGTCCTGGAAAGTGTGGCTGCATTAGCTCAGTACTGTGATGTGAAGGTAATGCAGGAATGGAGTTTGTGATCCTGCCTGAGTGACAAGACTGTGACTGAATGCAACTTTTATTTAAAGCAGATGTTTGTTTTCCTGAGTGACTGTGGGATATGCTGTACTTGGATTTCAGAGATTTGGGAGATGGAGACGTATAGTCCATCCTTCCAGAGAATGAAAGGTCACCCTGAAACTGAAGTTCATGTCTTTGGGAGGTAGTCCAGTATTAGTTAGACCTGTCTGTAGGAAATTTTGATGTTTGATATATAAGCCTGTTTAGACTGGGCTCTGTGTTATGTGCTGAGGTTGGACACCATGTAACAGTCAAACACCTAAGACTGGGTTTTTTAAAAACTTTCTGGGATTTTGTCCACACTGGGAGAAGTGTGAAATGGATTTATTTTTAAAGTTACTTTGTTACACTTTTGATACTACTTGCAAGGAAACTGATGAAAACCGGGAGAGCTCTGGTGCTCTGTTTAATGTTTGAATCTGGCCTCATATACCCAGTTCTTAGAGCACAGTGGGAAAAGTGTTAGGTAACAGCTTTTGGTCAGGTCTTCTGTGGAAAGACTGATTTTCTGTGTGCCACTACAGCTGCCATCTGAGACGATTACAAGTATACTGATTACTGCTGTAGAGTTTGAAGTGCATCTTACATGTTGCAATGCAGATCAGAAAGGTGTATCCAATTGGAAATTATGAATTTGAGGATGCATACATATTTTAAGCTGCTGAATATTTGAATATTTTAAACTGGGTTTTTCAGCATCACTGAAACCTTTTCTAAGCTACAGCAGGTTAAAATACAAAGCAAGTTCAAAAGGAAAAAGAAAGGGAAAAGTTACTTGTTTGTTTAATTTTGTTGTTTGAATCTGCTAGTATTTGAAATGTAAGAACCTCTGTAATTATCAGATTCATTAGTTATCCTACTTCATGCAAGTAAAGAGAATAGTTGCTCCAGCAGGAAGGGTTTATTGAATTAAATTGTTAATGTTGTATCTGTACTGAAAGACTGCATATACACATTACTTAGTTGTTTAAGGACTTTGGGCATAATTTGCTGGTTTAAATGTTTAGCAGAAGTGAAATATTTCTACTGCTCTTGTTATTTCAATGGTGGGAGTGCTTTGGGATGAATAATACTTTATCATTAGATTTGTAAGACTTTAGTAGACTTATGAGCTACCAATTTTAGTATACTCTTAGCTTCTATTTGGCAAGAATAACAATGTAACCAAATAAAGTTAACTTGCAAGTAAGGAATTAACAATAATATGGAGATTAAGTAACAAACATGCCTTTGATGTTAGGAACATGACAGTTCTTTAGTAATGGCACTCTTTCAATAGGAAAAAATGTCAACAATAGACATATATGTCTGAATTGGACTCAGACTGCTAGCTTTTAAAACTTAAGCTAAATACAATCATTAATATCTTTGGATGAAGTTATTCCATGTTATACCATCTTATTAATAGTGATTTTTGTTGTTGTTGATGCTAAAGAAACCGTTGTCTGTATTTAACATTCATTACTTTATCTGTTAGATAAAATACAGACTAAAAGGAGATTGTCCTGCATTTAATGTTCTCTTTACCAGAATTCATGGTAATGATCTGTGGCTGTACTTTACTCTTGAGATAGATGCTTATTGCATTTTTACAGTGGTTTTTGGCCACTAATAACATGTCAGTAACAAGCTGGGGCGAATATGAAATTTTGATCCAGAAACCAAGTGTAAGAAAAAATTGTTTTGTCTGCTTTGAAATGCCACTGTCTTGTGTTCCTGTCTCTTCTGTCAGAATGGCAGGCAAAATTTTCAATTCCCATTTCTCTTACACCAGCCCCCAGTAGAGCATGCATGCCAGCATCTGCACAAACACATCTAGTAAGCTGTATAGCCATATATAGGCTCTGCTTGTCCTTTTGGCAGAGGAAGATGAGCTCCTTAAGGATTAAAAAATGGGCATTGTCTCAGAACTTTTTAGAAGGAAAAATCTTTGACAGATACATCATCAGCATGGTTGCTGACAGCATGTCATTGTAGGGAGCTCAGGTAAAATCTAATGTTACTCATGATAAATAGTGCTAGCCTAGAATCAGCCTTCAGGAGCTGTGGACATTGAGGTGTGTCAGCTTTCTTATAAAGCCTTTTTTGCATTCTGACACATACATGCAGGTTGATGATAAAATTAATAACTATTTCTCAAGTACCAGGGTAGAATAAGAAGTGAAAGATTGTGTATTATTGCTCTAGTATATGGATCTCTACCTGAGAGCCATGGTTATTTGTAGGTATTATTAATCTTGCACCTTCCTCCACTGATTATGCCTGATCATTCAGACCTATAATGTTGAAGTGTTAATGCATGAAACCTAAGCTGTTACGCTTCATAGACTGTGAATAATTTTAACATAGGTGATTTATTAAAGTCAGAATTTTTCTTCTAGTTGAAAAGGTTTTTGAATGGTCATGGTTTTGGTATTTCAAGAGGAAGGAATTATCTTCGTTGGCAAGTTATGGATTCTCTTCAGATTGTTTTCACAGAGATCTGAATATTAATTTCTTAAAAATAATTTATGGAAATAAACAGCATTCCTATCATTTTCTTTTTTGTCAGCTGTGTGTCACCTGTGCTTTTTTCAGAAAGTACTATAGGACTCTGTTTGGAGTAATTAAGTGCTTTGTGTACATTTTAAGGTTAGTTTTCTTAACTGACAATCAAGGTAGTTTTGACTTGCTACAGAACACTGATCTTTAATTTTTAGACATCTTTCCTTCAGTACCCTTGGTGGAAGATGATCAGGTCAGGGCCTATTTAAGTAAAATGGACATATATAAGTCCATGGGCCCTGATGGGATGCACCCATGAGTGCTGAAGGAGCTGGTACATGGAGAAACAGGCTGACAGGAACCTTGTGAAATTCAACAAGGAGAAGTGCAAAGTCCTGCACCTGAAGAGAAACAACATCCCCCATACACCAGTACATACTGGAGTCTGACCAGCTGGAAAGCAGCTCTGCAGAAAAAGCCCTGTGGGTCCTGGTGGACACCAAGTTGACCGTGAACCAGCTATGTGCCCTTGCAGCAAAGAAGGCCAATGGTATCCTGGACTGCATTAGGAGTGTTGACAGAAGGTTGAGGGAGATGATCCTTCCCCTCTGCTCAGCACTGGTGAGGCCACAGCTGCAGTGCTGGGTTCAGTTCTGGGCTCCCCAGTACAAGAGAGACATGGACATACTGGAGAGACTCCAGTGGAGGGCCACAAAGATGATGAAGGGACTGGAGCATCTCTCCTATGAGGAAAGGCTGAGAGAGCTGGGACTGCTCAGCTTGGAGAAGAGAAGACTCAGAGGGGATCTTGTCAGTGTGTACAAACACTTGATGGAAGGGTGGAAAGAGGACAGGGCCAGGCTCTTTCCAGTGATGCCCAGTGACAGGACCAGAGGCAATGGAAACAACCTCTGAGACACAGGAGGTTCCCTCTGAACATCAGGCAACATTTTTTCACTGTGAGGGTGACTGAGCACTGGCATAGGTGGTCATAGAATGATTTGAGTTGGAAGGGACTTTAAAGATCATCTAGTTCCAACCCACCTGCCATGGACAGGGACACCCTCCACTAGACCAGCTTGCCCAAAGCCCCATCCAACCTGGCCTTGAACACTTCCAGGGATGGGGCATCCACAACTTCTCTGGGCAACCTCTCCCAGTGCCTCCACCCTCACAGTGAAGAATTTTTTCCTTATATCTAATCTATATCTACCCTTCTTCAGCTTAAACCCATTACCCCTTGTCCTATCACTCCATGCCCTTGTAAACGGTCCCTCTCCAGATTTCTTGTAGGCCCCCTTCAGGTACTGGAAGGCTGCTCTAAGGTCTCCCCGGAGCCTTCTCTTCTGCAGGCTGAACAACCCCAACTCTCTCAGTGTGTCCTCACAGGAGAGGTACTCCAGCCCTCTGATCATCTTCATGGCCCTCCTCTGGACTTGCTTGAACAGGTCCATGTCTTTACTGTGCTGGGTACTCCAGAGCTGGATGCAGTACTACAGGTAGGGTCTCACAAGAGTGGAGTAGAAGGGGAGGATCACCTGCCTTGACTGGCTGGTCATGCTTCTTTTGATGCAGCCCAGGACACGGTTGACTTTCTGGGCTGCAAGTGCACATTGCCAGCTCATGCTGAGCTTCTCATCTGCCAATACCCGCAAGTCCTTCTCCTCAGGGCTGCTCTAAACCCTTGCTGTCCAGGGAGGTTATGGAGTTTCCATCCTTGGAGATATTCAAAAGCTGTCTAGATGTGGTGCTGGGGCAACTGACTCTGTGTGTCCCTGCTTTAGCCAGGGGATTTCGCCCAGATGATCTCCAGAGTTCCCTTCAAACCTCAACCATTCTGTGATTGTCATGTGAAATGATGGGAAAGAAAAAAAACAATTAAACTTTGGCTAATTAAAAAAATCTTTATTACATCATACGAATGTAAATTATATGGTGCTGTGTTAATTTAACTTATTCTTTCTTTATGCCATTGTTACTTCTAATTCTGGCAGAATGCATTGATGGAGATCTTACTCTGTTCCTGTCAGGTTTATCATAAGTTGGTTAACTTGTTCTCAAAATGCTGGCTTTATAATATTACTGCTAATTTTTATCCTGCTGACTTTAACTCCTTTCTCATTCATTAGGGCTCAAATTGTCAACTGCAGTAAATGAGTTTTCTTTGCCTGTCCAACCTGACTTTATTGTGCACTGAAAGAAAACTACCCTGCCTGAGTTTGTTTTGGTAAAGATGCTTGAAATGTTCTGTATATTTCAAGTGCTCTTGGAATTTCAAAAGTGATGAAGCAGTTGTGAAAAAAACCCAGCATCCCACTTAAAACATATAATCCCAATAGCGTTTGAAGTTAACACTGTAACTTACACATTTTAAGGAGTTTGGATTTCTTTTGCCAGTCTGTGTACTTTTTACGTGTACTTGTATTGTTTTTAGATGTGGCTGCATATATCACTTCACTGTGCCAGTTTACAGCTCAAATAAACTTTAGTTCTGTGTGTGAAATAGAGTGCTTTCTGGCAGAGTCAGCTTAGGTATTAGCTTTTATAACAGCTGCAGTTCAATGTCTTAAATTGAAGAGTACAATATACTTAATACTTAAGCTGTTCATATAAAATGCTGTTGAGTTTGTTTAATAATGCATGCTCATTTTTGTACAACTCTACAAATTATCTACCTTCTAATTATCAAATATTTATGTAATTTAATAAAACAATTTCTTATCCAATTTTAGGTAAAGGTGATGTTTTATGGTAGGCTCTGTGTGTATGTTATGACAGCCTTACTAATTTTGAATGGCGCTGCTTGATAAACAAACCTGTCCACTTCTCAGAAGTTCTTATGTTTGCTCTGTACTACCAACAACTAGAGGTACTGGCAGTGATCTTTCACCTTTCCCAGGGTACCACAGACTGAGGAGGTTTGTCTAAGCTCTTCATTCCCACTCTAGAAAGATATATTCACGTCATCATTTTTCTCTTATGTTTGACCCTCCCAGGCGGTAGAAGGATGACTTTTGGAGCTGAGGAACTGAAGGAGACTTGAATTTGAAGAGAAAATGACACTGTT
This sequence comes from Grus americana, assembly GCF_028858705.1. Lineage (NCBI taxonomy): Eukaryota > Metazoa > Chordata > Aves > Gruiformes > Gruidae > Grus > Grus americana. The sequence continues at coordinate 56,797,050 of NC_072853.1, forward strand.
GATTAAAAAGATCTCTGTACAGGTCCTACCTGTACAGTAATACATAGTATTTTGGTTTTACTGCAGTGTAACTGGCAAGCTTGTGGCCAAGGAAACTTGGCACTGTATTTCAGCAGTGGAAACTGGCTCTGCAGAATCTGTGTCATTTCTTCCTGTCTACTAGTTGCTGTAGTCCGAGATGTGTAGTTGCCAGAGGCAACCCCAGCATTAATGTTGTGGTGGCTGCACTGTAAGACTGCCAGAATAGAAATTCAGTACATAATGTTTTTGGCGATCTCTAGTATTTCTGAGTGTGGTTAGGCAGGTGTCTGTCATTCCTTTCTAAGGCCCTCATAAGTCAAAAAGACAGGAAAAATCTCAGCATGGATTGTCGCTGCTCCATTCAAAACAGTTAGAATAACCTGGCACGCTCACAACTTTTGTCCTAGGAAGGTGCTATAACTGACATCTTGAATTTATACTACTAAGTGGGTTGCTGAACTCCCTGTCCCCTTTACAGTAGCTCTGACTCTCAAAGATTGTTAGATTGAAATTGCAGGCTTATAAAGCAATGATTTCTTGTCATTAGACACTATAGGTACATCAGTATAGCTTGAGGATTTTATTAGATAAATGACCACAGCTTCTGAAAACCCTAGTTGCAGATCCAGAAGTCCATAAGTCTTAAGTTGCACAAACATAAGATAAAAGATAGTCTTAAGCAATTTACAATGAAAGTATTGGGCAAACAACAGTAGATAAGTACCCGTGAGGTATTTTTTGTGGTGGTACAGTTAGGCCTGAGCCTGTCTGAGGTTTAAGTGCTCAAATAAAAAGCAGCTTTGGCCGGGGCGTCATACAAGCAGTGAGAGATGCTCTTTTTGAGAGTATAATGCTGTCCTACTGTAGCTGGATGTTTTCTGAGATGGAGTTGGCATGCATTTGTCTATCTTAGTGCATGTGCAAAATGTCTGTGTCTTTGCTGTTCTTTTCCTTGGTTAGATGTGGTCTTTGTGGTATGGCCTAAAACATTCCTCCTTCCTGGTTCTCCTCCTCCACTCTTCGCTTGTTTTTCTCAAGGAACTGTCATGATTTAGACTTTTGCACTCAGGCTGTTAGTGCCAGCTTGTACTTTATTTCCCCGCTCCTCCAAGGGTAGTGGTATTTTTGTTTGTGTGAATGGGAACTCCAGAATCCTCTTCAGCTGTTGCATGGTTTCTTTTTTGAAGGATATGCCATGCTAATTTAGATCGTGCAGCTCCTCTGAATGGTAATAGATATTTTTTTTCTGATTTACTGTCCTTGTGTCTGCTCCTGCCCATCCATGCTCAGATCACTGCTGTCTCTTGATATGCTACTAAACTACCAAATAGCTGAGTTCTGTAGGAACAGTGAAATTTAGTCGTCTTTTTCTTTTGTGCACCAGTTTGTTACCAGCTGTTTGTTAAATCTGATGGTTGTGAGTCTTGAGAGGCTTTATGCAGCTTTTTTTTTTTCTTTAAATCTTTTAGAAAACAGGTGAAAGGTAAAGCTGTCGGATGCTGTAAACCTTGAAAAAGATTTCAGTCCACTTTTCAGTATCAGACATTTCTTTCAAAATGTCCCTGAGCTAAAGGCTCTTTTTTGGGAAGTATCCAGAAAATGCAAAGGAGGTCACTGCATTCATGTACCTGGGGAACAAAAGTAGATTTATTTATTTATATATTTTAAAAATATCATCTGTGGTGTTAGAACTGACAGTAAATACCAGAATGAAGAATATTTTGAATCCTATCTCATTATTATACACTTTGAGAAGGCAGGCATGAGGGTACCTTTCATGTCTGAAAAGAAACAGAACATGTTTTTTTGTTGTTGTTGGTTTTAAGTTTAGATAGCAGTTTATCATCAGTTTATAAGTTCACTGCTTCTTTGTCTTGAAATAAGCTATTTTTGAATAGTATAGCTTCTTTTCTTGATGACTGTGCCTTTCAAAATGAGCCTCTGAACTGAGCCTTTTTTCCTTTAAGCAGAATTTCCTTAGTAATAGTAGTTGAGAAAATTGAGAAGCAGAGCTCCTTCAGTTTGTCTAGAGTTGTAATTAAAAAAACCAATACACGCCTTTGAAAGCCAGATATGAGGTGCTGTATGCCACTGGGCACTGCAAAGGTAATGCCTAGATGTCTATTAGTAAAACTCCCAGAATAACTTCTGCAAAAATATTAGCATAGCTTGAAAAATAAATGTTTGGTCTTTTCTGAGTGTATTGCCAGTCTTAGATTTAGAGGAGTATTCAGCTGCTTGATTTTAGTTCAGCTTGTGGTATGGGTGATGGGAGTTATTTTTGGATCACACTCTATAAGTAAATGCAAGTGGATCCTGCAAGAGACATCAAGAGGCAAGTGGGAGGAAACTTTGAAGTCGTTTTGTAAATCTTCCTCTTGGGGGCTGTGTCAAATTTCCTTGGATTAAGAGGGTGACTATTTCATCCACTGTCTAAAGCCAGATGAGAAATAAAGTTTCTGACAAGTAATACCAGTTCCTGTTTTCTCAGATGAGCCTCATTGAATGTAAATCTAGCCCCTGTGTGTCTTCATCTACATCTGGGTATTCTGGTTCTTAGTAATTCCTGGTTTAGTCCTTTATCAATTTGTGTCTTGGTGTTTTGTGTCAAGAGGCTGTTTAGCACTCTCTCAAAATGAAGGATTTGGACTGAGAGAAGTAGAGAAACACAAACATTGGTCAGACAGTGAGCCCTCTAGTGTAGTAGCATGTTTGATGGTGGCCAGTACCATTTCCTTCAGAGTAGTTCAGACACCGCTGTGGTATAAGGTGTCCAGAGGAGAATTGACTTCCTTTGTCTCAATCAATTAGTGGTTTTGTTGTACCTTACCACCTGCTCGTATCACCTGTAGTTTTCATCCTATTTAATCTAAGGTTTGCTTTCTTTGTGTGTGTGGGTTCTTTTAATGGATGAGCAGTTGTCATGTTTTCAATTCTGATGAAAAGTATTTTTTAGTAATTTATGTAATTTTTAAAGAATGGTAAAGAAGGTTCTTAAAAGTTAATGTACACATGAAATATTATTGAATAAATTTCATTTTCATATAAAATGCCATTTTCTAAGTTATATTCTTTTAGTGCTTGTGTAGTCTTGCTTTCAGATGACACAAGCATAAGGGAGATTAACACAGCTCAGAACACTGTGAACCTTACTTGCTTTTCATGCTGTTACTGTGGCATCACATGGAGGTGATCTCTATTGGAAGATGTGCTTTTGCAGCTTGACATTGAAATTATGCCTCTTGTCCAATCGAGTCTTAGGGGCAATTTCTATCCTAATGGTTTAACATAAGTACAGTTTAAAGAATACACTGCATTGAATATGTAAATATGGCAACTACAACTTCTTTTCTGTGGATCAGGTAGAGTATATGCATAAACAAGAGTATCATCTCTTTTGCCTATTTTGAGTTTAAAAGATGAGGTTGATGTCTGTTTCTGTCAAGTCTATGGGAGCTCAGAAGCACCACAGAAGGTGAAATGTCAAGAGCAGTTAATATATTTCAGTATCACAGTGTTTTCTTTCTTTAAACACTTGAAAGAGTTCCAAAGTACCTGTTACTTCTATTCCTGAAGAAAAATCCAGCAAAATTTACTTTTGCATGTGATCATTACCTTCTAGGTATTTAACATGTTAGGAAGGATTTAGTAAAATTAGCATATGTATATGTGAACTTTTTGCACCAGCAACTTGAGTCTGTCATACTACTTAAGGGAGTTGTTTGTCCATTGCTGTAATGTATATTATCATAACTAAGGTGATAGAGCATGCTTTGCATGTAACAGTATATGTGCTTAACAGAGGTATGATTTAACCTGCTTCTAGAAGTCGTTGCCTTCAAGTTATATTTTAAAAGTAATTTGTACTGTATAAACAGATTTCTGTTCCAGAGATACAAGCATATCTAATACCACCAACCCTTTTTTCAGGTCCCTTTACAGATGTAGTAACTACAAATCTTAAACTACGAAATCCATCAGATAGAAAAGTATGCTTCAAAGTGAAGACCACAGCGCCTCGTCGATACTGTGTGAGGCCAAACAGCGGAGTTATTGACCCAGGATCATCTGTAATTGTTTCAGGTAAAAACAAATATATACACTTGTAGGTTAACTGTTTTTAGGCCTTTCATGAAGTTCTCTAATGATTGATCTTAGAGGCTATTTGAAGTATGTCAGTTTTTTAAAAACATTTTTAACAATACATCTGTTCCCCTTAATTATTGCAATGTCAACATGATGTAGAGCTGCAAAGATACATGAAAAATCCTCCATACAGAAATACTTGCCATTTGTCACGTGCAGCTCGTGAAACGAGGCAAAATTGGAAATGGGCAGTGACATTAACAGTACCTTTGCTTCAGACTACTATATTCATATTTTGAAGTAGGGCGTTGCTTGGCTGCTCTGATGTGTTTAACGTTTGACAGCTCATTGCGTTTAAAAAAAAATAAATTCATTCATGATTGTAGACTGGTTGTTTTGACGATAGTGTTGGTCCCTGAACTCTATTTCAGAATTTCTTCCATTTATCACAGTAGTATATGTTAAGTGGCAATCATTAAATTGCTTTAAAAAAATTATATTTTCTATTATTTTAGGTAGCTGGAGCAGTTTGTAGCCCTTAAATTTGAAAAATCACTATAGAGACACTCATTCCTTAATCTAGTTTTGTTTTTTTGAGTGAGGGGATTAAAAAAAGTATCCTTATTTTTCAGCAGAGTGTGAGCTGAAACCAGACAATATTTTTTTTTTTTCCTCCCATGAAACTCCAGGTAGGTTTGTGTGGTGGGTTGACCCTGGCTGGTGGCCAGGTGCCCACCAGAGCCGCTCTCTCACTCCCCTCATTCACTAAATGGGAGAAAAGGCATAACGAAATGCTTGTAGGTCGAGATAAGGACAGGGAGAGATCACTCACTAATTGTTGTCACGAGCAAAACAGACTGAACTTAGAGAGGGAATTCATCTAATTTATTACTAGGCAAAACAGAGTAGAGGAATGAGAAATAAAATCAACTCTTAAAACACCTCCCCCCACCCCTCCCATCTTCCTGGGCTCGACTTCACTCCCGGCTTCAACCTTCCCCCCCTCAGCGGCACAGGGGGACGGGGAATGGGGGTTACGGTCAGTTCATCTCACGGTGTTTCTGCCGTTTCTTCATCCTCAGGGGGAGGACTCCTCTCATCGTTCCCCTGCTCCAGCATGGAGTCCCTCTCACGGGGTGCAGACCTTCAGGAGCAAACTGCTCCAGCGTGGGGTCCCCCACGGGGTCACAAGTCCTGCCAGCAAACCTGCCCTGGCGTGGGCTCCCCTCTTCACGGGTCCACAGGTCCTGCCAGGAGCTTGCTCCACTGCAGGCTTCCCACGGGCCACAGCCTCCTTCAGGTGCCTCCACCTGCTCCGGCGTGGGGTCCTCCAGGGGCTGCAGGTGGAATCTCTACACCCCCTCATCCTTCCTCCATGGGCTGCAGGGGAACAGCCTGCTTCACCATGGCCTTCACCACGGGCTGCAGGGGGATCTCTGCTCCAGCGCCTGGAGCTCCTCCTCCCCCACCATCTGCACTGACCTTGGTGTCTGCAGAGTTTCTTACATCTTCTCACTCCTCTCTCTGGCTGCAAAAGCTCGCTCTCTCTAACTGCTTTTCTTCTTGAATATGTTATCACGGAGGCGCTGATTGGCTTGGCCTTGGCCAGCGGCGGGCCCGTCTTGGAGCCGGCTGGCATTGGCTGTATCAGACACAGGGGGAGCTTCTAGCAGCTTCTCACAGAAGCCACCCCTGTAGCCCCCCCCCCCACTACCAAAACCTTGCCACGCAAACCCAACACAGTTTGGCTTGCTTACGTCATTCTGACAGTCCACAGAATTTTAATAGCTATATGTATAATGGCCTAATCCTATACTGGACCGTACAATGTCAAAAAGACCAGGTGTTATTAATTGTGGGAGCAGACGTTCTCAAGAAAATGGGAAAAGACTAGGTATCAGTCTTCTGATTTGGTAAATGATTTTTGTAGGTCATTCTGCTGATCATTTTGAGATAAGAATCTCCTGAATAACGGAGATTCTCAAGCCAGTGACTGTAAGAGGTGAGAAACTCTTTATTTCTTGGGACCTACCATATTTCCTAACTTGCAGAGAGGAGAATCCCCTTTTAATAGACTGTGGTCTTACAGGTTGTAGAGATCACGGGCGATGCAGGTGTGAGCTCCTAGATCTCCTAAGTCTAGAAAGCTGATTTTTGTAGAACCCTTGGAGAGCTGTTGCAAAGCAAAAGGGAAACATGGAGAAACCCTCAAAGCTTTTAAGATTCAGATCTTTATACTCTTTGGGAAGTTTAAAAAAAGCTGGAGAACTAGCTTCAGGTGATACATTCAAATGTTGCAAGGAATAACTCAGGAATACTTTGTATTTATGATTGATTAAAACCTTCAGGAACTTCCCTTGTAGGAGAGAGACCAGTTTTCTAATCTAATATAATCTGTAGAACTTCAGTATTGCTTACCATGAGCAGTCCAGCATCTTGCGGATGAAAGATCATTTTACTGAGAATTGTTTCAGGATTCAAGTAGTGAAAAGCTTACTTTATTTCCATCTTCAACTTAGAGCCGTTTTGCCTCAACTGTGTGTTTGATCAGGTATTGAGGGATCTTTCCTGTGGGTAGACATACATCACGATTGAGATATTGCTGAACTTTCTCTTCAGGGAGTTGAATAGGTTGAAGTATTCCATTTGCCTATCGTAAAGTCTGTTTTCATAGTTACCGATAATCCTTTTAATATTTTGAATATTTCAGTTTTTTAAATGATGAAATACCGGAGCTGTAAACAATATTTCAGCTTCAGGTTCACCAGGGAAACAGTATCATACTGCTCAACTCTTCAGTTTGCATAGCAGGGAATCTCTGATACCCCTTTTTCTGTATTACTGGATTCTCATGCAGTTACTCAGCTACAGTGACCCCAAGACGCTTTCATGTGCAGTTGTTTAGTTACAGTGATTCCACAACGCTTTTCAGAATTAAGTTCTTTTCCCCAAAGTGTCAGCATCGTATTTTTGGTTTTTAACCTTATAATTTCTTTTGGGTCATTCGTTAAGCCAAGCGCGCAGATAATTTTTCTCGTGACCCACTTTATCTCGTCAGTCTCTCAACTGAATGTTTTCAGTGCTGACTCATTTTTCATATAATTAAACATAGATTTCTCTCACATTGTTGGGCAGACAGAAATCACTGTAGGATACCATAGGCTGAAATGCTGTGTTCAAAACTAAATGTTGAGATACTGTTGGCTGTCTTCAGCCTGTATAATGCATCATGCTGATTCAGAGTCAAGCCAGTTTTTAATAAATGCATTGTTAGAGATGGGATTTAACAGTCATTTTAAGGAAGTCCATGGGCATTTTGTTTATCATTCAATTGTGAATCACTAGGTAACCTTCTTTAGCCATGTTTATATCCTTTCTTCCAAAAAATACTAATTTGGTAAGAGCTGTTTTTCTTTACTTTGATGCCCTAAATGAACTGTTTATTATTGTGTCATGTATTGCTTGTTAACAACAATTGCTTGTTATTGATTTTTCTTTTCAGAATATAGCCTGTTACTCTTCTTCCTTCACAACTCGTTACTGTTACTTGTTACTGTTCTTCCTTCTGATTTCCAGACCCCTTTAAGATTTATTTTGTGGAGATAAAGCCTTCCTCCATAGAAGACTGAGGCCTATTAACAAGAGGCTTCCTTTCATAGCTATTTGTTGCAGTTCCCCTAGAAGTGATCTCTGGACTACTCAGGGATTCCAAGAACATCTTGAAAACTGTGGCTTTGTATATTCATGAGATTTTCCGTGATTACTTAAAACCATGAAGAGCTTGAAGGGCTCTTTGGATCTGTGGATTGTCTTTTTCTGCTGCTTTTCAATTCAATCAGGTTTTCAGCTGTTACCGAGTGGTCAAAGAGCATAAAGAGCATAACGGTTATCCCTGTTACCCAAGGATTCTGCCAGCATGTGAAAAAGTTCTCTGATGATGGAAAGCTGGCTTTGCCATCTTTCAAGTTATTCCATCTGTTCCCTTGGCTTTAGGAAACTGAAGTACTGCATACTATTCAGTAGTCTGTTGATGGAACAATTCTTAGAGATAAATTGCTATAGCATCTGTACCTGGAAGAAGCATTTAGTTTGATCAGTTATGTTTTGGACCACGGTGAGACCAAGGATTTAAGGAAACCGGACTTTTAAACCTTTCCAAATAGGATTGTTTGAAAGCATGTCAAATACTGCAATTCCTTTATGTGCTTTATTTGTGTAATATATCTGATGCACATTATTCACTTATCCTTTGATTATGATTTATGTAACATTTAAGGAAAATAATAAAAAAAGCGATAACCATCCTGTAGCAAACACCTGGAACTTGTAACTAATAAGTAAGGTCTCAAATTAGGTGGCAATGTAATTAAATTTAGAAGTAACTTTTTTTTCATAGGTACTAGGCCAAGTTAGTAATTTTGATAGTGTACTTAGTATTTTATAAGCTAATGCAGTTCAATCCTACCATGAAAAATTTATTCTCTGTGTGGAGGGAAGCATGTTGAACTATACATCCCATGAAGATTCAGAATTGTGGAAAATATAATTGAATTGTTGAAAACTGTAGCAATATCAAAGTATACAAACTGAATTGGTTTAGAATATATGGGAAGGTTCAGAGCACACACTGTGCTTTTCTAGCTAAATCAGTATTTCTGCTATAGCTTTTTTCATTGCTGTAAAATAGGTAAATATACAGATATCTGTTGATAGGACTACATAAATGTAATTTTTGGGGTTTTTTAAAATCTTTATCTGAAACTACTTCAGCTTCAACATGAGCCGGCAATGTGTGCTTGCAGCCCAGAAAGCCAACTGTATCCTGGGCTACATCAAAAACGCGACCAGCAGGTTGAGGGAGGTGATTCTCCTCCTCTGCTCTGCTCTCGCGAGAGTACCTCACCTGGAGTACTCTGTCCAGCTCCGTGGTCCCCAGTACAAGAGAGACAAGGACCTGTTGGAGCGAGTCCAGAGGAGGGCCATGAAGATGATCAGAGTGCTGGAGCACCTCTCCTATGAAGACAGGCTGAGAGAGTTGGGGTTGTCCAGCCTGGAGAAGAGAAGGCTCCGGGGAGACCTTAGAGCAGCCTTCCAGTACCTGAAGGGGCCTCCAAGAAAGCAGGAGAGGGACTGTTTATCAGGGAGTATAGTGATAGGACAAGGGGTCATGGCTTTAAACTGAAAGAGGGTAGGTTTTGATTAGGTATCAGGAATACATTTTTTACAATAAGCGCGGTCAGGCACTGGGAAAGGTTGCCCAGAGAAGTTGTGGATGCCCCCTCCCTGGAAGTGTTCAAGGCCAGGTTGGATGGGGCTTTGGGCAATGTGGTCTGGTGGAGGGTGTCCCTGTCCATGGCAGGGGGGTTGGAATTAGATGATCTCTGAGGTCCCTTCCAACCCAAACCATTCTATGATTCTCCGATTCTCTTAATTTTGTATAAACATATACTGAACTGGAATTCCCATTCTGTGGAAGACAAGTGTATGTACACTGTGAAATAATTTATCTTTATAGTTCACTCTGAGTCCTCATCCTCTGGTAGACCAAGTTGCACGTGTACCCACATACACATATTTTAAATATAATTTGTGTGGCCCTGTACTTTCATCTGGAGTAAGGCAGCTAATTGTCTCTAAAAGGAGACTAGGGGACTAACATGATGCCTTCCTCCCCACCCCCCCCAACTATCATAATATGTGCTACAATTCTTTAACTTTGCATTCACTTAATCAAAAAATGTGTTTATTCCAAAGAAAAGTCCTGTGGCATTTGGGATTATTTTTTTTTGTCTGTCTTACAGGATCTGTTTGTTCATACTTGTATATGAAATGTGTTTTAGCTATAGTAAGTACAGAAATAATCATGTCAGCTACGTCAGGCTCTGAAAAACTTTAAGATCTTTTCTCTCAGTACCCGTTGGCACAGTGTATATCTTCTCTGTTTTCAACTCTGCCTTTGCATTTTAACTTTCAGTGTCGGCTCAGTGAGAGGCAAATCTAAAGTGGATAGCATGCTTGTTGCAGTGATCAGCTGAAGAATCACAGTTTTGTACTTTATTGTTTCTTTCGAACAGTAATGCTGCAGCCTTTCGACTATGACCCAAATGAAAAGAGTAAACACAAGTTTATGGTACAAACAACCTATGCACCACCAAATATTTCAGATATGGAGGCAGTGGTAAGTAAAAATAGTGTAAAATGACTGTTGTTTTTTTTTTTTTTTTCCTTAAAAATTCAGGCTTAAGTGTAAATGAATAGTATTTTTGCAGTTTATTTTTGGAGAAGAATTGGGTTTTCTCTGAGCAAGTATAACTTCCGTATGTGATTCGGGGTTTTTAATGTTAAATACAAGCTTAGTTCTTAGAACTCACCTAGTGAACTGGTTGAATGGAAATAGTAGTGAATCTAAAATCAGTTCAGTGTTAAAATATGGGCATATTGTACCTTATACACAGCTAACCTGAAGGGGATAAACATTGTATTTGAAGGAATTGAGTATATTTAAACAACAAGCCTAAAGCTGTATGAAATGGGTGCATTTGGTCTGAAAAGTGTTTAAATGAAATGTTGAATGGGATTATAATGAATTAAAACATTTGGAAGACTTAAGATATGTCTTATTGCAAGATACCAAGTGGCTAAACGCAGCACAAATTATAGATTTATCTTCTGTTTTAATAGAACATGTAGTAGATTCAGTTCTTAGGCAGGATTGGTCTTATGAAAGATCCAGAAAGAAGATGCTTGGGTTTGTGCTTGTTAGTTCAGAAGTAAGGACGCTTGTTTCTGATGTTACAAGCTGGTAGCAATGGGAAGGAAACATTTGGTTGTCAGAACATGCCCTTGAGGGTGTATGTAGAGTCCCATAAGCATGTGTATTAAGGTGGAGGGGAATGATGCACAGGCTTCTGTCTCTAGAGACTGTTGCGAGGAATGCCTGAGTTTACACAGGTATGTTCAACATTCACTCAAGGCAGACAGAGGAGGAGAGGGGAAACAAAGGATAAAGATGAGGTTTTATAAATCACTGTAATTCACTAGATCTTTGCCGGTTTAGGCTCTGTCCTCTCATATGAAGGCAAAGACTACTGTGACATCACTCTTCACTGGACAAAGTGGAAAACCTTTTAGATTTTGTTAAGCTTTTGAGACATGTAGCTAGAAAGTTAACATCTCTCTTCCTCATTGGTCTGGTTTACTTTTTCTTAATATGGTCTGACAGCTCTTGGTTATGTGTGGTAAGTGAAGCGCAACTATTTGGTGAGGATATAAAAATCCACTTTAGAATACTTTTCAAATAACTGCTTTCTCAGTGTGTTCAAGTATAGAATACTGAGAAGCGGATCTTGCAGAAAATTGGTAATTGTAGTTATAAGTTACTATACAACTAATGCCACTGGATAAAAAAAAAAGGGGGGGGGGAGTGGGAAGGATGTTATGAAAAGCCTGAGTATTCTAGTCTGTAAAACCTGCAGTTCTAAGGTAACTTCAGAGGACCTATTGTTGGAAAAATTGCTACAGACTTCAGATCAGTCTCTGAGCCTAAAGATTTAAGCCAACTACATGAAGTGTATCCTTTGAAAGTTAATTGTCAGTTGAGCAGAGAGATTCCGGCATATTTCACCGTTACTTAAATATATTGACAACCATTAGAATCTGACATGTTTTTTATAAACAGCTTTGAAAAATTCTCTAGGCCAAACTGTAATGTACTATGCAGTAAAAGGAGGAAGTGGTTCTGAAATACGAAGAACTAAAGAAATTTACACTGGAACTAAATAAAGAGTCACTAAAAGATGTTTTTCAGTGTTGTTTAAAATTGGTGCTTCCAAGATGGCACATAAGGAGTACATTTACCAAGGAGTGAAAGAGCTAGAACTTGGTTCTTAAACTGACTCAGATGGTACTTGTTCCTCATTGTGTGTTAAAGGAACTGCTGTATTGTCCCCTCCCTGTCCCCTGCAAACCTCTGGATCTATCCTTGCGTTCAATTTACTCATTTCTGTTTCCAGACTTAACTAACCATTTCTACACTTTTTTGCGTAGTCAAAGTGAACAAAAAAAACATTGTTCAGAAACAAGTCTGAAAATTGTAGCTAGGTTAGGGGAGGCAAGTACTAAGAGCAAGATTATGAACTGTTGAGATGTTTGCATGAGTCTGGCATGCTAACTATATTAATTGTTGTCTTAGTGGAAAGAAGCAAAACCTGATGAGTTAATGGACTCCAAATTAAGATGTGTGTTTGAAATGCCTAATGAAAACGATAAACTGGTAAGTATGAAAAGAGTAAGAAACTGTCATACACTGGCTGTTAGGATCTCACAGAAATTTGTTTTGGATTTGACTTGTTGATTAAATGGAATGTATGAAATTGTACGAAATTAGACAGGAGGAGAGTTCGGTATATAACTTTTCAAGGATTCATAGAACAGCCCAGGTTGAAAGGGACCTTGAAATACCATCTGGTCCAACCTTTCATCAGAAAGGGAGCACCCTGTCCAGCTGCATCTTAAAAACCTCCAGCAATGGAGACTAGTGCCCAAAATTATTATCCTTTCATTATTTTTATTATTGATCTGCTTTAGCATTTTTATTGCTGTCAGATTAAAAAAAAAAGAAAAAGAATCTTCGATACTGTGTACAGTGAAAAGTGAATTGCATCATTTGCTTTTTGAAGTATTAAATGCTTTCCAATTTTAAAACCTTTGTTTCTAATTCAGCTGAATTAGAAAAGGAAGTACTGATTAGAAATTAATGCATGCTTTGGGAATCCAAAATGCATTTTTAAAGGTAGTGGTAAAGACAGAGAATCGGACAAAATAAAAATCCTATTACCTCTTTCATGCTCTTGATTTCAGACAAAGTCTATTCCAATTGTGTAGGAGACGACAGTTTCATTGTATACAGACTGAAGATGTCTGTTTTGTATAGCTTGATATTTGGAAAAATAGGTAACTCAGTTCCCTAAAAGTTTTGCAGGATATGACTAAATTTTTATGCATTAACTTTTTTTTTCTTTTTCACCCTCATACTTGAAATTCTGATTTATGGAATCTTAATACTGTATATTCTGGATTGTGTTTTTGGGGATTTTTTTTTTTTTCGGGAGTGCTGCTTTTAGCATTATGAATTAGAGTGCTGAAGTAGGATTCCTGTAAACAACCTTATTCATTTTATGGCCTTGACTTTTCTTTTTAGTACTGTCCATTTTTTTGCAGTAGCATATAAGGCATGTTGGGGGAAAGCAGCATGAATCTATGCATGTAAAAAAATCTCATTATTTACATTGCATAAAGGGTCCCAGTGAAGGCTGCTAGCTGGCTAGTAGCTGTCTTTGCAACCATTCTTTTAATACAGTTTTTGGAGTGTAATTTAAAGATATTTTTCAGATGTGATATCGTTATAATGTTTTTGGTGTGATTATATATATATTTTTTATTTTTTCTTTGGGGGGTAGAGGATAATTTATGAGATGCAGCCTTTTATTCAGGTGTAAGCTGCCTAAGTGTGTGTTAAATGCTAAAACTGTAAAGGTTGAGCATTTATTATGAAGGCAGTTGTTTACTTTCTGTGGTTTTTATCTTACTAAAATACATCTTAGATATTAGAAAAATTATACTTTTTTATAATTTTATAAAATGTATAATGTAGTGAGAGAAATGTAGTGGATTATACAAAATTACCTCCCTTTGTACTTTCTTTAATGTGATATCTTCATAGTGTTGACTGTACATAATGTTTGTATTTTCTGAGTAGCAGCACAGAGTAGCAACCCCCTGCTTTAGCAGTTGATTTGGTCAATCCCTTAAACTTGGCAATGAGAAATCTGCCACGTCCTGAGAGTAAGCCTCACCTGCCACCTCAGGATATACCTACACTATGACACAAGTATTTCACTCCAGTCAGCAACAACTTTCTTCAGATCCCTACCAGTCGTAGCCAGAAGATTGATGTTAAGAAACCAGTCAGTGAGGTCCAACAGCAGAAGGAGGTTTGTTCCAGGGAGATAAGTCTTAGGTCTCTAGTGAAGTTTCAGTGCTACTAAAGGAATTCAGTTCAGCTAGCAAACCAATTAACAAAGCAACAGGTCCTGATCTCCTTACTCATGATATAAGTACGTTGGACTTTTAAAATCCAGTTAGGACTACCTGTGTGGAGTAGCAGGGTCTGGCTCTTAGGCTATCTGTGGCTGCATTGCAAAAAAATGTAAAATGCAAGTAGGTGCCGTAGACCAAATAACTGCTGTTTGCATAGGAACGAAAGAAATTCTTGCGTCTTTTCTTTAGTTGCTTTATTATTACATAGATATGTTTACTTTTAATAAGTTTTCTGTTACATTTAGTATTTACCTTGGACTACTTTGGTTATGAAAGATGCAGTATGGTGGTGATTTAAATGACATAGCTGTGTAGCCAAGCGAGGAGGAATACAGAAGCCTGAATCTGAATATGAGCTGTTTCCGAGTATATTGCCATGTGAATGTGTTTTTACAAATGGTAACCTGGGTTATACAGTTGAATCCCTTGTATTGATAATGTCTACTGACAGTGTATATTTTGAGCAGAGCTATGGGAACTAGATTTTTAATTTTATTTTTAGCTTTTTCACAGCTTTTTATGTGACTTCCACTTGTATAATTAGTAATGTAGTTCAGAGATGCCGTGAGATTTAAATTCCATGTTTGTGTGATATTTTATTTTCTTTCAGTAAGAGACGCTATAAGTGCAAAATAATTGTGCCATACTTCAACTTAGTTTGTGACACAACCTGTTTTCTTTTTACTTTGTTTTGTTTCTTAACTATTGCAAAATTACTTCCTTCCTTTTATTTTTTTAGACTGTTTGATGTATTTTATGCCATCTTTTGCATGCCTGCTGGGTCAGTGTTAAGCAGCTAAAGTATTAATTTTTGTCTCAGTAGCATGTAGTACCAAAATTAAACAGTGCAATCTCTTCTTGCTTTTTAATATTTGAGCTAATCAGAATTGAAGTGATAACAGAAGTCTTTGGTCAGATTACTGTAAATAGAAATTTCATTGAACTATATTAGTAGCTGGATTGTTGCAGTTTTAAACTGTGGATGATTTTTCTCTACGTAAGTAAAATTCTCAAGTAATTCTTAATATTTGTAGAATGATATAGATGCAAGCAAGCCTGCCCCAGTACTGAATACGTCTAAACAGGATGGACCGATGCCAAAACCACATAGTGTTTCACTTAATGATACTGAAACAAGGAAGCTAGTGGAGGAGTGCAAAAGACTTCAAGCAGAGATTATGAAGCTGACAGAGGAAAATCGGCACCTGAGAGTAAGTTCTGCTTCTGTGTTTTTATTGAAGTGGCTTCACTTTTCTTGATTGAAAGGTCTGGTTTGTAATTAGGCCAACAGATGTGTATTCCAGAAAGTAGATACGACTGTTAAAATGTCAAGAGTGATTTGTAATAAGATTTTACTGTTCTGTTTCTACTATATATTTTGAATGTCTCAGTGATTGAGATTTTGTGATTGTTATGGATGAGATATTGAAGCTACATAATTTTCTTCTTAAATGAAATGGTCCTATTTAAGGTAGTCTTAGTTACTTCAAGTCTAAATCAGAGATACCAAATCAGTAGCTTTTAATAAAAGTGCATTATTATTCATTAAGAATGAGTAAATGAGATCCAAAGGGGTAACATTCTGTATCACAAATGGTTAGTGAAAAAGAACAATTGTTTGGCCAGAGGAGGTAAGCAAACACTACTTTCCAGTACCTTTATGTAAAGGTGCTATTTCAGTAACCTGTAACTAGTCAATATGTGACTCTGTGACTTTTCTATATATTTGCTTTTGGGTATCTGACAATTTCATTGGCCATGGTAGCATTTTAAAGAACCAGGAAATAATGATGTCTCCACACCTGTAATTTTGATGACGTTGGAACATTTGGAGAAACACTACACAAAGTAGACATTTCTCCTTAACAATAAGAAATTACTGCTATTTCATTCTGCCACATAGTAAGTAAAAGCAGGATTCTTCACTGTGCCTAGCAAGAATTTCAGAATCTTTCTTAACCAGAGCATGGAGAGATGCTAGTGGATTACCTGTCCTTATTTGGAATATTAGTAATTTTTTTTAAACTGTATTTAAATGTTCACCAGTAAATTTGCCTTTGAGTTCAGTTTTTACACTTACAAAGAAGATGTGTTTATAATTTTTTTTCCGTCTGTGTTTTTTTTCCCCCCCCTCAGGATGAAGGCTTGAGGCTCAGAAAGGTAGCGCACTCGGATAAATCTGGATCACCCACAGCTTTGGCCCTCAGAGATAATGGCTCTAATTCTCTTCCTTCACTTCTTGTTGTAATTGCAGCCATTTTCATTGGATTCTTTCTAGGGAAGTTCATCTTGTAGAAAGGATGAGTGAGAGAAGCATGCAAAATGCAGCTTCCTTTTTTTTTTTTTTTGGTTGTTTTTTTTTTTTTCTTGGCCAGAAAAAGATTTGTTTACCTACCACTTCATTGGTAATATGGCCCAAGTGGCCATTTTTGTGTACAGCATCATAACAGGCTTTGCCTTTAATGATCTCGCACGGTTAGAAAACACAATCTGAAAAGACAAACTGTTCGGCTACTGGACAAAATTGTATATTAAGTCATCAATAGCAGGTGTCAGTTGCACAGTCAGTCCTTTATGAAAATTCATAAATAAAGAATTGTTCTTTCTTTCTGTGGTTTTAATAAGAATTCAAAAATTGTTCAGTCTTGTAAATGTTATTTTAATAATCCTTTAAAATTTTATCTGTTGCTGTTACCTCTTGAAAAATGATTTATTAGATCGCTAATCCCACTCATTCAGGAATATGACAAGAGGTATTCTGGGGGAAATGGTGCCTCTTACTGTGTAAATTTTCTCCTTACCTTACTTTGCTAATATCATGGCAGAATTTCTTTCTTATCCCTTGTGAGGCATTGTTGACAGTTCTTCATCTTTACAATCCTGTCCTATAATATTTAACATTACAAAAGAAATAAAATTGTTAACAGATTTTTCTGCTGGGTAGCCTGTTTGTATGTGTCGTACTTTTAGAAGGGATTCCTAACAAGTTCATTGTTCATGGTAATTTGCTAGTTGTAACAAATGGCTATTTTGAAGTTTATTTGCTTAAGTCTCTGGCTTAGACTGTTGTAATTGAAACTTGGGGGCAGGAGGGGGGGAGGTTTCAATTTGTTTAAAAAAAAAAAAAAAAGAACTGTTTTCTGGCTGCTTTCAGCTACAGAGAGGATGGTTCTCGAACCTGTTTTGGGACAGAATAATTTGGATATACAGCAGGTACAAATACCAGACATGAATGTTTTCAATATATTAACAATTTGCTTGGATTGTGCAGGAGTGTAATAATCAACCTTCTGTTCCATCTTTGGATCTTCTGGGTGTCTTCCAGGAGTCAACATTATTCTTTGATTTCATAAGGGTACTTAATTCACATATACTAACCTACTCAGTTTGTAATTCTCTTTTAGCAGATATTCAAAAATGCAAATTGAATGATTCAGACACCCACAGTGAATTCTATGATGCAGAAGAGTTGATATTTGCTGAGCGAGCCTCAGTTGCTCACCTTTTGAAAATTAAAATCATTTTTATGCAACTCTTGGGCAGATCTACCTGTGTTAACCATGTATAGCGAAGTTTTAAAGAACGCATTATTTGGGGGTCTGAAATGCTTCCCTGCACTTAATCTTATGTCTTGCCTCATCTGTCATAAAAACAAACAGTAGTATGGGAACAAAATATTATCTGTACTTCTGACTAAGCATAATCCAATACAGGGAATTACTTATAAACTGAAAAATTGCAGAAGGCATATACTCCTGTAAGCAAAATTGTGTATGCTCTTGGACAGCTTGACTTGATGTGGTGCAGCTAAGTGTGTTAGACCTTGGTATATGCACACCTTATGTAGCTGAGAAAAATGTTCTGGAGAAGTTGTATGTTATCTTGGTTGCCTTTGATTTCTAGTGCTTTTTTTAAAAAAAGAAAACTATAATTACATCATGTTCTGTCATTGCTCTCTGTGATAAACTTTTTTATAAAATCTTGCATATGTGCAAGGAAGATGATGAAGAAAATGCAAATACTGCTTATCTTTTCACTTAAGCATGCAAGCACAGATGTTTCCAATTCCTTGTTCCAGTGTCTGCATTCAAGTCTCCTTCCATCCCAGTGACTGGAAAAACTATGCTAAGGTCTTGATTATTTTGGTTCCGCTGGTTCAGAATGGTGTAATTCTCCTGATTTTTTTTTTCCTTTTTTCTCTCTAACAGAACATTGCCGCATCAAACTTTCATAGCCTGTTCCAAACCGATTAAGTGGAAAATAACGAAAGCAATAGTGTGCAGGATGTAGTTTGCTTCAGACAGAGCAGTCATTCCTGCATTGAAGGGGAGAAAAAAAAAAAATCCTCTGGAAGATCCTAAAATGTTTACAGCATACTGTACAGAGGTTTTCAAGGGTAGCTAGCACTTTCAAGACTTGAGAGCAGAAAAAGAAGTCCTTGCTTAATGCAGCTGACTCAGGTTTAGATGCCTGGCAGCAGAAATAAGGTAAAAATAACAAGAAAATCAGATTGAAATATCTTTTTTTCATAAATAACAAACAGGTAGTGATAAAACTTGGTCATGGTTTAAGTAATGTCTTCAAAGTGAAAGTGCGCAGCGGTCTCGTAACCAGTGTACTTAGTAATGGTATAAGGAGACTGTCTTGGTTTCCTGTAATCCCTTCATAGCTGTATATAAAATGTAATGCTAAAACTATTTTGCTCTCAGGAGTCACTTTGGATGAGATCAACTGTATTCAGTGAATTATGTAATATGGATTAAATTGTTTGTCTTTGTTCCTGAAATGGTTAGAACTTCTTGCTTTGTCTGCCTGCTTACTTGTGTATGTAAGCATGGGGAAATACAGTCTCTCCACTGCTCCTACTGATACAAGACGACGACAATGCCCATAAAGTCGTGTGAGGCTAAATGCGTAACTGTAGTTAAATATGCATTACAGATTGCTCTTCTGATTTCTCAAAAGGGCAAGATGGAACAAGTAAACAGTATCAAAGTAGTATTTTAAAGTCTTTATGAATATAGCACTTTAAAAAAAAGAGTAGTATGATGGTTCGGGGGAGGGGGGAAAGCCTAGTTAAATAGAAGATATAGCTTCTGTAGTAATTCTGGGCACCAAATTTAACCCACTTAAAAAAAAAGTATATGAAGTTCATTTAAGAAAAAGTTATTTATATCAATACACAAGTTATCTGTGCATTTCTATGCATTCTCTAAAAGCTGTTGACAAACACGATTGCCCCAGCTTGCATGTTTCTGCTACTAGGATTGAAGCCAACTTACAAGAAGCATCCAAACACTAGCTTGAAACTTCGTTATCCGCTTGGGAGGAGGGAGGGTGGAGGTGGAAGGTGACATTTTGCCAAAGGGGAAAAGACAAAGTCAATAAGCAAAACTTAATTTTCAGGGCTTTTTCAAAGATATTAAAAGTTGAAGTATTAATAAACCATTAAAAATGTAGTAGTGTCCTTTTTATTTTGGACCTTCTCCCTGACTATGTACCTTCTGTAGACTGCTGATACTGAATAGGTGTATCTAGTCTGCCTCGCAGGCTGTGTAGCTGCCCTGCTTCTAGGTACAGCTGGTAAATAGCATGGAGCTGCCTTGGGTGAAGAATCAGTGTTGAAGAGCAGGTGCCCGAATCCAGGCAATTCTGAGGATGCTGATGGCTTGTCAGATTTATAATAGTTGTCATGACAAAGAACTTTCCTTTTTGGAGTCCCTAGGTATTTATCCTTGAACTGACATGCCAGGGCAAACGCTTGCTTCGGTCTGGCAAAAGCTGGAATGAGAAGCTACACAGGTACAGAGCAACCCTAATAAACATTTACTGTAACAGTGAAATGCCCTGGTCTTCATGTTTGCAGGTGGGATTGAAATTACATAGCTTGTCTTTTCAGCCACGTTGCTGTAACAGTTTATTGCTTTGCTTTCTATGCTGGTTCCTGCCAAATGGCTTTGCGGGATGTGTCCTGCAAGGCAAATCCATTTGTAGCACTGACCACTGCTGCCAGGGGTGCTCTGTCTTTGCTGATCTTGAGCTTCTGTGGCAGCTTTAGTCTGGTGGCACGCTTTAGTGTTGGACAAGAGGGGAGGCTAAATCATAGAGTCATAATAAATAGAGGAGTCAGTTTTCACAAGGGTTCGAACTCCTGTAGGAAAAATTGAAACTAATGATGATTAAATGAGACCGATTTCTTTATTTCCTGTCTGACCTTCTTTTCCAGGGGCACTCAGTACTGTAACCAGGTATATCGAAGGTGATCTGTTGTGTTTTTTCTTTTTGAATACAGGTTGTGTATGCTTAAGAAACATTCCTGATTCTGACAGGGCTGCGTAAGCAGAGGGTAGTGATGGTGTTGTCACCTTTATTTATTTGCTCTCTAGGT
This sequence comes from Grus americana, assembly GCF_028858705.1. Lineage (NCBI taxonomy): Eukaryota > Metazoa > Chordata > Aves > Gruiformes > Gruidae > Grus > Grus americana. The sequence continues at coordinate 56,817,643 of NC_072853.1, forward strand.
CACAAATAGCTATGTAGAAATGAAGTCTTGTGCAAAAGCAAAATAATTAATTCTGATATTTTTGTCTGGTGTTCTCATTACTGCTAGATGGTAAGGTCAGTACCTCTTTTGCTGGGAGAAGGGTATATGTGTTTGCATGGTGAACTGGATCTAGGAACTGATTTGGATGAAATATAATTTGTAGGGCATGAAAGATGCAGCTTTAACTAAGCTGTGGTATAAGCATCTCCCACCATGTTACAGTGCCATTTTATTTAAACCTTGGTACCAGTTTATGTAATGTTGATAACACCGCCAGCAGAGTATTGAATCTCTGTTTATACAGTAGCTACTTCTGTTGCTGGCAGTGGTGGAATGCTGCTTTTGCCCTCCCTCTTCTTCTTTACAAAAGATTTAAATGGTGTTATGGTATCCAGGCACAGAGGCGTGAAACAGACAGCTATTATTATAGCTAAGCAGTCTGAGCTCAGACACTTGAAATAAATGAAAAATTAATTTAAAGGTGACTGAAGTAGTTGTTCTTACCTTTCAAACTTGTGTATAAAAACAACGTTTTGAGTTTGGTTTTTCTTTTTTTTTAAATTAGTCTGCTTATCATCCAAGTTCTGCAAAAAAAAAAAAAATTAAAAAATTGCTGTAGTCTCGGAATAATTGCTTCAGGATGTTGTTGAAAGTTTTATCTTTTTACTAATACTGGTGCAGGTTCACATGCATAGGTGAGTTCAGAGAGGTTGTCACTAGTGGTCAATGCCTAGGCTGTTCTCAGGATGGGTAGTAATTAAAGAGCAATCTTTGCGAGTGTCTCGGTCTGCCTTGTGAGGATGGATTATCCTGGCTTTGGAGATGGGGAAACTGAGGCACAAATGTTGGGACAAATGATTGGGAAGGGATGGTTTAGGCACAGCCCTGTTCTCTAGCACACCTCCATCCTGTTTCTCATCAAGCCTTCTTTGAGCCTCTTCCAAGTCTTTTTTTGTTGTTGGATTTCCGAAATGCTGCCTCATGTTCCTTGGGAATCTTTCATAGGCTTTCAAAGCACCTTCCTAGAGACAGCTGTTGTCTTGTCTGTTCCTGAAGCCCAGTGTTAAGCAGGCAGAAAACATGGCTGTTAGAGAGGTGTTTAACGGTGGATTGTGCTCACTGGGATGATAAATGTCTGACCTCTGCTAGACTAGACAGTGGGGGGGGGGGAGGAAAAAAAGCCAAACGTTTGGGCATGTTGAGTTTGTAGTCTTAGAACATAAGAGTGTGTCTGCGTAGCAAAAAAAAAAAATTGTGTGGAGCCAGTGGTGTTTGTACTTTTCAAGTAAAAGTAAACAAACAGTCCTAAATCTGTACAACTAATATGTTAGTGTTGGTACATATTGTTATATACTGTTCTGCCCATGGGAATGGCAAAATATTTTTCCATTGCTGCTCTAATAGTCTAAATACAGATGATACAGACAGCTATGCTCTGATTTTTGGAGGCACTTCTTAGAAGAGCCAAGCACTTCTTTTTTTAAAACCCAGACACGTTTGACTCCTGCAGGCAAAGGTGCTCCAACAATAGTAGACTCTTACAGAGTTTAAATCCACGGATGTGTTTTCACTCAAAATTAGTAAATGCTTTGCTGTTATTACTGCTTTTCAGACTACAGTACGCCTCTGCACTGGTATGAGGGCTGCTTTGAGGAATATTAATGAGAATCTAGTAATTAATTATAGAGATGGTGCTCTGATTCTTAATGATTGAGAGGCATTGCTTCAAATCATTATGTAGGACAGTGTAGTTCACAGAGCTGTTTTGGAAAGGCTTAGAAGGAAAATACAGAAAACAAAACTTGAACCCTGGGTCAAATAGAGCCAGCCCTCCAGAGCTGCAGTTGGAGGTATTGGAGGGTGCAGCTTTGATAATGAAGTGAGTCGTTCATAGTGGGAGCTCATGCAGTAGCTAATTTTCCTGATTGCCTGAGTCACCTCAGGTTAGTTTAAAGTTTTGAAATTATAAATATGAGACACTTTCCCCACATCTCAGGAGCGGCTGGTGTCAGGTGAAGAAAAAGGGAGTATGGTAGGAAAAGATGGTCATAAGAAGAGCAAGGTGGACTGCTTCAGAAGTGGCTTTGTTGGTGGCTCTGTCTTCCCAGGACAGCTGGGCTGTTGGAAAGCTCTGTACGTGCTGCCTTGTCCCCAGACATACGCTGGAGGCAGCTGTGGCCTTCTCCAGGTATGGGACTTTCTGTCCAACCTCAGGGAGTAAGCCTCAAACACACGGTGACTGGTCTTGTAAACAGGAGAATGCCAGGAGAAGGATTTTCATTGTATTCATGCCCAGGATTGTCTAACCTCAGATTTCCAATGCAGCCTTCAACTTCACGGCGCTGCTTTCAGACTACACTTTCTTGTGTAATACCTTGAAATACTTTAGCCCTTGGGCCTTTCATTTCATGTCCCAGCTTTAAGAAAATCAGAACAGATTGCTTTCCTGATTAGGTGAAATTATCTCTTCATCCTGCCTCCACAGGAACCAGATTACAATGGCAAAGGAAGGTCAGCATATTTGTGGAAAAAGTTAACTTAAAGAGACAAGGTTTATATGATTGCAGCATCTTTGTGCTGCTTCTCCCTGTGTGAATTTGAAATCTAATTCAAGCCACATTTGATAGAGAAGTTGATGTTTTACAGATACCAACTACCTCCAATTACAGGAAAATTAGAGCTGAGATGAAAGACATTTAAATTGGTGCTCCCATCAAGGGCAAGCCTGCACAGTAAGCCGAAAAGATACCTGTCCTGTGTGCTGCTGTCTGACCAGTTAGTGTTGGTGTGCTTGCCAAGCTGTCAGCATGGGCACCCATCAAACACCCTGGCGCTTGTCAGCAATGTGGGTGAGAGACAAGTGTATTACCTGGGAGCAGGTTAGCAGGGATGGTGGGGGAAAAACTCGAGCTGTCACTGGAGTAAGCTCATGGCAGGTGTGTGGGGTGAGACAGGAGTGTGATTTACCTGGGGACAGGAAGGAGGTGATGCAAGAAAATGCTACAAGTTGGAAGAAAGTATAACCCTGCATGTATGTGTCCTCACTGCTCTGCTCAGGCACTTCAGAAATACCAATGATTTAATGATTGCAAATGGATCAGAGAAGAAATCCGATCTTCAGAGGAGGTGTAACTGACCTCACAGCTTCTCTTAGACCAGTAATTTAAAAAAATAAGCTAATTGTTGTTTTATGAGTCCACTTGTAGAAATTGCATTTGTGGAACTAGAGGCGTAGAAATGAAGCTGCTAATTAAAAGTATTTTCAGCAAGGAAACCAGCAGTGTATGGACAGGGGCCTCCTGATCTCTTTGGCTACTGCTCTGAGAGTGCAACACGGAAAGCGCAGTGCATGACCCAAGTCCTCCGGCGCTCTGTGCATGCAGCGCAGCTCGTTAGGTGAGCCACACAAATGTTAATTCCCCTGTGGGCAGGTGTAATAATAGGGTTATGCAAAACTGTGAGGTGCGCCTGTCTGTGTACGCTCATATTTACGTCTGATCTGTGAACAGAAGTCTTTCTGGGGTGCCTGCGTGCAAACTGGTGGTTACAGTGGACTGGGTTACTGTAGGACTTTAGGTTGTGTATCATGGTTGTAGCTGCTTCAGTTGTCTCTACTAATCCATATTCCTCATTTAACTGTTCCTAATTTTTGAGCTACTTTAAAATTGCTCATTTTCAAAGTGACTGGGTGCAGAAACACTTCCTTCATTCTTGCCAAATGGGAGCTGCCTTGTCCAAAACCCTTTCCCAAAAGCTCTCTGAGCCTCTGCAAGTATTAGAGACCTTCAAAGAGAAACAGGAGGCTTAAGCAGGAGGATTTTGTCACAAGGTGAATTTCCAACATCCAGAAGCATTTGCTACTGCTTTCATGAAGTGCAAAGATCTCAGCTGTGAATGCAAAAGCATTTTTAGATTTAAAGAAAATAAGCTATTTTCGTAGGAAAATCCTTCCCAGTCTCAGGCCTGATGGCCACTAAGTCCTATATACTCCCTTTCATGTGGCTACACATTGATAGTTATCTCCTAGTCCTGGTTGGAATCATGGAACCTAAAGCATTTGCTCTTATAATGGGGCGAGTCAATAATAGTCTAAGATTTAGAATTAGACTGTCAAAGTACAGTATTTTTTTAGCATATATAGCGTATTTGAGAGTTTATGTAGCTCTTAGAACAGTTTTAGTGAATGTGTGATTCAACTCATTAAAAATGTTGGTAATTGCATGAATAAAGTACTTACATATGAGCTGTATATATGTATATCATTATGTTTTCCAGTTGCCATTTAGATGGCAGATGGGAATATGTTGAAGCAATGCACACTGTACAGTTTCGTAATAGTGTTTTCCTTCTAGTACTAATTTAAAGCAAAACCTGCGGAAATGGTTGCTACAGCCTTGAACATGCAGTCATTTCCCCAGTATCTCTTACGGAGTGTAGAGAAGAGATTCCTTTAGTGCATATTGTATAGGTTCAACAAGTTTTGCCTTGATTGTATGGCACTGGGCATGCGGAAAGGGCTGCAGCGAAGGCTGCAGGAGCAAAGCTTAATTTGGGCGTTTCTTAACTCTTGAAAGCGTACCTTCCGATTTCTTCTGAGTGTAGTTCCTCTAATTCCATTTTTTGCTACTGCTCCCATGCATGGTGTGCCCTTCTGGTAAGGAGAGAGCATCTTGTGGCATGAAATTGTAGTGTTAGTCTGATCCTCAGGGAAGACTTGTAAATATCTTTAAAAGATGTGTGTATGTTTTATTTTCTGTATGCTAAAAATTCAGGCTCAGCAGAGAAGCTGCTTTAAGGGCCAATACAGGTTTCCTGTTAATTTGCCCAGTTACCCAGGCTCTGATGACCCTTCCTCTCATGAAAGACATGGTGTCACCCTCTTATCTTGCTGGCGCTCCTCTGCTCCATAGTTGCTACCTTACCCTACTGAGTAGTCTAAACTAATTGCTATTATCAGACTAAGGGAAAGCATCCCTAGCCTCTGTTTAACTTGAGCGCTGCGGCTGCTGCTTATTATTCGCGATAAAGGAGACTGCGAACCTTAAAAGCTCGCCTGGTTTTAGTTTCCCAGCTCCCCTAACCATAGTACCGTTGTTTTGGGTTTTTTTTTTTTTTTTTTTTTTGAGGGGGGAATCTGGCAGGAGAATTAACGTTCAGCAGGTTTTAGCCACCAGATGGCAATGTCTCCTCGGCCCTCAGCGCTCCCAGCCCGAGCAGCCGGCCCCTGCCCTGAACCCATGGGCCGCCGTCACACGAACCTGCAGGAGAGTTCAGATATATAGCTCTTTTCTGTGGCAGAAAATTTGGGGGTTTGTGTGTCTCTTGTTTATAGCCATGAAAGTATTAATTTTGTTTGCTGGTTGGTTCCAGCAATGCCTCACAGGGTAGTTAGTAAAGCTGATGTCTAGATATTGTTTTAATCATCTTTAGGGGTCTTCAGGCTGCTTTTTGGTGCTAAGAGAAAAATGATCCAGTAGTTGGACATTTATTGAAAGAAACTGATAACGCATGTGTCTGTCTAGCAAGCGTCTGTCCTCTGGATGAAGGTCCGTAAGTCTGACCCCAGGCTTTTTCTGTGGGTGGAATGGCAGAATTCACCAGAGTTAATCTAGGAGATCTAATTCCTAACAACTCCAAGTGTAAACTTTTTTCCTGGCCTTGGTTAATTTCTTTATTTGAAGACAGCACTATCCTGCGCAGCATGCTTTCTCACTTTCCAACAGACTGTCTTGGAAGTGGCAGCAGATAAGGACCAATGTGGTTCCCTTGGGGAAAGGGATGTTGGAAGTCGTGTCCACCCTCTTTGAGGTATCAATCACATGCAGTTCTCGTTACTGAAAAACACGTAGGAATTACTTACTGTCTTTGCGGCTTGGTAGCACCGTAGCTGGAATCCATCCGATGCACTGGTCCTATACTCTGGAACAGACTTGTGAAGGAGGAGGGGTGGGGAGAAGGTGCATGGCAAATAATTGCTGACGCCAACAGCACTGTTTCCTTAGCTGTTGAGGGTACTAGTAGTTTGATTCCTCACAGAAATGTTTGTTTCTGCCTGATTGAGCAGTGGAGTGGAAATTTTGTTTCTTCATTTCCTTATTATTATGAATTGCTGGCAGCAAATAGCAGTTAAAAAAATAACAGTGATTGCACTAAAGAGGAGAAGACTAGAAGGAAAAATTCTTGGCAAATATTTGGAAAATTATGGAAAATTAACGAAAAAATTTAGAATGAGTGGTGCTGGTTTTTCTTACCTAGCCTTCCCTGTTGTGTCAGGAATGAGTAAATTAAGCCATGTAGAATCTATTTACGCCTGAATTCAACCATACCCACTGCTTTATGTGGAAGGGAGGCCGCTTCATTGCACACTGTGACTACTGCATTTGGAGTGCCTTGTAATTTAGAGCATGCTTCCTGAAAATTGAGGTAATCTTTCAGTGATTTCCTGAGTCACTTTTGCAAACTCAGAAATTGGTCAACTCCAAAGCTGGTGGTGGTGGAATTCTCCTTGGCTTCATTTCACCTCTTCTTTCTTTGTGTGAGTGATGCAGGAGCCAAACTGCACAGCACTGAAGATACTTCTGTTGCCCTGTGGTTTTCTTTCCATTCTCAGTTAATTGGAGTTTTTTATTCCGCCTTAAGAAAAGTGTCCCTGCTCCCCCCCCAAGGTTGTAGCCCATAGAGCAAGTGAGATGGAATAGCAGAGCACTAATGCTGTTTTGTTTGCTTACATCTCATTTATGAAAAATATTTTGGTTTGAAATATAAAGAAACCTTTATCCTGAAACAGCTCCTCGGGCCCTACTCTCCTTGCAAGCCAATGCCATGGTTACTCGCTGGGCACTTCCAGCCCCCATTTTATTCAGAGATCCTGAAGATGTGCTATGAAACACAAATCATCCCTGCTGTATCCATCAGAGCTGTTCTAGTGACATGTTCTCAAGCAAAAATGTTTTCTTGTGTCTATAGTAAGAAATTAGCTTTTCTGTGCACAAGTTACTCAACAGAGGGGTTTTTGGTTATCGCTTTCCAAGAAATTTTTTTACAGGTAGGAAGTCAATGGAACAGAAAACTAACATGTATAGGAGGCAAAGAAATCCTTAATTTTTTCAGTTAAGCTTTTTTATTTCAATCAATAGTTTAACAAGTGCTTAAACTTCCCCGGCAGTTTAATCTGGAACATAGTTGAGAAGAAAAATATCTCCTATAACTTTACAAAAATAGAAAGTTTTTTTTTTTTAAATCCTGCACTTTAAGCAAGCACACTCCAACTCAAGCAAGACAGACATTATATCTTAAAATATGGACTTCTGGTCATAAAAATGACATTCTACCCCAGGCAGCAGGCACAATATGTAAACGGTATAGAAACAGTGTAAGAACACTTGTTTTGATTTTTCTGATCCCTTTTGTCCTTTTTCTTAAATAGAATCTGTTAAAACAATTTGCACAAGAACTTCTTCAGGCTACCATTTCTTGTGTCAAGTGGTTCCTCGAGTAGGATATTACAGAGGGAAGAATTTTCACCTGTCCTGGCAATGTTGGCAATTATTGAAGTTACCAACATTGTTTCATTTTTTTTTTTTAAAGCTTCTGCATTTCAATATGGGACAAATCACTCAGTTTGTAGGTCTTCCACTGCTAAACCACTTGTGGCTTAACTTCTTTAGCAGCCAGGGCTGCCAGCACATGAGGTCAGGTTGGAGCAATAAAATGAATGGAATATATTGTGTCACAAATGTATATGGTGCTGTGCAGCAGTTTAATTTAGCGCGTGATGAAACCAAAAGATCATGGAAGCTTAGCTCCTAGTTCTGTGCCTGTAGCCTAGGAGAAGCCTTGCAGAGAATATGGATTGGCAAATAAACTGTGCACTCTGAAGACTTACTTATACCTTTGTCCAACTTGGCTTCTGTTGGCTAATAGAATAATAAAGAAAAAATATATAGGCACAAGGAGGGAAGCTGGTGCAGCATATGCTAAGAAGCCAGATCATAAAATTATGTTTCTGGTCAATGCTACAAATAAAATAGAGAAGCCCCAAATCAGATTTCTGGCAATGCATTAGGAAGGCCTTTTTCAAGTGCTTCCTTTTTAACTATCTCCAGGACAAAAAAAAAAAGGGAGTTCTTCTACCATTTGTACATTGTATCATGTTTGCATTTAGTTAGGTAAGCCTTGGAAAACCTAGATCTTTGCAAGTCTGTGATTCAAAACACAGGTGAGACAGGAACATGCTTTTTAGCGGTAAGAACTAGACAGGTCTTTCTCTTGAAACTGTTGTAATACTTCTGACATTAAGCAATGTACAGAGGAGCCATGAAGCACTAATCAACTGTAGATCACTGCCCTGATGAGTATAGAACATCGTGCTGTGGAGCAGTTCCTTTGCTCTTGGCTTCAATCCTGCATCAGGAGCATGTGCCAGATTGCAGCTGGGACTGAGTTGTGTGTGGCACTTGCATAGGGAAGGAACAGTCTGACAGCTCCTAGCCATTGATATTTTTTCTAGAGATGAGACCACCTACCATGGAAATGGTTGATGGTGGTGGAAGAAGCTTGTCTCATGTGATCTGAGGAACATCACGCCATACCCATCCTCATAAATAGAGACTAGAATGAATTCACTCATGCCACTGTCTCGAACAGAAGTCAGAAGCAAAGCTAGTATTTGAAAGGATGTGTTTAACTATCTTGTAATAGTTCAGTAACTCAGTTGGAGATAGGCTGGTATAAATCTGCTGAACAAAAAACCCAAGTCTAGCCAGAGAAAATCAAACTCCTTCCTGGTTCCTAGCTTCTCTGCCATCCTGAGCTCCATTCCTGACTCGTAATGAGTTTTCTGTGACTTTTCATCTGTCTGAGGAAAAAAATGTGAAAGATGTGATCTGACCTGGCAGTAAGTCTATTATACTGTTCCTTCTCCCCTTCCTCCTGCTGTCTCAAAACCAGATGAATCTGAGGAAATTCACATCCAAGGCTGATACTAGCTTGGAAAAACTGTCAGGGTAGCACAGACTTCGAGGAGGTAGGGAGCCTGAGCATAGCTGTTTGCTGCTTGAATGGCTTTTTCCTGCTGTTTTTGCTAGCAAGGTCCATGTTGTCACTATGTTTTCAGAATGCTTTTGCTATAGCAGACAGTATGGAGACCCATGTAATGTAAAGCTGAAAGACCCACAGTCAAGACATACCTCTCCTATGATGCTGGAAATAACATATTAAAGGCTTTTTTCTCTGCTGGACTGGGCAGCTAGAAGCCACTGATACTGATGAAGAAATGCTATAACCTTACTTCTTATGTTTCTTACACAGGTTCCTGCTCCTCCTGCAAGCCAAAACGTGTATATCAGTAAAAGCCACAGCCCAAATGGTGCAAGGTTAAGCTGCACCTTCAGCTTGCTCCCCATTAAAGTAGGGGAGCATGGTTTATCTATGAACTTGAACCTTCTTGCTGGCCTTAAATACCTCCAGAGTCTGCTTTGATTTGTGTCAGTGCACACAAGGATGTCTTTGTCACTGGGGAAACCCAAGGGGTTTCAGGGCTGTGCCTACCCACCTTCCCAGCAGTGCTCTCCAAACCAATGCCAATTTAAGCTCGGTAAAACCACGGTATGTGTTGGGACAGTCCCACTAGGAGAAAAGGGAGAGGGCAGCTGCATTTGTGCAGCTCTTGCTCCTCCCTCTGGTATCACTGGTCCAGTCTCTCTCAGATGGATGTGGGCCTGTTTCTGCCTGCTTTTTTTGCTCTACGATGGGGCTACGGTGTGCTTGCTGCTGAAACGCTTTACTTGTTCCTACGTAAGATCACATCACTAAAAATACACTGCTAAATAGGGTTGCAGAACATATTAGACCCCGCTTGTTCCTTTACTTTGTCCACCTGGCTGCCACAAAATCCAAGGCATGAATACTGCACGTGGAGTATGTAAGGCCTCAGGAACATTAAAGCAGAAGTTGTCCCTGCAGGCTTTTATCAGCAACTTTTGTGTACTGTGTGCATCCGACAGGAAAATGCTGCTTCTGTCTGGCTTTAAGGGGGCTTGCTTGTAACTATTTGCTAGATACAAAGGGAGGCCTCGAAGCAATTACATAGCTAAGGAAGTTGAATGAGAAAATATTAAACCACTGGTTATTTTTACAACTTAACAATTGTAAAAATAGCTTCAATTACTTGGAATATTTTTTAATTAGAGGTATCAACTGTTTAGCACTATATGAATGGAGGGCTGTTGATTTGCTGTTCCTCTTTGTGTTAGGAGCTGAGAGATAACGACAAGATGAATCTTTGTGGCTTTCCTCCTTATATGTACATCAGAGCTGTGAAGTCAGAGGGGGAAGTTGCTACCACAGTACTGGCACGACACCGAGCCCTTCCCCAGAGATAAATTCTGATGGGAAACCCAGCGTTGGGAGAAGAGTACCACAATGGTAAGATGGCAGAGATGACTGAAGCAGGATCGTAATGTTCACCCCAGCAGTTAAAAAAAAAAAAAAAAATAAAAGGAGACACCCCTCCCTCCCCCCAAAAGTCTGCAGTCCTAAAGTGCAATTACTTTTGTGCAGTCATGTCAGGCCAGGGATCAGACTGGATGAAGTTCAAAGCACAAACATCAAACGAGTGCCGTTCGGGATTCGAGGAGGAGGGGGAACGTAAGGAAACGAACAACAGTTCTCAGGCATTCAAGTGCATCAAGAAAATAAATGTCCCTTTCTTTCAGAAGAAAAACAACCCCCAGTCTGGTGGAATCCTGGCTTTGTAGTCGTGAAAAATAAGTTTTTTTCACTTCTAGCTGAGAATGTCCCAATATGACACAGTACAAATAAACAACACCAAAGCAAGAGCTGGGGATCTGGGATATTTTTCCGGTGCCCTGCTGTTATACAGCCTTATTTTATTCTCCTCTGGTGACTCTTCAGATCTGGGTACTGATGAAGCACACTGAATTAAAGGCATCTGGTAGGAAGTGGCTCTCTTCTCCGGTCGGTCAGGGCTGGACCCGTCGCTCGGTCTCTGGCCGTTGTACAGCAAGTACCTGCCCCGGGCATCCTGCTCCATTTTGAAGATTTCGTACTCAGTGTGAGGTAGGCGGATGCCGAGCGCGATGCAGCCATTCGTGTGGGTGACATCTTGCTGAACCCCAACTTGCCAGGACCCCTGTGCTCCGCACTCATTGCCGTTGAAGACGTTGAGCAGGGAGGCTGTGGATATATCCATGGGAGTGACCTTCATGTGATTCACTGCAGGAGAGGAAGAGAGGAACTATTAGCAAACGGACAAAAACAAAAGCAAAGACGACGTGCAGATTGGAGTGTACCTGTCAAATCAGAATTGTCTCTGTTTGTTCATTCTTAAAGCAATATTTTATTGTAGCCAGCAAATCTATTTGCATAATTTTACATCTTTGATGTAATTGCTTCTCGTACAGAACACACACACAAAATCACTTGAAGAAAACCTGATGGCCACATATCTCAGTTGGAGGTTAAGCAGAGCTTTTCATAAATTCCAGGCAATCCTTTACAGATAAAGCCTAGTTGGTTATATTAGGAGACAGGTAAAAGAGGAAACAATAAAACTTTACTCATGTTTTATTACCATCCATATTAATCCATAAGTAGGGCTATTTATAATGTATTTTTCATTATTTTTTTAACATGTTACCCTGTAAAACTAATGAAATAATTAGTTCCAACTGGAAAATTTGGAAAGTGCCACAGCTGCACTATCTTCCTATATTTCCTGTGCTTTTTTTGCATGAATTATAAAGTAATGCTGAACTACAGAGAGATGCTTTGTGTCATATCTAAACAGTGGCTGCAGCTTGTAGTATCAAATGTGGAAGCACTGCAGCTTCTTCAGTTCCAAGTTGCCTGTATTTCAAAAAAGCTTAAGGCACATAAAGTTTTATTTTTCAGCCAGTTTAAAAAGTTACAAAAAGCCAAATTGAATGAGCCTATGGAAGCTGAACAGAGATTTTTCCTGGTATGTGTTTCACCTGTATATCAAGAAAAGAGGGTCTGAAAGGATCAATGCTGACCAAAACAGAAGCAAATAACCAGCTCTCGTGCCTCCTGAGGCACCAAAGTCCTGTATATGTCTTTTTATAGTAAGATGTGTTGGGAATTTTATTCTGAGGTTTTATAAACAAGATATTTGACTCAATGGCTATACGGTTCACATTATTTGTCCAAGCTGGTGTAAAAAAGTAATCTATAGATAAGTGAACCTAAATTTTTACCAAAATCAAATGAGCGACCTTGATCTGTGAGGTAAATTGGCATACCATACACCAGAAATTCAAGCAAAACCTGGATTTCCCCCCAGGAGCTGAGTTGGGACATGCTGCATGCAGCTGTAAAGAGCAAAAGCTCTGACAGGCAGGTGTATCTCCTGCCTCCTATGAAAATCCTAGATTAGTAAATTTTTTCTTATAGTTAGATGCTTTCCTAAATTGGAGCCATACAAGAAGCTATATGTATCTCACACGAAAACTGAAATAAGCAGAAGAGCCCACAGAGTGCTTAGGGCTTCCAGAGGCTCTGCTGGGGCCGGCGCCATGGCGGGACATCGTGTTTTGGAGAAGTCTGTTTGTATGAGTGGTTAAAGCCACTGGGCTCTTTCTAAGCGGGGTGCTATGGGGCTGTTTGCACAGGAAGGCTTCTCAGCCGCATGGACCTGGACAGCGTCACCACTGAGCGCTGCTTCCCAAAGTACTCGAGGGGTTTTGGTTAGATGCATCCAGTCTTCACTGTGGTGAGATTAATCAGAGCTGTCTTTAGGGACATCCTTACTTGCTCTAGGGCCCCTTGGAAGCTGATGAAAAGGCACATGCTGCTACATCTGTCTCCGACAGAAAATGATTTATACCACTTCTGGCCTCAAATGCCTTCTGAAGAAAGGAGCCCTAGGACACAGATCTAATCTCAGACACTTTGCTTAGATGCTTGAAGTCTGGCCACTGGACTCCAAGACTTAGTGATGCGAAATCTTATTTTCTCGTGCTGTACTTAAAGATCTCTGCCTCAAATGAGTATTGTTCAGTGGTGTGAAATGCTGTGCAGCTGTATAGTTCGGCTGGGCATTCGCACAAAGAACTTACCAAGAAATGACTAACTAACTTACTAAGAAGTGACTAACTCCTGAAAACAACAGTATGAAATCATCAGCAACCAAATCGTTATGAGCGAATTCTGCCCTGGTCCATAACTACGTGACCGCCTCCATCCCCAGCGTAGCGAGCCACTCTACCTTTGAACACAAACTCTGTGCCGCCCATCACTTTGGATGAATGCACTCCCCGACTGTAGCGTCCCTTGGCGTAGATGGTGAAGGTAGGGTGCTTGCAGATGGGGTCGGAGTAGTGGTAGTAGTGACCTTCCCAGGTGTTGTTGTTGTCATGGAAGATGAAGTGCCGAGTGAGGAAGAGGACCTCTGGACGCACCTCGCAGCGCTGGCTCACCCACTCTCCGTGTAGCCCTATGGTCAGATCCGCCTTGGGGGGTAAGATGGGAGGATGGTGCTCGTCCGACCGGTAGATGATTCTGCACGCGATGCATGTGCGGTCGTGGTTCTGAAACGAAGCAGAGAGAAATCCTCATTAGGCGTTATCTGTGATAGAGGGCAATGAATAGGGCCAACAATTTCATCCTGAAGTGACTCCAGCTCCACATTTTAAGGAATACAAGGTCATTTCTTATTTTGTTAGTGTTCTCCTGCAGGTTCTCACCCTTCAAAGCACCTGAAACATGGCACTGTTTGGTTTTGTATGTATAAGACTGCACAGCAGGAACAGAGTTAGGAGATTAATTCTCTCATCTGTATTTCTCTGAAATGAGCATTTCAGTTCAGCTTTTTATTTGATTTAGAAGAGGCTGATTTTAGCCTTCAAATCATACAAGAAGCTGGCAGATGGTAATTTACTATGGTGGAGACTTGGCAACTCTTGTGTTAGAAATTAATACATTTGCTAAGCTCCTATTCTGCACCTGTCTTCCTTTTAGTTGTTAACTTTGGGTATCATAGATGGGCATGGGTGTCCTAAGTACGTTTTCCAGTTGGGTAGCAGCCTGGGAGAACAGTAACCAGCGATTTTAAACTTTTTCAGCTTTTGTGAGCCCTAACATAAGCTTGTGAAGTGTACAACATGGCCAGCTGCTGCCAGACACGGTGAAAGCTTTATGGCCCTCTCCAGCAAGAACGGGGTCCATGGTGCCTGCTGGACTCCATGGCAGCTCATCACTGTGAGCCGAGAAACGGCCTCAAGCAACCGGGTACCCCCAGCCCCATCCACGAGTGCTGGGGGTGTCTTACGAGGGGCGTGCAGGCTCTGAGTCCGTGGCAGGAGGGGAGGGAATTTCACACTGAGGCTTCCACCACCTGACATCAGAAACTGAAACTACAGGGACCTGTAGGTTGCTCCTAAGGCTAACTGTTTCTGCCTCTGCAAGGTTTTCTCTAGTTGGCAAAAGAGTTTGGCCTCTCTCTCCTCTTTTCAAACTGTATTTTGCATTTTTTCAATGGCAAGAGTGACAGCAGCATTAGCATTTGTCTCTGCTCTGCTAAACCTTGAAGTAAATTTTATGGACCGATAAAGGATTACGAAACTAATTTTTTAGCTCACTTCATTGATGACAAATAATTAGACCAAGAAGAATAAATGCTGCCCCGCAAGGTAAAAGCAGTGTTTTCTGTCTTCCTGGTGCTTGTTTTGTGTTGCTGATGAGCTATTTGTTTACATCTCGGGACCTGATGGTAGAGGCTTTCTAGTCGGCTGGCGACGTGCGGAGGGGCAGCACTCTGAGCTGTAAGCAGGCTTATACTCAGGGTGAAAGGCAAAGACCACACAGACCTTCCTGGAGAGAGGGGGATGCACCGGGTGGGTTACTCATATCCCCCTTGTTCAAGCTGCGAGGTGTCTTCCCAAGGTGCAAGTCAGAGTGCACTGAGTTAAGAGCTGAAGCTCCCCATGCAGCCTCAGGGAGAGAGATTTATAGAAATACTTTTTCTTTGCGGCCCTTTCCAGCCCTCTTTTCTGAGATCTCTCTGAGGTCCCTCCGTACCATAAATGCTCATATCCATCGCTCATACTCATACAAGTCCACGTGAGCTGCTACGGACTCAGCATTTCCCCACTCGCTGCCTTCAGCTCACGGCACACTTTAGGGGTGACATTTACACAACTTTCATTAGTGCCCTGAGTTTCTCCAGTCATATGACTGTAGGTACCTTCAGAGAATCAATATACAACAGGGTTTATATTTGCCCCTACCCCAGACAAGACAAGACACCAAAGCTCAGCGAAATCAATGAAAGTCCGCTGTTCTACATCCCTGGGAAGTAGAATAGCGGTCTGTGTGCTAAATAACTATAGACGATGTAGATCAGGTTGATCTGAACCAGTGCTGGCCAACAGCCCCGCTTTAAGGAGGAAGGAGGTTGGACTTGGTGACCTCCAGAGGGTCTTTCCACCCCAAAACATATGGTCTTCTGTGAACTACGTGTCAGCATGCTATTGAAGTGGATGCAGTTCTTTCCCACTGTGGAGCTTGTTAACTAATTTTACGATACATTTTTCAGCTAAATTCTGCAAGCAGGTGCAAGGGCCATTAGTATCTTAGTGAAAATACAAAGAACATTTAATTGAGTAATTTAACTGCAACTGGTGAAGTTAGCACAGACTTGTGCCATCGTAACTGATAGCAGAGGCTGGTACAAAACATCTGGTTCTCCTGAACACTGAAAGCACTGATAACGCATAAGGACTGAGCCTTTTCTGAAATTGCAAGTTTCAGTTTCGATTTTCTGACAATCAAGAGAGGAACCAAGATCCAGTTATGTTTCCTATTTTGCTCTAGATTTCTTGTGTGGCCTTCTTATGTGACTTAACCTCATTCCATAGAAACACAGACAATTACAGCTCTTCTGTTTGGGACAGGACTGGTAGGAGCCTAAATAAAGACACTGAGCTGTCAGAAAGCAGACAGAAATTTCAGAGAACTCGATATGATTAAAAATAAAATAATAATAATTATTGTAAAAAATGTGTGTAGCTCTATTCCTGGAACAAACCTTCAAGTACAATCTGATGGAAGTCCAGTGTCCACCTTTCTCTTGCCTGCAATAAAATCTCAGCAGGTTTCATCTGCAAGCTTGTTTGGGACTTACAAAACCGGTCTGTTGAATCCCTAGCTCTCTTCAGAGGACGTGAGCCATTTTCTCCGGAAAGCGGTCTGATTTAGTGGGTGGTTTGTGGTTCAGTATTGCTGGGGGGCAGATGACTTATAGGAAACGAGCTGGTGTTGGAGAAAGGTGGAGACTGCGTAGGCATGCCTCGGGCAGTGGCAGAACTGCCCCCTTTCCCTTGAGCTCCAGCCGTGAACGGGGATGCCAGAAGCTGAGCATCCACCCTGTCCCAGGCAGCGCTGCTGGTGCTGCAAGAAACCTGTTGGATGAGGCATGCGGTTCCGTTCGCTGCCAACCAAAGCACCAAAGAAACACGCATTTTTGAAGTGTAATAGAAATAACACTTCGCCTTCTTGGAGATCAACATCCAAAAGATGCCGCCGCTGCCTTGCACGGATGCCTGCAGTGATCCAGGCTGAGGGGTTGCTCTGTGGAAGATGCTGGTGTCTAACAAGCTCTCGCAGCGTGGCTGTCCCGCCATGGGGCAGGCTGGTGTCACTAACACTTTAAGGGCTAATAAACTGCACCGATGACAGTAACTTTATTGCTGTGATTGCCCCACTTGCATAAAGTGAAGCAAGAAAGCGAGGAAAAGACAGTGTTATAAAACTAAACATAGCTTATATAAGCTGAATTGGTCAATGGTAGAAGGCAATTTCTGCTACAGTCCCTTTTCTGTTGAAGTGAAGTTGAAAGCTCTTATGATCTCCCAGAGGAGACACTGGCAGAGCAGCATGGGCCAGCCAGGGTGGTTTGGTTTATATTCATACTTCCCTCTCAGGACCCTGTCCTCCACAATCAGTTTGTGAGCCAAGGCAATTTAACCTGGGAACCAGTGGTTTCTGTTGCCCTTGTTCAAAATCTGAAGAAAACCAAACAGAAACCCAGTGTGTTGTCTTCTTGGTCACCCTTAGCTGTTTGTGGGATTCCTCTGTTGTTTCTCAGGTCTAGTGAATGGTCTAGAAGGAGATCTGGAATCAGTCCTATTTGAAGCAACTTTTTTTTTTTTTTTGACAAGGAAGCACTATCAAGCATAAATATTCTTTTTACCATTTTTCTAGCTGTGATTTTAGGTTTCTTCTCTCCTCTACAACATTAGAAACCATGGGTATTACGAGTCAAGGCTGGGCAGGGAATATTATCATTGTTTGATGTCTTCTCCGTCACACTGGGAGTGTAGAAGGTGCAGACTGGTCAGACCTGTGGCTACTTAGTCCCTTGGCTGTGGCCAGCAGCAGAGTGGGCAGAAGAAGGTCCATGCAGCTACATGGTGGAAAAAAATTCATAACTACAAACAGCCCCTTTCTCCTTATCGGGAGTGGGTTCGTGCCTTGAGGCACACAGAGGAGTCACTTCCCAAAACTTACAAAACTCATGCAGTGCAACTATGCTGGCTGCCATTCCACTGTGAGTGGAGGTGACTCCTTGGGCAAACTCAAGAAAGGTCCAAGTTAACTCACAGAAATCAAAGTGAAGTTTAGCAGTATAAACACTTGTCTGTAGCCCATCTGGCTCTTTGACCTCTGTGATCCATATCTTGAACTGCTGTAACTCTGTGCAGCCCTTCTAATTCCAAAGGCTTTGCACCAGCTCTGAAGGTCTGGCCAGTTGCACTACTAAAAAATATCCAGCTTGGCAGCCTTCTAATTAGTGACAACGTGCCCGGATGAAGGGGCTGAGGTGAACAGACACTTTTTGCAACAAATGGGGAGTGGGACAGGTAGAGGTTGGGGCGGTGAAGAGAGAAGCAGAAATATCAGTGTCACAGGCTGGGTCAGGTACCTCGTACGGATGTACCCTGAATGCATCGCTTCCCTGAGACCAGCACTTGAATCTAAGCCTACTTAAACCTTTTTTATTTTCTGTGATACTATCTTTCACAGAGTTATGAACTTCTTAGTGGAAGAATATGCCACATGTAAACTCCTTCAGTACGGTTTTTGTCCAAGTAATGGATGAGAGAAAGATCTAGTTTTGTTATGAGGCAATTGGACTTAATTATGGCATAATCTACGTTTAACAATTGACTGTATTTTTCACTGTCGTTTTTTCAGGTCGGCTGCTCTTGGCTCTTAATTACACTAGCTAAAGCTTTGCAAATCACTCCCTTTCCATGTGACTCAGGGAAAGATTATTTTCTAAACACAGACATTCAAAGAAAATAGAGAACAGAGGCAGAGGACATTTGAGTCCAAACATGATAAAGTACTCTCTAATAAAAAGCTCATTTGGGCATGACATAAACTAAAAAGCAATAAAATGAGCAGTGGACAGGATGAACATCTGTTCTATGTTTTGATTATCTTAGGTGTACAACGTACTTAATAGCGGGGTCATGCTAGAAGGACCAGCCCCTGAAATGGCTGCTGCCCAATGACTGGAAGATCCCTTCCCATGAAGGGTGCCTCCTTGTAGCTCTGCAATGCCAAATCAATGGTGCCTCAACTCCTTGCCCTCCCGGGTGTTTCTTTAAAGCCAATTTCTGAATTAATCCATCAGGCCATGTGGGCTAAAATAAGCCTGAATCTCTGGCTGGAAACTTAGTTCTTGTAGTTGAGGAAAAAATAGTTTGTGATCTGAAAATTTCCACCAACATTTTTCCTTATCCCTCCCTCCTGCTGCCTCAGCTGAAGTGGTAACAGGGCCAGAGAGCTCTGGAAGCCAAGCAGGGAGGTTTCTAATAAAAAAAGCAACCAAGGATGAGGTTCCTTGATCTTTTTCCCAATTGCTGTGGATAGTCAGAAACATAAACCCTCTCAGCATAGTTTAATTTTCTCTTAAGTTCTACAGGATTCTATGGCTGCCTAGGACTAATTTGCCTCTAATCATTTCATAGTGCTTTTTATGGCCCAGGCCAAAAAACTAACACGCAGCTGGGATGCTCTCTGAGCAATGGTGAAATGAGCTTTCCATAACACATAGAAAGATCTTTTGGGAAGGTGTTTTAGTTTTCTTTGAACACCTTTGTGTTTCAATGCTGTTGTTACAGAATAAGACAGACATCTATGGACCAAACCCTTTTCAAAATGTACAGAAAATCTACCCTTTCCTTATGGTTCAAGCAGAAGCTGAAATCAATGTTTAATATCAAGTAGAGGGCCTGCAGGATATACTGCAAGTTGTATTTAGGGACAAAACAAACAAGCACTAATAGTAAAGAGGAAGCTGAAGATATCATTATTTTCAATTAAACACCTTGTTCAAACATATTTGCTCTCTCCCGCATCTATCTATTTATTCTTTATCTCCTGAAAATGTGTCTGTATCTCAATCCAAAAATTTTAAACCATGATTTGTCTGAAACAGCTCAAATTGTAACTCAACCCTTCTCTTGTAGAATTACAATACATGATTGTTCTGATATTTGGCTACTTACATAATGGAATATTAACATTATCTCAACTATGACTTACTGTTTTTTAAGGGAAGATTCATTGCTTAGACTACTTAAGAGTCTGAGAGATGCAGTGCACTCTTAGCAGAACAGACTAAAAAATTAATATGATATTTTTCATTAGATTCTTATTTTAAAAAGGACATGGGAAAATACCTCATTGAGTACACAGTCTGAAGGAAGAGAGATACATAGCAAAATTTTGTTTTCTGGTATTCAATTTTTCTCTGAAAAGCAAATGTTTCTCTTCAAAAAATGCAAAAAGCATTTTTAGGGGATTTTTTGGTATTTTTAATGGAGAATTTTGGCCAGTTTCTGACAGGCTGTCTCTGTCATCTTTTACAGTTGCAAATAGTTGGTGTTTTACCAGACCAGACACACTAAGAAGACAAAAGCATAGAAGGTAGGGATGTGTAGTAAGCTCCTAAGCCATCCAAAAATATGGCGACTCCTGTTAAAGGAGACCTGGTGTTGGAGCAGACATGGGACTGCTGCTGTTCAGAGCTGACCTGGGCTAAGGAAAAATCAGCAGACAATTCTGAGAAGCGGTGAACCCGATTAGTTTTCTCAGCATTTTGTTTTATACCTGAAAGGTCTTTAAACTTGCATGAAATTACACAGCAGTTTCCCAAAGTATTTGGGAAATTATCTCTCCTTCTCTTTTTATCTGGAGCCACTGCACAGTGGACACATCCTTCCTATAGGTTAACCTGGTTAAGAGATTAAAATATCAGCTCTGCCTCAGCAAGACGGAAAAGCACACGCTCAATCGGCTGTGCCACCTCTGGGCTCCTCCTCGCTCTCCTCTTCCCCCCAGCAACGCCAGTGTCAAACCAAAACCCAACCCCAAACCCTAGGCAGAGCAGTGGCTTCTTTCTGTAATGCCTCCCTTGGGGCTCAGGCCTTTCAACTTGCACTTTTTATTCAAATCTAGATATTCAATGTGGCCTCTCTAAGTACACCCTTCCCCCCCTGTCCCCCATACCATTGCCAGCTGGGCCTGGTCTCTCCTCAAGGACTGCTGCCACCACCGCCCCACTCAGTAACCCCACGCTGGTGAAGTCAAATTTCAAATTTCTGTAGCAATATCCTGCCTTACCAAGTCATGTACTGACATTAATAATATTTCTACAGCGCTTTACTTCCACTGTCTGAGCCCCCAGGTCTGTGCTGGTGGCTGTAACGTGGGGAGCTTGTTTGAAGAGCCAGGATCTCAGCTGATATAAACCCACCACTGACCAGCCCTGATGTGCACTGGTTACCGGTGCGTGGCAAGAAGCAGGTCTCTCGTTCATGGTTGGAGAAGGAGGACAGGTTGCATCTATATGGTATTGCACTAGCAAGGGCTAGCACTCAGCGTAGCCTTGTTGCAGGGAGGTGTGCGGTGAGGGACCAGGTGCAAGGTTTCCTCAAGGGCAGGCTCAGACCTGAACTATGCGTGCAGTACAGACCTAACTGGTGGCCCGGGACCTTGCAGGGTCCAACAGTCACAAAAGCTGGGATAGGATGTGAATGCATGTATTACCATGAGGGAAAGTCCTGAAGAAGAGGGGAAAGAAAAGACGCTCTTCGCAATGATCTCTCACACCCACCTGAATACCGTGTGTCATCGGCAGGGCTAGATGGGACTGGAACGCGGCATGCCTGGTCAGGATGCTTTAACCTCACCACGCGAGAAAACGAGGTGCCAGGTTTTAGTGTTAGTACCTGAGTGCTCCCAGGATGAATACAAATGGAAACCCTTTGGGAGAATGTCAGTTCAAGGAAATGCTTCCGACTCAACAAAACAAGCTGGATGGCTTTGCCTCACATTGCCAAGGAGCCGAGTCCAAAGAAAGGACACTTTTATGAATTGCTCAGTATAGTATCAAGCTCCGCTCCTCCACCGCTCTAGATAACTGCAGACCAAGACAACGCTTTAACAAATGGCTGCAATCTCTCTCCACCACAAAAGTGATAATTTGCAGGCTTTCCATGACCTCATATGAAGCTGAGTTGGCTAATGTGCATTAGGCTGGCTCTGGGGAGTTGACAAGCACGGTTGACACAGTTATAATTCAGCCTGCCAAAGGGAATGAAGAATAACAAAGATTTAAAACTTTAATTAAAAATCTTGAAGCAAGTGAAACGCTGGAGAGAGTGGTAACTCCTTTGCAGGGTTGTCAGTTTGGGATTTCTTTTGGTGGGGAACAGAGGAGCTGCAAGCAGGAAGGAGGGTGGAGATGGGTTCAGATTTATCTACAAATGCGTACCATATATTTTAAGATATTGAGGAATGGTTTTTATTAACTGCTCCCATGAAGGGAAAGATAATGAAGGAATCCAAAGGCACTACCATTACACAACTGTCTGATCTACAATCTTGATTCTGTTGCACAATCCTGCATAAAACTGAAATAAACACAACTGACTTGAAATGCAAAAGTCTTCTGGTTGTTCTTTTCTGATATAAACTACTTTAGCCTGGACAAAAGACAAGAACAAAGAGAAAACCAGCCTTTTTCTCAGATGAATGTGCGTGCACATCATCTATCCCATTAGAATGATACTAATTTATGTTAACGTTAATATTTTGGGAAGTATCAACAAAATAATTCCTTGAAAACCCACAGGGAGAGCTTAAATGTTCATCTCGAGGAACAGAGTATTCCAAAATAAAGCTGCCTTATGTGTTTATTAAGCCTTTTAAAAACAACCTATATAGCCCTCTGAACCACGTAGCAATATTACCAGTGAGTCCTCCCTTCCCTCTTACAAAAGATGAAGCAATTGTGGTTAGATGCCAACAACAAGGAAGGTGTCAGTACTTTAGATACATATGTTGAGTAGATCTGAAGGCCCCTGTTTTATTTTTCTAGGCTAAATAGTTAATTTTGATCCGTGGTACTGTATTTGTGTTGGGGCAGGCTTTTACTGCAGTTGCAGAACAGAGATAGTCAAGTCAACAAGGATGAATAAATAGGGTTTCAAAATCGACAGTTAGCTTTTGAAGGTTCACACAGAGAATGAAAACCAACCTTCTGCTTCAGTCCTTGCCTGGCACTGGTGTAGGCAGGAAACGCAGGGCGGCACCTTCAAAGGAGCGCTCTTCTGCAAGGCCACGGCCAACACTGCTGCCGAGCGCGGCAAGGACCAGCCTCAGCTAGAAGCTGGCTACTTCTCTTATCTCTGCAGGGCATCACACGCACTGTTATTGTTCACAAACCTGGAATTAACATATTTGAACATTCTTCTGGCTGTTCTTTCTTCACTCCCATCATAATTTCCCTAACCAAGAGTCTTTTCCAACTAATAATGAACAAAAAAACCCCTTCAAGTGTTGGCTTAACCTGGAAGTCTAGTGGCACTACTCTGGCAAACAAAGGAGTTTTGTCCTCCAGAATTACACTTCTTAGTTGAGATAATGTTTTGCATATTTCTCTGAGGCACTTCACATGTTTAACATCTATTTATTAACTTGCTCTCGCATTTCCCTGGGCGCTCCTCATGTATATAGCATTCCCCTATAGATGAAGTCACTGAGTTTCAGAGATGAAGACTCAAATTTTGAAAAGCACAAAAAAACTTTGTGCACTTTGTCCTTTCACCGCCTGGCTAAAGGAAAGCTCAAGCTCCGGTCTCCCTACCTTGAATCTTTTTTAGCTGCAAATGCCAGGTGCTGATGAAAGACAGGTCCCAGCAGCGAATAAATTTGTAATAGAGAATCAGTCCATTTGGACTTGCATGTTCAAGGGAAAAATGTCTTACTGAAAGTGTGTGGCCAGCAAACGTTTGAATGTGGCAAAGGTAGAAGGAAGGTTATCCTAGCATGTTTTAGGCTTCTTGTGATGTTCCAGACCATTCCAGCCTTATTCCTAAATAATAATCTAACTGGAATGACTGGTCATCACAGCCCTGCTCTGATCTTTCCCGTTACTCTGCCAGATGATAAAATAGCACAAGGAGTTCTTTGTTTACAAAGCACTATTGCTGAGGCAATTCGATATGAAATGTGTCCCAGTATTGCTGATGTACACATTTCCTCTAGTTTTAGAGCAGGCATCTCTGAAAACATCTTCTGTCCTTCTGCATAGCATTGAATACTGCATTCAAGCCTTCCTTCATGCTACAAGTCCCTGCGTGCATTTGCAAATAAGGTGTGATGATATGACCAGTCAGGCTCCTTGGTGCTGTCCTAACTGGGAATATTTTGTATAATACACGCAACAATGCCCAAGCAGTTCCCCCGTCCTGCCCTTTCCACCCATGTGCTCTCTCATGCTGGATAAAGAACCTGCATGTGCAATAGCTTGAATCCCTTGATAAACTCGCAATGTCAAGATACATCAAAGATGTTCAGCCCTTTTCATCAGCAAGTCCTAACTGATATCTTGAGCAAGGCTAGAGGACTGCTAAGATAAATCTATACAGTGACCTAGTCACCAGCTGCATTCAGGAACTTCCATGTATTTTACAGGAGGAATTTGTGTAAGGCACACTCTTATCTAAGAGAATTTGTAAAGCCTGAAGATATGACATATTATGTATTTTTTAAAGTTCCCTGATTTTATATGAACACTTGAGATACGGTAATCTGTGAATTCATTCAGATTTGTAGCTCAGTATAAAACTGTCTGGGTTTTGGACAGCCTTTTTGATTTACCACCCTGTGGTGAAATTGCTGCAGGAATCTGGAGAAGGTCCAATTCTATTTGTTTCAAGTCCTGATCATGTGGCTTTGGCATTCCTAACATATCCAGCAATCATTTGCTTTTAATTACCATTCATTTCAACCACAGAAGTAATGAATGTGGCTACCACATCCAACTTACAGGCTGTGTAAACTCTTGAGCTGGGTGGAACTTTCTTCTATATAGAGGCTTAACTATAAATTTAACTCAAAATGTGAATCCTCTTAACTTATTTTAGGCAGGCCTTTATAAGTTTAAAATAAAAATAAATAAAAAGGAAATGAAAAAAGCCTTAAATGAAAGATTCCACACAATACACCTGATTCACTTCAGAAGCAATTTCCTGGCCTCCCCAACGTCTTGGTATGACTGTAGAAACCTTAAAAAAACGAAGTTGATTTAACGTTTCTATTTATTCATGGTGTCCAGTTTCCAGAGGAGTCTGTGACTTGTAGTTTTAAACTCAATTTAGCATTTAAACTCATTTTCAGCTGGGTCCCAGTGGAGCAACAATTAGAAAAGGAAAAGAGTTCAAAGAAGAAGGGTTATAACCTTTCAGCGGTATGTTTGCCCGGACTTAAAAAAAAAAAAAAAAGCATCTCTGTTACTATTATTCCTACATTTGGCAAACACTAGGTCAGACAGCCGGGTTGCGAACCTGTTGTTAGTATAGAGAATTTCATGGTTAGGTACAAACCAACACTCAGAAGTCTTTCATGGCAACTGAAGCAAAGATTCATTTTTAAGGGGTACTGATATTTATATCATGCTGAAAACTTAGTATCAGCAGGCCCAACTTCTCTTGGGAAAAAAGAAATCTCACATCAAATCTGAGCAAGAGCAACCTACCAAAAAACATAAAGAGAAGCTGCGCTGTCGCACACTTTAAACTTCTGTTAAACCTATGCATCTTTTGCTGTTGAAGGCTCCAGCTGAGACTGGTGTCCCAGCAATCCACGTGCTGTATGTATACATTGTGGGAGCCAAGCAGGCCTTGCAGGCAATGGTTGGAGGAGAACCAGACACCATAACTCTCCAGAAGTCATACCTGGCCAAACTGGGAGTCGAGCAGTGGCCTGCAAGTCAGGACCTGGGGCCCCCATTATTAAACTACAGCGGTTTCATCATGGAGAGCTGGAATCTGTACGTATTTTGGTGTACTCAGAGTTAACCTGTGCTTTCTATAGTAACAGCACTTTCAGTAGCCAACAGTACTCTTATGAATGGGCTTCCAGCGTCATAAATTCAGTTTTGAGATTCAGCCTCTGCCAAGACCTGGCTACCAAAATTCTTATTTGGAAGCACTGTACTTCATGAATACCAATGGATAACTACTTGGCTTGTTTGCTTTTCCCCTCCCACAGTTCTTGTAAATATATGATATGGAAGCCTCCCCTGGGAGCCACACCGCAGGCTCTCCCTGATCGGAGCGCACGGGTACCCCTGGGCAGGACCTGCCCGTTCAGACACACGGGACTGCGGGATAATGGCATGCCGGGTGACTCAGGCAGGCTGAGGATGCTCTTATCTTCCACATAGAGATGTCACCCACTCAGGTCAGAATGGATCGGATCATGCCTGAAATAATGGGCTTTGTGAGCTTCAGTGGTCTCACAGTTTACTTAGTTAACCTGGCTCGAGAAAGAGACCTCTTATGCAGATTTGATCCCTTAATTTGAGCATTATATTTTTGAGCCATTATATTTTAGAGGCAAAAAGTGATGCTACAGTAGCAGAAGAGACAGGCAGGAAAATTGTTACCAGTGTGTCCTAAAGTTACAGCAGACCTGGACAAAAATCTTATTTTTATAAATCTGGTTGGCAGTACATCTGATCATTCTGACTGTAATGAAATTACTACAAGGTGGAAGTGTAAGTGTTTGCTATGTTATCTATCAGTGCATAATAAGACAACTAGATTTGACCAGATAGACCTGAAAAAATAATCAGCTAGGGTGAATTAAATCAAGATTTTGTCTGTTTCATGTGGTCAGAAAAAGATCTGCTATATTTTCTAGAACAGATACAACATGTAGCTGGTGTCAGATAATTTGTACCTACAGATACCTGCAAGAAAGAGCTTTAGGAAAGAACCTTTGCTCCCAAATAAGCAGAGAAAAAGTTGATGTGCTTGTTTGAATTAATTAAAGAAAAGTAAAATTGCTGAATCCAACATTTTGATGAGGAACGTGCTGTGGTTCATCTGCTGCTGCTGAAACTCTCTACTTTGGGAAGACATATGTTTAAAAAGAAAAAGCGAATTTGTCCCTGGTCACTTGAAGAGAGCATAAGAATGACAGACAGAAATGAGAGCAGCTTTCACACAGAGACATAGTTGACCGTGGATTAAAATTATCGCTAGGCCAGGCTATTAAAACAAGGCAGATCATCTAAGGTCCCTGTACTATTGAAATTTCATGTTCACAGGAGGCAGACAGAACCCAGGATGGACGGTTTTGAATGGAAGGGAAAGCCAAGGCTTTTCTCATCGAAACTCCTCCTTCCCCTGTTGTGTTTCCTGCTATTGCTGATAACCTGTAGCTGATTTTTGAATCAGTTGCAAAAAGATGATTAAACCCGGTGATAACGCATTAGCTGGAAGCGATGCTGTGGCAGCGCCCAGCTGGAGCACACCAGTGGCAGCCGGCAATGTGGTTCCAATCGCTGCCTGCCTTTGAAATGTCACCAGGAAAGATCTATAGACAGCCCTCCTGCTACAGACCATCAGTGTCTACTCTTCCTGTTTGATTTTTATTTAACTTACTATGGGTTGATCAGTTCCCAATGAAGCTGAGGGCACTTTGAGGCCTCTCTGAAAACTGAATTATCAAATGGAATTAGAGGCCCATTCAAAATTCACCTGTTTTTCATTTCCTTGCACTTTCATGTGTCTACCTTCCAACTCCCTCTTCTTCTTTCTCAGGTTAGGGATCACCCAGCTTCCATATACTGATACAATTCGATCTCCTCGCTCCCTGGCACTCCCGCAGCTACACAAGCATCCACTGATGCCTGCTTCTCTTGTCTTTTCTCAGTCCCGTATCACTCTCTGTCTTCTCAGCTGCTGGCTGACAGCTGTGGTCCCAGACAACCTCTGCATACAAGTCTTTGATTCCATCTTCAGAGTGGTCATATTGACCTTAGTTCATCAGACTGCTTTTTCCACATTTGATGCAGTCACATAAACCACAGGAGAGTTCCTATTCTCACGAAATATGCTCTGTGACCTTTTTTTAATTGGCTACATCATCTATAATGGTGCAATCCACCTCTTATTTTAGAACCACATCTACATGTTAGGTTACACTAGTGCACTGACTCAGAAGAGCTGAATAACATGGGCTTTGCCACTGGCATCTTAGAAAGAGGGTGTATATACATGCACGTACCTTGGCATTTTGAAGAGGAGGCTGATAACTAGAGGGCCGATAGTACCTCCTCTGAGTAGCATCGGTATGAATGTCTCCAAGAAATAGCTCCTCCACAAGGTGGTCTAAATTATGGTGCAGGTACTGCTTCTCCACACGGATCAGCTGGAGTTCGTGCATGGCAAAATTCAGAGCTTTGGTGCATTCACAGCCATTCTCTTCTCTCAGCAAATCATAGCTCACATCCTGCTCCCAGGGGCTATCTTCTGGTATAAATCCAGGACACGTATGGTTCACCAACTCGCTTAATTTTTTGGCTATTGCTTCATTGTGGCATATGATTTGTATGTTGCGTAGCTGATAATCAGCTTCGGTACCCCCTCGGATGATCCAGGATGCTTGGCGGAGACGTATTTTGCCACGTATAACTAATGTGTAGATAGGATTTGTGCAGCGATTGCCACCGTAATAAAACTGATAGGCCTTAAACGTATTGTTGTGGTAGAACCTGTAAGATCTTGTGATGAACTCTGGGCCTGCTCTAACTTCGCAGCTGTTAGGGAAGACAAAAAGTGATGGAAACAAAATTTTACCAAGGTGGCACACCATGTACACTACAAGCAACAAGACTGAGCGACACTGCATGGGTCCACAGAGACACTGGGCTGCTAATGTCCCTGTGGCATGAATGGGAGTAAATAGTAACTAGGCATCTGTGGCCTGCCAATTAACCAACAATTTCCTCTGCTGTTATGCTGTTATTAATACACTGCTTCATGGTGATCATACCTAACTAAGGGCTTTGTCTTTGTAGGTTTAAATACTTTCGCTTTTCCATTTTGTTTAGGGACCACCATGTGACTCAATTCTTCTCTGAAAAAAAGTAGCAGCTTCTTAAACATCTATTCTTCTCTTTTGCATGGTAGATTTAGCAAAAGAACTGACTGATAACATCAGAAAGTGAAATGCCAAATGTCCACAGAACAGTACAAAGAACTTGCTCCTACAGCTGCTGCAGAAGCTTCTCAGTGGAGCTCCACCAGCTCTAGTCTGCAGAGGACGTGCGGGATTGTGTTCTCAGCTTTTCCACTCAGACTCTCAAGAGGGGTGGCAATTAATGCAAACCTCTGACCAGTAATGCAAAACTTCTCTTTGGCTTGAATTTGGACCATGCGATATTCAGGTTTTGTGGGGTTTTTTTGTTTTGTTTTTTGGGTTTTTTTCTTTTTTCTTTTTTTTTTTGAAGGTGTAAATGGCAGTTAAATTCCACTTCCTTTTATGCCTTCAAACTTGTCCCTTTTGTCACATCCACACTACTTAACATAAATACACTCCTTTTTATTAAAAACCCCCAGTCTTTCCTACTACAAGTCACTTCAAGTAAGTGGGTGAATATTGCCTGCTGAGACACAGAAAGGAAACTAGCTCTCTGAATTAAAAGTCATCATGTATAGAGAGTAACAGCACTGGTGAAATACAGCTTCTTAATTTCTTTTGCTAATAAAACCTGTGCTAGACACGTGCTCTGAAAACAAGGACCCATTCAATGGATCTAATGTATGCAGTCAAAGATAGTACAACGTTATGTTTGAATAAGCATCCATTTCAGCAACTTGTTGGGCTCCTTCCTACTCAAAGAGAGATTTAAAGATATTTCACAGCATGCTGTTTAAAATCCAGACTATAAATTGATTCATCAAGACAGCTTTATAGCATGCTATTCTAATGTACATAACGCCACTCCTTCTCCTTTTATGCATAAACATATAGAACGCATCTGGAATTTAGAGCATCACCATATTAAAGAAAATATTTCCCCTGCTGCTTAAAGTGGGAATATTCATCCTTCCTTCTCTGCTTCCTTCCCCTCTTCTCTTCCACATATATCACTCAAGCATCTTGTTTTATCTTTCCTTACCCAGTAGAGACCCAGTGCCCCTCAATATTGGGAGGCATCTGCACAGTGATTCGGGCTCCATTGTGGAGGTGTTTCAGCATATGGTGACACTGTGACTCCTTGAAGGCCCTCCATGCGCTCTTCTCCAAGGACCGAGGGTGGGATCTGCTGTCCGGGTGCAGAAGAGCAGAACCTTCTCCCAGCCCTGCAGTAGAAAAGAGTAAATTACCATGAGACCCTGGTGAGAAAGGCTTCAACACAATAAAGGAGGTTGTGAACATCTTGTGTTGAATGACGCTCGCGATGTTACGTGTCTAGGAAAGTACTGTTTACATTTCTTGTCTCATCTGAAAAAATAAATAAATATGGGAAGCTCTTCCTCTCTGTCAGCCCACTAATAATCCACTAAATTGGCTTGCTTGAAGAAATATAATGGGCAAAGGTGCTTGAACCAAAATGTTGCATTTCCACACCCAGGAGATGTAGCTTTGAATCTGAATTTTATAGACACCTCTTTAATCTTTGGTCAGGACAATCAAAAACCTGGAACTTGAAACTTTTAGAAAGTTGCACCCAGATCCGGACATAAACTTTGTGGTTTCAGCCCACCTCTAATTTGAATGCTTCTATAATAAACTTGTAAATAAAGACTACTCTTTAAAGCCACGGGAAAACAGATATTAAAAGCAAAGCCTCTGCACACAGGAAGCCTCTGTGATGACTGAGGTGGTCAATTAAAGGCAGATTCCGCTATTTTTATTTTAAAGGGGAAAAGGAATTTCAAAAGCTAATTTTATCTCCAGCACACAGTAATTTTGGTTTCTAGTAATGTATACATACAAAACCCAGCAGTGCTCTCTCTACACAATATTAATTGAACAAAATGAATACGTAGCTTCAGGAGGAATGCGTTTTTACTCTTTTAGGCACAGCCTGCTCTTAGATATGTTGGAAAACACGGATCAAAAGAAAAACACACATCTAGAGGTTAAGAGGTGACAAACATGAACCTTACATAATGGGTTGGAAACTGTATTACTTTGCCAGAAGGAATTTAAGAGCCAGCGGGCTAGAAAACGAATACGGGGTGGGTGGAGGGGCTGGTTGCGTGCCCAGGAAGCCAGGGCGGCCGTCTCGGGAGAGGGATGTCTCGCTAACACGTGCTCCCAGGGGCAAGGTCTAGGATTCACCCCAATCTTTTCTGGTGCCCTCTTGGCTGACCCAGCTCAGGGACTGGGCTGTTTGGGATCACCGGTGCGTGGCGCAACCCTACACCATGCTGAGCCACCTCTCACAGGATCCTACGCTTTCTTCTCCAGGCCCCATCTAATGCTTAGGCACACGCTTGGGTGGCACGCAGCATTGCTGCAGAAATCACAAGAAAATCACCATTATTCACTTTTAGGCAGACACTGTTTCAAACCTTTGCCATTTCCTATTGCAAAAAAGAAAATGGTGTCAGTGATTCATTATGTTGGCTAGGTCTTAGATCTTCTGGAAGAAACTTGGGTAACATCTGGGAAAATGGCATTGCCAAAAATATAAATGCATGTCAACCACTTAAAAACAGCAATTCCTAAGCTAAACAAAGGCAAGGACTTACCCAGGAGGCAGGGTAAAGAATGATCAGAAAGAATACAATAAATACCTGAATGTAAACAGTGCTTACCACTAAATGATCTCAAGATTTAACGAGATTAATGAACACAAACTCACAAAGTCTTTACTGGAAAATCTGGTAGCTTTGTTGCAGGTTACAAATAATTCTTCCACCTGAATGAGAATTTACTGCCTTACTTTCTAAAGGGTAATAAATACTAGGGATGCTTCGATATTTGAGCACGCCATCTAAGATGGCCTTAAAGGAGTCTGATTTTCAGAGGGTCAATACTTCTTCCTTTCTGGAAGTCAAAGCTTCTCAGGTATTTCTACATTGCTAAGCAGAGTCACTCATGTTTGCGCCAAACATCTCCCATTCTGAAGCCAGAAGTGGTGTGGCCACTTCAGAAATGGCATGGCCACAGCAGGGTGATGCTCTGCTTGAGCTGACGACATCTTTGGAGAGGCAGGATTTACTGGATAGGGTCAGTGCTTCATGTACACGGCGGTACAGCCTCCTGGGCTGAACCCAGCTCTGTGCTGTGCAGTGTCTGCAGCCCACCTCACCTGGAGCAGCGCTTGACACTCTCAAAAACTTCAGCTTATCTGAAACCTTGTGGGTGTGGGGCGGATATCACAGGCCTTCACACCACCAGGTGTTCAGCCAGGTATAGGTGAGCTTACCAGTATATTTATTTTTGTCGTTACGAATCACAGCTAGTGACTGAGAGCTTGCCTTCTAACACCCTTCTCCATCTCTAAGTCTGCACACACTCAAAAAGCCCACATTACTTCAGCACCTCATTCTGAAAGGGAGCAAGCGCTCCTGTCCATGGGCTCGGAGCATCTTTTGGGTCAGAAGCGACACCTCCTGCAAGGTACCTGGTAGAGGCTGTAGCCATCAGTACTAACTTTCAACAGAAACATAGCTGTCAGGATGTCTCACACTGAAAAAGTCTTTGAAAATTTACATTTCCATTTGAAGTTGTTAAGCATTTGAAATCTGCCATCAAGACGAGGTTTTGAAATGGTTCAAGTGACTATTTCAAGGCATATTTATTATACCATTTGCTTTTAAGCAGTTGTATTTTGCTTAGCTCATGTCATATGATTCATGAATACAGATGCACTTAAAAATGAATGATTTATTCATTTAAACATACTTGGGCATTTAATTTCTCCAAGCAAAAATCCTTCTGTGGGAGGATACCATCTTGTATGTGCACATATCAAAGGAGAAAATGCAGTAACCACATTATACATTCCCAATTATTCCCTGGAGGAAATAATGAAAAGAAGGGGGTTTTGAAAAGGAGTCAAACTTTATGTGGTATTATACTGTGTCTTTTCTTTGATATAGCTCAAAAGCAATTGGGTCTCAGCTCTCCCTGACACATGTATGTAGTTCTGTCTGCAACTTGCAAATGATAAACTGTAATCAGTGGATGGAAGGGAGATGTGCATCAACAGCCCCAGAGATCTGAACCCACGAAGAGGGTATTTGTTTGGGACTCTATCCATCAAACCATGACAAATGAGGCCAGGAACAAGTTTGGGTAATCAAGACAGGCATGAGATCATAACAAAGGCTGCAGAGACAGAGGAAGGGATATAGAAAACACACACATGCTAGGCAACATCACGTAAATAGGACATGAATATCAGAATATGAATTATGGTATAAAATTAAAAGGCAGCAATGGGACCTTTACCTATGTTTGTGTTGCTGGGGTAAGGAAATACTTAATTTAGCACAAGCTCCTTCATTACCAAGTAATCATTTCAATGCTTTTATGTTTACTGACATATATGCCTGTACATATGACTACCATACAAAGGAGCCATAACTTCCCCTTGTCCCATCTGAAGATCAAATGCAGAGACCGGTGATACGCTTCCCACACAGGGCATTAAACCGAACACCGTCTTCCTGTGCTTTTCCCTGCAGCAGGTGCTCAGAGGCAGCGCAGCGTCCCCCCGGCTCCACCCTTGGCAGTGCACAATGAGGTGTATGGCAAAACCTAGATCCTGCAGGGATGATGTCACTAATTTTAAAAGATCCATTTGGCCATGTTAAATGGGACATGGCTGGAAAAGAATTTCATGGCTCTCTGAAAGCCCACTTTGGAGCCTAGATGCAGTTGCAACATAGTTGGAGCCACTACTTTGATTCAAAGAAATCAAAGTGTGCTATTCTCTACAGCACAGACAGAAGGTAGGTGACAGGCCATGTAAGTATCTCGACTCAGCTGACAGTATCTCAGACTCTCTCTCACTGACGGACTTTTACATTTTGTGTGTTATGAAGGAATCTTACCCACTTGTTAAATAAATAAATAAATAAATACACCATGTTGTTACTCAAAAGTGTGACAGACTTCAAAGAAAAAACAATCTTTGCATGAGACTAATAGCGGTAATTCTGTGAAGCCTCTGGCTGGCTTTCACTTTAGCTACACCACAATCAGAGGTCATAAGATTGTATCACCCACTCCATGGTGGGTGCAAAAGGAGCAAGTCCAAAAGGAAAAGTAAAATTCCAGCATCCATCAAAAACGTCAGCTAGAAAAACAAAGCAAAACAAATGCATTTTCTGATGAGTTGATATCCAACTTATCTTTCATAATCAAGCCCTATCAGTGTTGATCACAGCTTTAACATTAAACTAATTGACAATAGTATAAGAGGTGCTGCAGCTGGCTAGGGATCCTTGCCCAGGCCCCCACAGATCACACGTGACAGGGGCGCATGCAACATCCATCTGAGTGGGAAGGCGGAGGTCTGCACCGCTGCCACTCCAATAAGATGTGCATAGGAGCACGCACTGCACCAGAGGACTTCAGGCTTTCAGGTTCACCTATAAACCTGTATCTGATGTGGGAACAACCATTCAAGATAAAAGTAATTGTTAAGGGAAGATAGGTTACTTTCAACTTCTTCAAAGATTTCTGCACATAGCTGCGAGTAAAATGCAAATCTTAAAAGGGCCATCTCTTGGCAGCCTGTTACCCAAACGTGTTTCAAAAAAGGCTAGGACAAAGCTCTCCAGCATTTCTGCAAAAACCTGTGAGCTGCTCGAATAAATGTTTTGGTTTTCTGAAAAGTAGTATGCAAATAATGTACAATTACAGAATAGATAGTAAGTGGAGTTGTGCTTGAACACAAATCCTTATAATTTAATTCGTGCCTTAACACCCTGGCCAAATTCTGTTCTCAGCTATGCCAGATTGAAAAAGTATAATGCAAATAACCTTAAATCTTAAACTGTTTAGATTTAATCAGCTTAATGAACACCTCTACCAGAATCTAAACCATAGCTTCAAACACGTCCAAGTGTAGCGCTTCAAACCAGGCTCAAAGCAGGTTCACCCTTTACTAAAGGGGAGAATAAATGTTACCTGAAAGTAGGATTCAAAAGTGGATTTAGATTTGGATTGCTCAGCAGGAACCACTCCAGTTTTTCTTTCATTTATAGCAATATGAATCCAGAAAAGCACGGTTTTATTACAAATTAAAACAACCTCGAGTGATAGTACAAGTTCAAAATATGTGATGGCCTCATCTCTGACAGAAACATTTTAACACTCGTGCTTTATTTCTGCAGCAAACTCTTTTCAAGTTAGAACTCGTTTGAAACTTGAAAAACCTTACAACAGATAAAGAATAATTGGCTGGATTAAGTTTATAGCCCTCCTTATCTGGGCAGTTGCCCCACACAATTAAATAAATAGACATTTGGATTACACTCTTTCTTGATGTGGGATACTGTTAGATAACGCCCATGACAGGCGTTTAGCTACAGTGCAAACTTACGTAATTGCAATGGAGAATATAATGTCCTGTTACCAAGCCTGCGGTCTGTGTTTACCAGTGTTTTCCCTGCACTTGAAACTTCAAAGAGTCCTCGCAGGATTGGGACCTAAATTAGCTACTACAAACAAAAGACTTGGGAAAGGAAAGCTGGGTTTTATGGTCACAGAAGCAGACAGGACAATTATTTCCTTTCACATGTATCTGTTGCCTTTCTTGTGCATACAGAGCTTCCAGGTACAGCTTTCAAAGAGACTCAAAATGAATGTTTCAGAGCGTGGAAGACCCTGAAGAGAGATCTAAAGTATGTTTAGATGGGACAGCTAAAAAGGAACTCCGCCAAGGCTGACTGGCCCAGCATTGAGGTTCTCTGTTATCCTACAGCTCGGTCCTTACTCAAGGCCCCATTATGGAAGAGGTCAGAGAACCAAGCGCCAAGCAGTTACACAGCCGATAACCTCTACTACGTTGAAGCTTCGCTCTTTAATTGGGATGACTGTTGCTACCCATGCACGGTGAAATGCCACTGCCCGGAGCACGGGCTTCTTTATGAAGCCCCGAAGGGTTAAAGCCCACTTCCCTTCAGGGCAGCAGGAACTCTGCCACCATCATGAGTGGGTGCAGCACTGGGCCATAAGCGCAATTCAATATTGATGGTAGTTTGGTCTTGCCCTCTGTGAGGGAAACATCCGCTCTCTGTCAGAGACATCTGCCATGCAGCCTGCAGACCTCTGTCCTGTCCTCCACCCACACCTTGGCACCAGGATTTATTCAAGTGGAACTGCCCCCAGTGCCGATGGGACTTGTGTCCGAGTAAAGACAATGCTAAACAAGCTCACTACGTATAATCCTACCCTCTGTCAGCCCCGCTTAAAGCATTGCGTCAATAATAAAATACTAGCCTTGCCTTGAATAGCTGAAGGTACTTGCCTTCAGCGTGGTTGAGGCTAGTCTTGGGCTTCATTGCCTGGCACCCCATCTCCTACGGACAAAAATCACCCCTTGCGTTCACGACAACTACCTTGTACCAGTTAGCCCACAGTCAAGCTGCGGAGATGAGTAAAATCAAATTTACACTGACACAATTATGAATAAAATGGAGTTCATCTTCTAACTCTCCCTGCAAACTGTACAAGTCTTGCACTAAGCAGCGTGTCTTCCCCTCTTTTTCTCTTTGTTGTCTTCCAGATTTCCAAGTGCAGTATTTTATTGAGGGAACGGATCACACATGCCTCTAGCATGGAGCACAATATTTCTCCATTTGATGGATACAGGTATTTATATCTTCTGATACAATTACTTATTTTCCTGAACAGGTTTTGAAATAAAACACTTCTATGTAACTAATTTAAGCAATATTGCCAGGGAACTTTTCGAAGCATAAACAGTTTTGCTCTGAAAAGCCTAGCAGTCCTGTCTTCATCATCTTTATTAGTACTATTTCCATGATGTTATCAACAAATTGTTTTACTTAAAGTTTCTAATTCATTACTCTAACAGTAATATAATCAGAAATACGCTAAAGTTTCTTCTTAGCATCTGTGTCTGTAAAAAAAAAGTTTACATTTACAAAAGAAATTAGCCAAATTTGTTTTGAATCCACTTGAATGTGGCTCTTATTAATCAGGTTCTCTGGAGCTGAATGATCTTAGCATTTGACATCTGAAACTTCTGTGGCTTTTTGTCTAAGCAAAGAAAACAGTGATAATGGACAACTTCCAGCTGCAAACTTTGTTTTTTTGACATTGTACAGGTTTTATTTTGATTAATGAAGACAAGTTTTTCCAAATTTCAATTCAGTGATGTTAAAGTAGGGATTTCTTAACGTAATGAAAGCAGAAGATTTAGCCTTACAGGACATTTTAACTTGTGTTATAAAGCTTTAAGCCCTAAAAATCCTCAACCACCCACCCACACTCACTTGCTTTTAACCCTTAAATTGCCAAGTGCAATAGAAATGCAAAAGCAAACACCACATGCTGTAAAGAGGCTTAACACTGTGATCCCCCGGGATTGCTGGTTATTCTTACATATTTCCAATTTGGGCTAGCCGCTGACCAAAGGATGATCCTATTGACTCTATGGCATAGAGGGAAAAGCTCTAGGCCAAGTCAAAGCTAACAGGGTAAATTAATTTAGATGGGCTACATTTCAGTGCGTTATATGCCACTGATGGCATTTTCAAGTTTGTAAGAGGGCAGTAGTTTCCCAATGCTCGAAGCTCAGACCCAAACCGTGCACTGCTACATTACCGAGGTGTCTATCTTTATATACAAGGCGCTGAGTTATATCTTTCTCCAAGAACTTAAGTTTATGTTATTTGGTGAAATATAACGGCAGATGGAAGAAATAGATGATTTTCCTCCTTCATCCTCTTTTGGCAGCTGCTGTTTTGATCTGATCACTGGCTCTGATTTGTTTCCTGCTCCAGCCAGGGTTCAGCTCTGCTCTGTAATTCCAAGCAGATGAGCCGGGGAGTCCAACCCTGTAATTACACCTCCTCTCTTTACCCTCTAACTTCAAACCTCCCATTTTGACTTTTACATCTCAGATCACAGAGTTTTAAAGAACACCTCTGGCGTTCCGGCAGGTCTGGCTCAACTAAAGACATTTCTACGCTGTCCGGATTTCATAGCTGAGCTGTGAGAAGGGTATAAAACCCCCTCCTGGGGAACAAGGTCTCCTTCTCTTTCTTTCTCAAAACAAAATACACAATCAGAAGCCCATGCTCTTTATTATTTATCGAATACCATCTGTGTGCTTAGCACTTGTACAAACACAGAGAGAGACAATCCCTGCTCCACAAAATCAACCCCAGGAACAGCTTTGAAATCCTTACCCCAGCTCACAGATCTCACACTGAATCCACGTAGGTCATTTGCCTTGTAACAGTTAAAATAAGTTCCTCTTTTTACAAGTAAGCCTGAGGTCCTAAGAAATTTAACTGAAGAAGGCTGGATGCTACAAAGTACTTCAGAATTAGGAACACTCTTCAAAATGATGCTGTAACCAAGTAGGTTGAGTCACTCTTTCAGAACAATATTGCGCCTGGATTTTTCAAATCTGGCTGCCAAATGTTAGACATACCTAAGCAGCTCATTAAACACCCTCCTTTTCAGAAGTTGCTCTTGAAGAACACTGACTTTCTGGAAAGATGGGTTATCTGTTTAAGTGCCTAAATATGGATTTACAAGCTGAACTTGTAAGTTTAAGTTTAAATACGCTGGCTTTTCTCACTAAAATTTTGCCTACTGTGCAGTTTCAGAGAAACATCAGTCCAGGGCTGCTGAGAGAGTGTCAAAGCAGGACTGAGCGCAATGACACCCAGAACCTCTGTGCTCTGCAGCACATTTTTTATTGGGTACACAACACGGTGCTGGCAAACTCTGCTTTCCCAGAGAATACCTCCACATCGAAAACTTCTTTGCCTACAGGTGAAACGTGGGTCCCGTGGGACATTTCGGCCAAGCTCCCCAGAGTTTGGTAGAGCCAGCCCTTTGCCCAGAGGTGCGTAAAGCATCTTTGTGTGAGGTGCTCGGACTGGCTGCTCCATCCAAGTAGTTACAGGCGTGCAAATACAACACTGCCAACACGAACTTCGGAGCGGGCGCTTTGTGTATGATTTTACCCAGACCGGCTGGCTGCTGCTCTACACCGCACCCGCACGTTTTGCAAAGAGGCGCCTCTAACAAGGGGGTTCAGGCAAAGCAAACAAGGTTTCTGCCCGCTTCGGCATCCACACGGACCTCTCCTCTGCCAGATCCCCCGGCCCGAGCAGCCGGGACCCCACACCCGCACTCAGGACGGGCGAGCGCATCCCCCACCCCCCCACCAGCGAGGTTATGGGGTCCCCTCGCAACCCAGCCGGCTTTTCGGGCGCACCCAACGGGCGCGAATCCCCAGGCAGCCGACCCGCTCCCCCCGCCCCCGGCCCCGCACTCACCATGCAGCAGCAGGGCTGGGAACAGGTATCTCATCAGGCTGCTGTACGGGGCGGACATCTCCCTGCCTCGCAGCGCCCCTTCCCCGCGCCTTCGCTTCGGCTGCCGCCACCTCCCGCCGCGCCGCCCGCGCCTCAGCGCCGCCGCGGGCAGCCCACGGCCCGGCGCTGGGGGGCAGGCGGCTGGCGGGGCCGGGGACCGCCGGGCACCCTCCGGGGCCGGGGACCGCCGCCGAGCCCGCTCCTCAACGCTCCCGCCCCGCACGCCGCCACCGCCCCGGCAGGGCTCCGGCTCGGCCGCCGCCGCTCGGTGCCCGAAGATGCCCGCTCCACCGCCGCCGCTGCGTCCCACACCGTCTCCGCGGAGCGCAGCGGCGGCTCCGCTTCATATTTCCCCTTCCAGCAGGAGGAGGAGGAGGGGACGGGAGGTGGGGACTCCTCCCGGGGCGGGGAGGGGGGCGGCCCCGCCGCCGGGCTGGCGGCCCTGCCGGACACCGCTCCCACGGCGGGGGAAGGGGCGGCCGGGACCCGCCGGTCGCCTCCGTAGGGTGTGGGTGGCGGGGACGGGAGACAGCGAGCACCGGGCTGAGGCAGGCGGCGGGCAGCCCGGGGGTTGTGAGATCGGGCGGCGGGTGGGATGTGCCCGCGGGGGGCTGGAGGACGCGTGGGAGAGTGTGCGGGGGTGGTCGGTCCTTCCTCAGCTGCGGGGAAAGCGGCCGGAGCAGGGACGGGAGGTGCCGGCAGGGCTGCGGCTCCCGGTGCCCGAATCCCGCATCCCGATGGGACCCAAGCGGGTGTTTGCCGCTGCGCCCGTAAGCTGGAGAGAAAGAGAGCTGGCGCGCGTCCTTGCTTCGAAAAGAAACCTTTGTGTGGTTGCAGCTTTCCATGTAAATTGGGCATTTCAAACGCTAAAAATAGATGACAAAGTTGCCGCCTTTGGTGCTGCACGCTTTTCCCCGTGTCTGTTGTTGATTAGTTTTGCTTTTTAGTCTAGTCTTAGGCCCCGATCATGCAAACACTTTATGTATGCGCTTAATGCACATGTGAGTGACTCATGTTCCTGAGTTAAGCATGAGGCTTTCATTTGTAACGTCCTTTGGACAGGGACATCATGTTTTCTAGTTTGTGTTTGGACTCGTGGGCTCAGCTGTAGGGCCTCATGGCAAAGAATGTGTAACAAATTGGAGGAAATTTTGAGAAAATCAACATAACTGAGTTTTGAACAGCTTAACTGAGCTAAAGTGTTTACATGCTGCATGCTTAAAAAGAAATGCAAACAATGATGGCTCCTTCCAACTCCCTTGAGATGGAAGAATAAATTTAATCTTCCTCATTTATATAGGGAGGAAACTGAGACAGAAACAAGTGGTGAGTCAGAATTAGAGCTTCGGTGCCTTGGATCCTCAGGGTTACTCTTGCGCCTTCACACAAATGTTTTTGCAGCCAGAAAGGACGGTTTCCAGAGCACTTGGTGGCGGTCTGTGCAAGCCCGTAGCGGTCAGATATCCTCTCAGTGACCTGGAGAGAGATGCGCAGGGAGAAACGATATCCTTTGAGAAACAAGTGTCCATCAACGTGAGCAAGTAACACTGGGTAAGGCTGTAAAAATACACTTAGCCAATGTTGCTTGCTCATCTTCAACCCATTCCTGTAGTTGCCACACACCTGTGTGTGGAGGAAGGTGATTCTTGCCGTAGACACAGTACATTTGGAAAAATTGTTTAGGAAGCCTTGTGTATCCACTTGGCTGTTTTCAGGACTAATTCAGGGCAAAATTCTGATTTTGCCACTTGTAACAATCCTACAGCAATAGAGACACCCAAGTAGTTTTTCATTACTTACAGGTTCTGTAAGTGAAACAGATCCCGTGAGCAAGTAAAACAGCATTTGCTTAAATACAGTACAAGCATCTGTTATTCTAAGTCTTGAGGACCCATGATGTACTTCAGATCTGTGTGTAACGGATACCTCTCCTCAGAGAAGTTCCTGCCAGGGTGATCAGTGAGATAATGCCGGGCGTGCAAATGGGTGATATAAGGAGAAAGGAAAGGCAGTGTATGTGGAAAAGCGAATTACCCTGTTGTTGGCCACAAGCACCGGATTATTACGAAGGGGTCCTGCCTCGTAGAAGTCAGCTTGAAGCGTCTCACATGTTTGGCAGGTGTACAGATAATACGGTGTGTAGGAAGGCTCTTCATGTAAGTCACCTGCTATTTACCTGAATGTAAAAGGTAGGCCAGCATCACTGTGAGTAGTAATGAAGGACTAGCAGTTTTGAAGTATAATTGTATAAAAGCAGCGACATCCGAAAGGAAGAGACTTTTTCTATAGACGCAACCTCCTTTGCCGTACCCAGATTGAGCAACATAATGATCTGCAAAAAGATGAGACTGAGAATCACCTGCAAAAAGTCATTTATCCCTAAAGTCAATTATCCCAGAAGCTCTCCGTTTCTCCTCTGGGAAGTGACAGCCCCCCACAGCAGCATCACTAAGAGCTTTTCATAAGAGGAAAGGGGAATGGTATTACTGCTCTACAGGCCAACTTGGTAAATGAGGCTCTGCTTGTGATTTACTATCAGTGCAGCTTCAGAAGTGGTAATGAAATAAAATGAAATCAATACCCAGTGGGTTGAGACACAGGAGAACTTTCTGAAAACAATGCAGACTATACTTTGTCTTTTACTTGCCTTTTTTTATTTTGTGTTATTTTAAGGATATGGGTTTTTTCAGCCTGATGCACAATATATATTTTTAAATATACTCAGTCCTACTTGTTTCATTACTGTGCCCCTGTTCAGAATGTGCTGTAATGGGAAGCAGTGACAAATAACAGCTCTGTGCACTTTGATCTAAGCAGCATGTCACATCAGTGCTCATTAAAAATTGTATTAATCAACCCAACCATGACTTTCTGAACTTGGGCTCCTGGGGAAGGGTATATACCTAATGTAGGTATAATGTAAAAATCATTTACAAAGGCACCTCTTGGCCATATTCTCAAAAATATCAGAGGTCAACGCATTTCAAAAAGGAAGTCATCAGCAGAAGTTTGCACGGAAAGGAGCCTTTTTGATAAAAAAAACAAACCCCCAAACTGATGGGAAATGTACTTTGTGGCTGGGGCCCTCTGCAAAAAGTATTAAAATAGGAAGAAAACTAACTTGTTGGACTTGTTGTGTGACACTTCAAAGATCTAGGCCTATCAGCATAGCACTTGTCTAGCTAAAGTGCCGGCTGGTTGGCTGGCCGCCAGTGCCAATCTGGTGGTGAAAGATACTTAAAAGAGGGAGAGGATGGGAAAGAATGGAGGCAGCCAGCACGGGGGACACTTTACGCTATGGAGAAGAATGGGATGGGGCAGCACTCTTCGACTCCGTAATGCTTTGGCAGTGCCACAACTGTGATTTGCTAATGGCTATGTTATGTTTTTACAAAGACAATATGTTCTCTTGAATAAGTCAAATGAGCAGGACGTAAAGATTTATTAGAAAGGAGTGGAGTGACTAATTCACAAAGAATCAAACATCTGTCAGATTTCTATTTGTGAATTGTCTGTGACAAATTCATCAAAATAAGTGAAGATTTGGAGGGAGGTTTTCATACGTGTCCAGCTTGAATTAGAATCCGCAAGACCAGCCTAGAGCCTGTCTGGTACCTAGAAGTATGCGCTGTGTGACTTCTTATTTTGGCTTCACCTGTTTGAGGGAGAAATTAAGCTGTTTTACAATGTAAGACAAATGGCAATTGGTTTGTTTCTCCTTTCAATTTGGACCGAAAACACTATAGTTTATGGAGTATAGCAGGGATTATCAGTTACTGCATTTATTATTTTTATATATTTAGAATAAGGTGTTTAAGCTACTGGGTTTTTTTTCTTATTCTTTGTTAACAAAAGTAACAGAGCCTTTAGCAATATTTTCTAGATGTTGAGCTCACAAAGTTGTGCAGAATACTGCACCTTCCCCCACTGGAGACTTGATTTGCAATGTAGCCACTGAAGCCAGTGGAATTCTATGATTATTTTAAGGGATGCTGAATCTGGGATTGTTTTCTCAAGCACGTGCCTGTGATAATGCTCACCTGCAAACCGTGGCTCTGAGATGGTACAGGTTACCACAGAGGTCTATCCATTATTGGTCTTCCTTGTTTAGGTAGCTAACTAGTCTGAGAAGTATATTTTGGAAATGAATTTATTTTAGCCATGTAAGACACAACACACATGTTGAAGCTTGCTCCCTGGTAATAGGCATAGAAAATACAGACCAAACATAGTGAAAATGAAGGTCTTGTGGCCATTGTCAAATTAGGCTCTTTTTCCTCTATTTTTTTCAGATACACGCAGAGACATGCACGCACACGCACACACACACACGTGCCCATCTGCTAGAATAGACTTGCTGCTTTCACAAAAATGTAGTTATCTGAAGCATGTTTTTTAGTTTTCCTAGACCAGTTTGAAAAGTAGGTGGGAATAAAGATATAAACCAACATAAAGAGTAGACCCTGCAGAGCTCGGGCCATCCCAGACAAAGAAATCAAAGGAAGATGTAAAGAACTCGAACAAAGCAAATGGCTTTTCATAAAATAAGCTATCTCCTTCTTGTTTCTCCACTTGTTTCTGGCATTTAAAATGTGCTTGCGATTTGATTGTTCAGAGAGAAACTTCTCTGTGTAGAATTACTTTACTACGAGCACGGACAATTTCACGGTGCTATTGCTGCAACCAGAGCTTTAGGACCTGCTCCAGCTCCCGGTGAACTCGGCGGGGGTCTTGCCGTTGACTGTAGCGAGGGCTGGATCAGGCCCTGGATGAGGCTGTTGGAAAGGCCAGCTGGGACAGCGAGCGCTTGCTGTTCGCCCACGGCATTCATCTGGAAGCACGGCAAACGGGGGCCAAAGGTATTTCTTCATCCAGCGTACGTATGAGCCACCATCCTAACCCTCTCCCAGCGCTGCTGATTTCATTCATTCATGGCACTCAAATACCATGAAGATGAGTGTG
Source organism: Grus americana (assembly GCF_028858705.1). Lineage (NCBI taxonomy): Eukaryota > Metazoa > Chordata > Aves > Gruiformes > Gruidae > Grus > Grus americana. Next base: position 56,861,526 of record NC_072853.1, read on the forward strand.
GTAAAAATGCCTTCGTAAATGTTGTTTATGCCTTCTGTTGGTTACACAGTGGCTGTCTGATGTTGTGACTTCAAAAAAAAACCAGCAAACCACTGCACGCAGCCAAACCAGCAGATTGAAAATCTCTTGCAGTCTGGGCAAAAATGCCCTCCATATATCTTCCTGCTTTGCAGCGCTGTGCAACCGGTCGCAGTAATGATTGTTTCCATTGCTGAAGACAAAAGAAAACTTCTGGAAAAATTTAAACAACACATGTATGGTGTTGTTCATTACTACTTATATTTTCTCAGAGTGAAATTAAACTTTGATTTTGATTAATTTCTCAGAGAAAATGGAATTTCTGGCAATTTTTTATAAACTATCCAAAGAAGCAGATTACATTTCCAAACTGAAAAACGGATTAATGTGACCTGCCAAGCTTGTGTAAGAGTCTCAAGTAGCAGCTGATGCACCTGGGAGCTACTTACTTAGTTTATATTCTTCTTGTAGTCCCTTTGGGGCCAATGCTTCTCCAGGTTAATAACATCCTTGGGGAAATGAGATTGTCATCCCTTACAGAGCACTGCCCGTGGTCTTCCTTTCACTTGGCAAACTTCTGCAGCAGGGGAAACACACAGGGGAGAGACAAAGAGTGGGAAATTGAACCTATTCCAGGCAGCCCTGTTAAAGAGGGAGCTGTTCCTCAGCGAGGAGAGGAGGAAGCTCTCCTGCCCGTAGCTGACCCGAATGCTTAGCTGGACTGGGTGGACCCCGAGTATTGCCTTGAGGGAGCAGGTGGGAATTTTTCTTACACCATTTTGTTCAGTGTTTGTATTTGGTGACGGGTGTCTTGTGATGAGCCGTAGATACACAAATGGCCAAACACAAGTTGAAAGTGTGACCCTGTCTCGCAATGCCTCTGGGTTTTTGTAGTGGCCCTTTGGCCAGCTGGTATCCAGTCTCATTCTTGTACTAAGGTTATTTATTTCTCAGTGTGATATTACAGCAGCCACTTTCAATCTTGATCTGGAATCGCAGGTATCACAGTCTTGGAGGTCTGCAGATCTCTCAAACATATCCACGTGTAAGCATTTTTTCTTTATTCATTAGAAAGCTGACTGTTGTTCAAAACATTCACTGAATTTTAGACTCAGGGTCCTGGTTCTCAAAAACCACTTGTATGTTCAAGCACAAGTGCGTTTTATCAAAGCTCCTCCCCAAAGGGGGCTAACCAGCATCTTTCAGCAAAAGGATACCACTTCCATGCACTTTCAAATGACATAATCCAGGTGTCATCGTGGCCACTGTTGTGGTTTAACGTGGCAGGCAGCTAAAACAACCACACAGCAGTTTGCTCGCTCCCCCATCCCACTGGGGGATGGGGGAGAGAAATGGAAAAAAAAAAGTAAAACTCATGGGTTGAGATAAAGAAAATTTAATAGGACAGAAAAGGAAGAGTAATAATAACAATAACAGTAATGATAAAAGAATATACAAAGCAAGTGATGCACAGCACAATTGCTCACCACCCACTGACTGGTTCCTGAGCCGCAGTTGTGACCCTAGCCAGCTTGCCCCAAGTTATATACTGAGCATGACGTCATATGGTATGGAACATCCCTTTGGCCAGTTTGGATCAGCTGTTCTGGCTGTGTCCCCTCCCAGCTTCTTGTGCACCCCCAGCCTCCTCACTGACAGGGCAGTATGAGAAGCTGAAAAGTCCTTAACTTAGTGTAAACATTGTCTAGCAACAACTAAAGCATCAGTGTCTTTTCAACTTTATTCTCATCCTAAATCCAAAACATAGCACTACACCAGCTACTAGGAAGAAAATTAACTCTATCCCAGCCAAACTCAAGACACCACTGAGGACATAGCTGGCTACAAAAAAATCCATAGAAGCATATGTTTTCCCAAGCAGTTTGAAAATAAGGAGGAGGAAAAAAAATAAGCAACGATAAGTCTTGGTGAGTTACCATTTCTAGTTTTGGCAGCCAGCGTGGAAGGCAGTCCAGGGGCAAGCCTCTGCTCTGACTTTTTGTGCAAGGCTAGTGCAAATCATCTGGTGTCTCAGGGCCTCAGTTTCCCCAACTGTGGAAGAAGACTACAAATCTGTGGATAACTTCATGGACTAAATGCAATGCATGTACATTACGAACTGTGACTTAGAATAGGAATTCACCCACAGATAGAATGGCATTAATATGGCTTTAAATAAGATATATCACAGAATCACAGAATTGTTGAGGTTGGACGAGACGTCTGGAGGTCATCTGGTCCAATCCTCCTGCTCAAGCAGGGACACCTAAAGCCATAATGCCCAGGACCGTGTCCAGATGGCTTCTGAATATCTCTAAGGTGGGGGACTCCACAACCTATACAGAGCAACCTGTATATACATCATCTCAGGGTATTCCCAATCAACTGCAGTAAGTTTTGAATTCCTTCCATCATTTCCACCTATTTACCAATGTAAAACATATGTTATATTCATATATTTGTATAGGTGGTGTATGTACATACACAATACATATATATGTATAAAATGTCTATTTTATGTATGCATAAAATCTTTGAAACATCTGGATAGTGCATTATCCAAGCACATGCTTTTCAAGTCCATACGCAGCCAGCCAGCTTGCTGACTGCCTGAATTAAACTGCAATCTTCCCAGACAATTCTGTCTGCAGCTGTAAGGTGTTCTTTAGGCTACTTAAAAGCTGCCAGGTTCTGTAGGAAAACTGCTTATCTGCTGAGAAAATATTACCAGCAGCTTCTTGGGGAGAAGCTCCAAGTTTCTTGGAGCAGTGGCTAAATTACAGTTGTAGGTAATAAAAAGAGAAGAGAAGGAGGAAAGAAAAGACACCAACCAGCTGAATTCTGGCTCATTTCTTTCCTCTCTTGTTTCTGTGCCTGGTAAAAGAAGAAGGAGTATAACAGCTGGGGTGGCATAAGACATCTCTGTGTTTTCTGGGCCTGATGCTATTTAGGCTCTAGAAAATAGCTAGCGAGTAACCACGCAGAGTAACAGAGAGCTGCTCTGTCCCCTTTGCGTGTTTGTCTTTATAGACAACTGCACCGAGCAGTCGCGCGGTCTCTGGAAAATACCTTATATCTCCCTTCTTGCCTTTTTTTTTTTTTTTTGATCTGGTCAAAGTCACAATTAACTTGTGTCAAAGAGCACATAGAGGTACCTTCTCTTCTTGCCATGGGAGGAATTAACAGCAGTGCAGAAGCCCTTTATCCCCATCCACCGGCTGCAGCCCTGGTAAGGGGCCATGCTCATGGGATGCTTGAGGAAGAGAACAGAGAGCAGAGATGTGGACCATGGAGAAGGCAGCCAAGGCGTGCTGACCCTCGCACCGCTCTTCCTCTGTCGGGTACACACATACAAATAAACACCCCACGCACAGGCAACCCGTGGAACTGTTTTTCCCGTTGGACTAATCGTGGCTACTCCATTTACAACCACACATGTGCGCGGCTTGCTCCTGGCAGATCATTCAGTGATCTCAAAGCTATCAAGTTACTAAAAATATCCCCTCCAGCCTGCTCTTTAATTATTGAACTGTTCCCCATCGCGTTACAGAAAGAAAAAGTACATTTGGTAGCAATTGTCTGACGTGAAGGAGTCTATACACAGAGCTCTCTGTTCACCGTGCAAGTGTGGTAAACTCCTCGAGATATTTTTAAAGGAGCATTTTGCAGAGGTTGCCTCCATTGTGAATCAAGGGGCAGACAGCTGCTGCTGCTTTCACTTTGGTCTCTACTCTCCCAGATCTGGAGGAAGCTAATGTGGTCAGAGCGAGCGGCCTGATGGTGACTCTGCATTGACGCACATGTGGGGAGCAGAATTTTCTTCTGAGCATCGTTGTGTGTGAAATGGGAGCAAGCTGCCTGGGATGAGTGGAGCTGCTTGGAAGGAAAAGGAAGGGGTGATGTTCATACAAATCCCTCAGGTCATACCAGATGTGCCCCGTGGATTTTCATTTTCCCACGGAGGGCACAGAGAGACCCAAGCAGTGCGGAGGAGTTAATATTTCGCTCACAGAGTGTGAAACAAGAGTGCCTTTCTGCCTACTGTCTATTTTTATCATTGTATTATGAATATAGAGAGTAGCTTGGCTACTGTTTTCTGATGGTGCCACTACAACAGGTTCCACATTCCTGTGGGCTAACACTTCCAAGGAATGCAGGGGAAGAGAAGTAGGGATGGGTGGGTGTAAAGGGCCCTCTGCAACACGCTCCACCACTCACAGTCTCTCTCCTCCCTTGCTCATCAAGATTGGGAAATCAAGAACTCAAGAGAAGTGCAATTTAATTGCTCGCATGCTTTCATGGTCAGCCATTACCAAACTGTTATTATTCATCTCATTCCTGTCTGACATGAGTCTGTAGCTACTTATGAGCTCCCCAAACTTTCTTTTACTCACTTATACTTGGTTTTGGGCATCTTGACAGTAAAGAAGTTTGTTCTGAAGAGCCATGTATTCCTTATTCGCTGGTGAAACATCCTAGATCTAAGCACTGGGAATGCTTCCTGGCATGTTAGGCAGGATAACTTGTATCCCAGGAACAGAGATATGCACAGTGGTCCTTAAATAAAGCATGGCAATTAGCCTGCTTTTTACCAACTATGATGATGATGATGATGATGATGAAAATATTTATTCCTTTAATTGCTTTTTCAATTTTCAAGCACACCTCTACCACTAAGTACATTGTTCCAGGTTTTGTCCAGGTTTATACAGTTCAGTACGTTCCTATTGCAGTCAGTGGGAATTTCACCTTTGGTTTCAACAGAAGTGGGATAGGTTGTAGGGCTAGTGACAAATCCTTTATAGTTCAGTCTGAAAGCAAGTGCAAACAACTAACAGAAATGTCTTAATAAAGATAATTTGCATGTTGAAACTTCCATTGCGTAAATGTGCCATTAATATCATTAATATCTTCCTGGAGATAAGATGCAATGAACTTCTTTGAAGATGAATTGCTCAACTCACCCCTGGCATAACTTCAGTGGAATCTCACCCACTTCTGACAGTGATTTATTTCGTCTGGAGCACTTTCCTCTGGGAGTCCAAGATGTCTATCTTTTCAAATCCGCACAATCTAACATCAGAGAACTCAGAAGCAGGACTCTCAAGTTCCATTACTAGCTCAGCCATGAACTAGCATTATGCTGGTTATCTCGTTTCATTTCTGTGGGCCTTGGCTTAATCATAAATCTCACAGGCATACTTATTTCTTGCAAAACTTTTCAGAATCTCACTTTGAAAGTGTACTTATGAAAAATTTAAATTACCACAAATTAAATGCTTCTAAAATAATTTGCAAGTAGAGAAGGATATTCATTCCCACTAAAAGGAAAGGAGGAGATGTTCCCTGAGGCTGTTGTAGAAATTTTTGATCGTGTCTAATATGATGGACTAGCAAAGAAATATTCTTGGGGTGTTTGCAATAGAAAGAAGCCCTGTCCTCAACTTTGTCTTGTGTTTGTTGGTGTATTCAAAACTTAGAAGTGTTCAAGTCTATTATAGGAGAAGTGGCAATGGTTCAGGCTTGAGCAGGAGTTGTGGTGGGCCGCATTTAAAATTTGTCACGCTTGACATGGAACAAAAAATTGTCTGTACAAATGTTAGTTTAAGAAAAAATGCCAACATTTTAATCCTTTACGTTAAGTGAACAATTGGGCTTCTTTAACCCACTGTCATGCCTCCTTGATGTTGGCTAGGAGCTTTTGGGTCTGAAATGACTTTAAGTGTCCCTTTTTTATGCATGCTTTGCATCTTGCTTCCAAGAAGATATGAATAATAAGAGTGGGACTGAAGGCACATTTCCACAGTCTACGTTTCATGGAAATTTGCCTGTATTGTTCAGCACAGATTTTAAGAGTGGATGGAGCCCCTAATGGTCCTTTGCTTTCGTACCTCCACTCTTTTTTCATACCTTGACTTTATGTTGTAAGAGCTCAGGGTTTTTTCTCTCTGTGATGATAACATCGAGGACCCCTGGTCTAGCCTGACCTCTTGCTTAACAGAAGGCTTTTAATTAATAGCGCAGTCACTTGTTGCTGAAGTTGAAGAAACCACGATTTAGCTAAACAGTCTCAGACACTTGGACAGAGCAGAGATGATTCGAAACACTTGCAGGCAAAAAATATTTTATTATAATGATATAGGGAAGTAACACCCTCAGAGATATGGTGGCAATTAACACTTACAGAGGTGTGCTAACAATAAAAGTTTTATAAGCTTTTTGTAAAGCAATATTTATCTGCTGATGAAGGACACTTGGTAAATAGATGCAGCTGAAGAAACACTAAGCAGAATGGGGTAAAGTTTATCATACCAAGTACATTATATTCTCCTGTTACTATTTCTCTTTGGCATATGAATATTAGTGTTAAAATACTTAATCTATATATGAAGTATGTGTCTGTTCATATATGTGTTTGTATATATATATAGACACACACATACACGCACACACACATACACATATCTATATCTATATCTATGCCAAATCCTTTTATGTCTAAACTGTAGATTGTGTCACAAGATTAAACAGCATGGTTTTGTAAAACTAAAATAAAACATCTGTTTGGAAAGGCCCTGGCATTGTAAGAAATTTTTGCAGGCTGTATCTGCATTCAATGAACATTAACCCACATAAGTTTTTATAATTATTTCAACTCAAATAATCTCATCACATACATTCAGAAAATGAGGCTAAGAGATTTGTTGAACTTAAGCAAATGCTCCTCCTGAATTGCAGTTGTTAAGTTTGCATAATGTTCTCTATTGTAATCCATTGTTTTCACTGGCTGGTATTTTTCTGAGCCGTCTTAGCTGGGTCCATACTTTCAGGTGAAATATGTTTTTTTAAAGACTTCAGCAAGCAATGATTAAATTTTTCACCACTTCTGTGAAAAACAGGTGAAAAAGTTCACCTTACTTGTCAGAAACTGCCCTCTGTGAATCCAGTGAAGAGGCCGGGGACTAAAACAGGAGATCTGGGGATCAGAGTCCTTCTTTTACAAGGGAACTATGCATCTTTAAAAAACTTTTATTAAACATATGGAAAAATATGTCTCCATCTGAGGTGTCCAAAATTAGTGGGCATTTGAAAAATAATCTACAAGATTTATCCCAGGTCTTGGTACCCAGCTTTCTGAGATGCACGGCACTGTTTTGTCTACAAGACATCATTGCTTCTCGGATGGCAACGGTTCCAGATTCTGTTCAGTTCTGTTTCTTGATGAGCAGAGGATATATTTACACATCCGGGATAATCACTTTATGATCTACCAGGGAAAAAACACTTCGTAATTGCCATACTTTCTTACTGCTGTTTATACAGATTGGTTGCCTGATGTACTGATCAGCGGTAACGGAATAGCACAGCAGGTGGAGGTCTGCCTCTCCTCTGGAAATCAGATCACTTCAAGTTACACCATAATTTCTCAGTCCTTTCTGGATTCCCCTCAGATAATATAGCTCAGATTTGAATGCTTGTTCTGAGAGCAGGGCGAGGACAGAGAAAACTGTTGTCTTTTTATCAACAGACCAAAATCTGTGTCAGAGCACAGAAAAAGAAAGTTTTTTCACTCTATCTGCCTGAGTAGCAATGCAAGCAGGAAAATAGCAAAATGCCGTTGTGAAAAATTTCACGTTTTTACAGCTATAATTGTCCTTTAGTAAAACACACAAATTGGGAAGCGTGATGGATCCAATTCTGTGAGTATTTCAGCCTGGAGCTTGGCAGGGAGCAGGCTGGGTGTTGATGCGGTGTGCCTTTGGACTTTTGCAAATAGGCTCAGTCAGGCTGAGAGACTTTTGTAGCCATTTCCACTCTGCAAGTCATTTTGCACATTGGTTGCTGCACCCTACCTTTGGGCCTTGGAAAGATGGTAATTTCTGAGCAGCTCCAAGCTGTTAGCGAAGCTTTTAGAAAGGAGGCTGTTCAGTCTTCCACACAAGGCACTGGATGCAATACCAGTGGACCAGGTCCTGGACCTCCTAGATGTACAGATACAGAGGAAGCAAAAACAAAGAGAAGCTTTTAGAAGAGTAGAGACCTAAATGTATACCATATTTATCTACATATGCAGGTGGGGGTCCTTTAATATCATTACACATCCAAATAATTGCACTAGGCTTCCGATTCTTGCCCTCTTGTCCCTACACTCATGTCCCCTCAACCATGCAGACTAAACAATCAAAGTACAGAATTGCTGATTTTTAATTTTAGGCCCCCTTCTTTCCCATATGCTTTGTGTTTTCGTTAGGCAACTGGCTAAGACTTTAGAGACTGCTTATTAAGTATCCATGTGGATGTAATTTAACTGTCTTTTATTCCAGTCATGCTTTTATTTGAAATTTTAAAAGATAGTGGTACAATACTAAAAAGAAACAAAGAAAAAAAATTTAATGCATGATTCCTTTCAAAAAAGACTTATTCTATGAAATGGTGGTCCACTATGCAAAATAAATCAGGCTATTAAAGAATGAGAATTAAAAAGGAGAACCAATAAATAATAACAAGTATCAGTGTCCAGCAAATAGTAATGCACTGGCTAGATACCACAAACAAGCTTAGGCTCCATTCTTGCATGTGCTTATGTTCCTGAATAATCTTATCTATATGGGAAGCATCTATACCTGTGTCTGGAGGACATGGCTCTTTGTGAACAGCCCTGCTATGTGGAATGAACTGATGCATCCATTTCACTGTTAGAGCTGTAGGTAAGTGGCACTAAAGAATTGTATTAAATTAAATCAGGTGAAAAGATTCTTGTAATAACCTTAAGGAGTAGGTAAACATTATCACATACATACAGGAAAAGATGAGGCACACCATATATTTTCATGCGTGTCCTCTGTAGGTCAGGCAGCTAAATTAATCTTGACTGAGGACTATTTCCTGCCATTGTTAAGTGTATTTGATCCAACAGTGTAATATACCATGTGGTGTGGTCGACACGCTGGAGGGAAGGGATGCCATCCCGAGGAACCTTGACGGGCTGGAGAGGTGGGCCCGTGTGAACCGCATGAAGTTCAACAAGGCGAAGTGCAAGGTCCTGCACACGGGTCAGGGCAATCCCAAGCACAACTACAGGCTGGGCAGAGAATGGATTGAAAGCAGCCCCGAGGAGAAGGACTTGGGGGTGTTGATTGATGGGAAGCTCAACGTGAGCCGGCAGTGTGCACTTGCAGCCCAGAAAGCCAACCGTGTCCTGGGCTGCATCAAAAGAGGGGTGACCAGCAGGTCGAGGGAGGTGATCCTGCCCCTCTACTCCGCTCTTGTGAGACCCCACCTGGAGTACTGCGTCCAGCTCTGGGGGCCCCAGTGCAAGAAAGACATGGAGCTGTTGGAGCGAGCCCAGAGGAGGGCCACAAAACTGATCAGAGGGCTGGAGCACCTCTCCTATGAGGACAGGCTGAGAGAGCTGGGATTGTTCAGTCTGGAGAAGAGAAGGCTCCGGGGAGACCTTATAGCAGCCTTCCAGTACCTGAAGGGAGCTTACAGGAAATCTGGAGAGGGAGTGTTTACAAGGGCATGGAGTGATAGGACAAAGGTTAATGGGTTTAAGCTGAAGGAGGGTCGATTTAGATTAGATGTTAGAAAGAAATTCTTTACTGTGAGGGTGGTGAGGCACTGGAAGAGGTTGCCCAGAGAAGCTGTGGATGCCCCATCCCTGGAAGTGTTTAAGACCAGGCTGAATGAGGCTTTGGGCAAACTGGTCTAGTGGAGGGTGTCCCTGCCAATGGCAGGGGGGTTGGGACTAGATGATCTTTGAGGTCCCTTCCAACCCAAACCATTCTATGATTCTATGATTCTATGATATATGTGCTTTTTATTTGGAATGAAGCAAGACTCCATATCTACATATTTTATTTGTGATGAAATCTCATCTTACATATTTGTAAACATTACTATTTCCTTTCTGGAAGCCCCTAACATTGTGCATAATCTCATCAATTTCTAACATAACCATTTCTGACATCGCATGTCCTTGGGCATGCAGCAGATGCACGTGGAGCATTCACGGAGAGCACCAGCTGTGCTCTCATGGCAGGATGGGTTTGCCTTTACGTACAGGGCTTTTGGGCTATGGGGAGGCCAGCGATGGTGGAAGGGGCAGAGCTGTGCCCATCAGTGGGGGACAGGCAGTCCCCCCAGTGCACCCTCCTGGGGAGCCCTGCCAGGGGCTGCCTGTCCCTTGTGCATGGCCGCTGGCATCCCTGGGGCCAGGACCAACCTGTCCTCGTGATAGCAGCTGGGACGTTCAGCCCAGCCTTCCTGGAGATGGGGTCTGTAATTTAACAAGTAGGTGCTGAAAGAACCGAGCTGGATTTTCTGCTTTTGGGTACTTCTTCCCATCTGGGAGAGCAGCTGCTGCTTCTGGTCACCACGAGCTGTTCTCTGGTCACCTGGTGATCCTGAGCAGGGAACTGATCTGCCCCAAAAATAACCACTGCTCAGCCCAGCCACTTTTTAGCATGAAGAGATCGCGCCTATGCCAGTGCCAGGAGCATTAGGAAGGACTGGCCAAGGGTTAGGTGGCATCCCAAGGAGCACACCCCTTGGAAACAGGCATGAGGGATGCAGACCACCATGAGTCCGGGACTGTGGGGAGGTCCAGGTGAAACGGACTTACAACTGAAGCCAGGGTGGTGGTTTGACTGTTTCTGCTCTAGGACATTGTAGGTATGATGTGTGAAGTGAAGCAGATTTAGGTTCAGTACTTTGCCTATTTAAATGGAAAAAACCTGGCATCATTTAAGTTGCATTTTAAACAAGTTTTGGTTGACATCTTTGTTCTCTCATCAGTTTTCCAGAGTTGAGCGTAGAAAGATAAATATATTGACTGCATTTTTTATCTCTTTTCATGACCTTTTTCTTTCCAGTGCAAAGAAAAACTTAAACAAAGATAAGAGAGTGAGGATCAGGAGTTTTCTTGTGCTTTTAAAGTAGCAAATGTCAAAGCTTTTAAAAAATAATGAAAAAATAAATCAGTTGAGATTGTTTAAAAAACACAAACATCAAAAATGTATGTTTATAAAAATCACATTTTTTGATAGAAGAAAAGCCTCTTTAATTGAAAAAATGCCTGTCATCCCGCTGACTGAACTATACAATGGTTTGGTGACAGTTCCAGAAATGAAACCCAGAAAATCTAGGTCTTGTCAAGCAGGCCACATTGCCCCATTCTTTTTCCAGGAAGAGCCAATTCTTAGTGCAGGATGTCTCACTAGCATGGAAGGCCCATTCTGAGAATCTTCTGAAAAGTTGAAGTTTGGCATGAGTCCAGGATAAGTGTTACTGACCCTTTTTACACTGAATATTTATTAAGCAAGACCAGAGGATTTTTCGCTTGACTCTGTCAAATTTAGCAACCAGGACCGTTGTTGGATGTTCTGTTGTTGCTGCATTAGTGTTTATGCTTTCAATGTGTCTAAATAAATTAAAAACTATCTATTTTGAAAAAATGGGGGAATTTTTGCATGCAAGAAAACAAGACAAAAAGTTCACAGGCCCTGAATTTTTAATTACAGTTAGAGAAGCTTGAAAATATCGTAGTTCATCTTGACAATCAAACATATTTACCCATTTCGTCCATAACATCTGAAGTTTTCTCTGTAAGTTGGTTTTTTTTTTAATTAATTTTCTTTACCCTGGAGGACAAGATAATCCAATGTAGCTCTTGTAATATACAGGCATTTATACAGGACATCACTAAAGCAGAATTATTTTATGGCTTGTTTTTTTTTTTTTTAATTGAAATATTTCTCTTTAGCTTTAAACTTACAGGTTGGGTTCAGCCCAACCTATCCTTTGGACATTCTGCTCTGACACGTCATGCCAATTAAGTGCCCAAAGCATGGGGAATCAGGTATTCTGTGGATTAATTTATCCATTTTTTACATGCCTTCTGCACATTGCAGTGTAAATACCAAAGGCTATTTGTCATCAAGCATGTGTGGTTCCTTATCAATGGCTGGGATGCTCCTCAGATGATTCCACAGAAGACTTATCTCCAGAAAGGTCCTATTCTGTGGTAAAGACGAAGGACAGAAATGTTAGAAGAAGGATGTCTAAAGCAAGCTGTTGCTCTCACAAGAAGAGTGTCGGCAGGTAACTTGGATACGAGATGGTTGAGATGCTAGCAAAAATCTGTCACTAGAAGTAGGTTTCAGCATCAGAGATGATAGAAAATAGGAACGTAGGAATGGCGGTGCTGGTTAGACTAGGCACCCATCTAGCCTAAGGTCCTCCCTCTAGTGTTGGCAAGACATGGATGTCTAGATAAAAGAAGAACAGGGCTTAGCACTTAGTGAGTGGTACTTGCCTGGTATGCTCTCCTGCCAGCCAGCAATTTGGGGCTCAAGCCGCCCCTGAGCTGGAAGTTGCGTCTGTAAAATGCAGCAGTCCTCTGCAAACCTTTGTTTTGTGAATTTGTCTGATTGCTTTTTAAAACTGCTGGTATCTACACCATCCCGAGGCAAAGTACTCCGGACCTTAATAACATATTTTGTGAAGAGACACTGCCTTTCCCTTGTTTTCAACCTGCCACCTTCTCGCTTCACGCTGTGCCCCCGGTTCCTGCCTGGAGGGGACAGTGCTCCCATTGTGCCCAACTTGCTCCCCCCGTCACACACGTGTGTGATTTATGGACCTCTGTCGTTTTCCCACTCGGTCATTTTGTTTCCAGCCTATTCTGTTTAGTGATTCCTGGTTGGGAAGCCGTTCCACACCTTTGATCATCCTGTGACCTTTCCCTGAACCTTCCCCGGTTCAAATACATCCTTTCTGAGGACAGAGGAGTTGCATAGGGTATTCAAGGTGCCGGCACATGAGAAATACACGCAGTGGCGTAATAATAACAGCTTGTTTCAGTCTTTTCTTTAAAAGCCCCACGCTTTGATTTTCCTTACTGATGGTTTCTTGATACCGAACCTGTATTTATGTGAAAATGTCTACATAAAGGATTGTACTCTGGAGGTGTAATCAACTTAGAGGCCATCATTTTAGACTAGACCAGCCTAGCTGAACAGTACTAAAAAAAAAAAAAACAAAACCCAATGTTGTTTAAGAAAAACAGGATAGGATGATATTTTTGAAAAATCCAGAATGAAAATAAACATTTTAGAACAATTCACCCAAATTTTCTTTTCACACTTTTGTTTGGAAAAGTTTTGCACAAAAGTTTTCTTTATGTTTCTTTATTTTCTTTTAAGAAATATTGTATTGGTTTAGAGATGATTCAGGAAGTTTCAGGCTGTGAACCTTACATTCAGGCCTTGCAAAAGACTTTGAACTAATGAAATAAAATTAATCTGGAAGATCATAACAGGTCTTTGCAGTGGGAGATTGTGCTGGGTGAATTCTTGGACTTCTTTGAGTATGTCAATGAAGTGGTCAGTGGATCAAGAAAAACGAGTTGGTGAAATTTATTTAGGCCTTGAAAGACCTTTGACGGCAGTTATTAAAAAAATTGAGCAGTCACTGGCTAAACATCAAAGAGTGGAAAAGTGGGAAGGAATCAGTTTTCATCAGTGATCAGTTTTCATTGTTGCAAAATCCTAAGAGCAGGGTCTGACAAGTTTCCCTGTTAGGGCCAATGTTTGGTGTATACAGCAATAACTTGGAAATGACGGTGAGCCCAGAGGCAGCAAGTCATCAGATGGCCCCCAAATAATTCAGGTTAGTCAAGGTGAAAGAAGTAGGTAGGAAGACAAAGACTGGGAAAAAATTGGTGAACCTTAAGAAATCTAGGTAAATGAACTACTCATAGCAAATGAAGTACAGTAGTGCTAAATGCAATTTAAAATGCAGTTATAAAAACAATGGATAAATCAGCGCAAATGTACAGAAGTGCTCTGTACACTGTAGGCAGTTCTGTGTTACAGGAATTCAAGAAAAAAAGTGAAAAAACCCCTCTACTCAGCATGCAACTACTAAGCTGCTACAAGTGGCATATGCAGTAGGGAAAGTCCTACCCACACAAGAAATAGAAACTATTCAGGTAGTCAAATCACTCCTTTTTAATTCAAGAAGTTCCTGAACCACACAGGTTTGAAAGACAAAACATTCATAAAGCACATAATTTTGAAGATGCTACTTCCCTTTGCAAAATTATAGTCTTGGTAAGAGGTAGAAAAGTGTTCTGACTGGCCAAAACCCCCACTTTGACTAATTTAGGTTAATTATCATTATAAGTTGTTTGAAGATTATGAGGATAACTATCTTTTGGTGTACCGATACTACCAGTTAAGTTTGAAAAAGTTCTCATATCACAGGCTTAGTTTACTTAAGACTCACAGAATTGTTTCTATTTTGTGACTGATCAGTGTAGTAATATAATCATGCTTCTTGTAGAGTTACGGGATAAAGTACATTTAAATGATTTTTTCCTCAATACACAACCTTGTGTATTTCTTCCTTCTACAGACATTTGAGCTAGTAAAACCTGACATCATAAATATCCAGAAAAAGCAAATATAAAAGAGCAAAAAACAGCTGGGAAACATTTGTTTAGAAAGTTGATCAAATATTTGAAACTTTTTTCCTCTTTTTTTTCTCCAGTATTCACTATCCTATGTAAGCACAGAGGTAGCTTTGCTTCTTTGTGTAGGCAATACTTTTCACCTAGAGAATTCCAACCCCTTTTACAAACAACGAGCGATAAATAAACTTCAGTTCAGTATTACATTGCTGTCATCTGAACTGCACTTGCCTGTGTTGTCAAGTAGGCAGGGCATACCGATTTGAAGCAACCTCCCTTAGTTTTGATAGTGTGCCAATATTCTATCAAAGGGGCAAAATGGATGGTAGAAATGGAATTTGACCAGCAGACTTGAATCAACACTTTCATTGCAATGAAGAACATGCTGGGTCTTTTTGTGACTGCAAATGGCAAGGGACAGCATTTCGGCCAGACCCTCTGAGTGATTCACTGGGTCAGGGAGGGGATGGGGAGAAGGTGCAGAAGGCTGCAGCATTTGGATCAGAAGTTGGTCAGAAGTCCTGCAGTATCGTACAGACCCCTTCCGGCAGTTTTTAATGCAGGAGGAGGCACGTAAGGCATCAGAGAGTGGTCACCGTGGATCATGCACAGGGCACTCAGTGAACTGTCGTCTGTCTCTTCTTTCTTTTTCTTTCTTCTGCTCAGGTAGATTTGCCACAGCTTGAATCAAATGGATTCCATTTGTCAGTTTTCAGGCTTGATGCAGTATCTTGCCTTGCATCTTGATTGACTTTTCACTCTGTGCTTTTTGCTCTGCAGCTGCTCACAATTCTTTACTGTAAGTTGTCACAGATGTAGACTTTGACTCACATGCTTACAAAGTGAATCAGTGGCAACATCTGTTCCCCCAGAGGGATGGGTGCACCAGCCTCAAACCACCCACAGCGGCAGTGCCTATGGAAGTTGGTATTTCCTGGCTTGCGTTCTGGCAAGCACGTTCATTAATGGGGGGGGGGGGGGAATCAATCCGTGCTTCTGTGCTTTTATGCATAGGTGTGAAGATCTCTCCTTTATTCTAAAAGACAGGCTCAGAGAGAGGGAGTCATGTGGCGTTACTACTAGCATGCATCTGAAAGTTCTGGTTCAATCCGTGGTTCCCTATATGGTTATCACAGTCAGAGATGGCGGCTTTTTTGTGTGTGGCAGGTGGTCCAACACCCTGTGAGGAATTATTTGTTATTAAAACAAAAAACATTTGGAAGGATACATTTTCCCCTCTGGTCCTCTGGTGGACATGAAGGCACGTACCTGAAGCTGACCTGTACGGCTGTTCTGTGCAGAACTGAATGTGGATCCTTGTGGGGTTCTGTCAATCTGTGGTGGCATCATGGTGGGATTTGGGGCAGTTCAGAAGAGGAGATATCAAGAAGAGGAGAGTATGTGTGAGGCTGATAAAGCATCAGTTTCAGTCCTAAATCGTGACCCCAGTCTATAGTTCTTCTGCAATTAGCTGTGTATTCCCCTTTAAAGATTGCTCTGAAAAGGATCATACACTTGAAAAATCTCCAACTTCAGTGAGAAAATGGAGGGAAGCCAGAGATGAATGGCCACAGAGTTAGAGGCAGAGGAACTGATTTATGAGGAAGGATTAAAAATGGAGGCAGGTTTACCAGGGTGGCTTAGTTTCCCCTACCCGCTATTAGGGACACAAGGAACATTGCAAATTGTGGGTGAAGTGATTGCGAAAGAGTTGTAGCAAGGTGTGGTTTCACATCCTCTTTGTGGCCGCACTGAGCCCTGCAGCATCCTACATGGTCAGCAGAAACGTCCTCTTCATTCTGAGCAATCACAGGTCATGGATGCAGGGGGCCAGACTGTGTGAGCATCTTGGCCCACATGTATTCTGAGGGTTTAAACATCTTACTTCTATAGTTTTAGTATAGGAGTGCATAATGTCAGGACCATTATTCTCCAAGACAAAATCTTGGGTGGAAATAACTTCATCTCTGGTGTGAGCAAATACAGTATATGAGCAGGCAGACTGAGATCTCTGTGGTTTGCTGGCAGCAGCTGTGCTGGGGCAATCACAAGGGAGTTACCTCCTTACCAGACCCTTAGGACACCAGTATACAAACAAGAGGTCATGGTACTTAAGAGGTGGCTTAATGGGAACTTGACTACAGGAGTAGGGCTTGCAATCAGAAGTGGGGTCATGAGCCTGGAAGTGCACTGGGAAGTGAGGTCATGAGTGGAAAAATTTGAGAAACTGCTCTAAGAGCTGTGTTTTGTGCACAGTTGCCCTTGGCCTCTCTTACATGCTTCCATCGCTGTGTCCTCAACGCTTCTACAGAGGATTAAAAAAACCCTTCCTGATCCATGAGAATATTCACTTGAATCCCATTTCTTTGGTACAGTTCAAAACACTTGCCAGCAGGCTAACAACAATCTCCTTTGTCAATGTGAGGAAAAACCTGGGAACTCTGTGATCAAGAACTATTTCTCATTTTCATGAAAGCAACAGGAAAGGGTTGAGCCACAGGGGAGACATTTGGAGTCAAAGAATAGAACTTGCCTCAGCAAAGCTATAATGCATATACACACACCAACCAGTGAAGTTTAGAAATCACAAAGTCTTGCAGCACCAGACCAGCTTCTCTGTGAGAAGGAATATGCATAAGAAATGAGACTTAATAGGTATTTGTAATTAAAAAAGGCTATTTGTTTATATGTGCCTTTCTCATGAATCCAGAAGTTTTCTCAGTCTAAATATGGAGAAAGTAAAATAATCTTTCATATTTTCCTTTGGAACTGCATTAATAGAGAAACTAATGTAAAGCATGTAAAAGAGGTGGTGAGATGCTTCATTAATATTAAAGCATTAGAAAGGGAGATGGTGTATTGTTCTATGAAGCATTAGAAAGGGAGATGGTGCATTGTTCTATGCAAGGAATATAATAATTTTATATGTTAGTCAAGTCAGTCCTTTCGCTGCACAATATTTATGGCCATATAGTTTATGTTTTATTAGGAACATTTTCCTGAATGTGCAATAAGATCCTTATCTGTACATATTAACAATGTCCCCTTATAAGGAGACCTTACAGAAGGTTTTGTGATCTTCAGGAGAGGAGAGATGCAGGATTTCCTTAGAGCTGCATTTTATCTGTTAACAAAGTTCCTCTCTGTTTCTCTGAAAGTTTAAATGCCACCTCTTAAGCAAGAAATAATAGGAGTATCTCAGAGTTTGCCAGTTTTGAATAATTATTTTAATTGAAAATGTTGGGTTGTGTTCCCATTCCTGCACTGAAATATCTTGCAGGCACAGAGAAGAGGAATTATTTATGGAATGCAGCATCAGCCAAGTCTCAACACACACGCTGGGAGGAATTGGCGTAGGCTCACCTGGTTTTGCGTGCAGGGGAGTGTTGAGGTGTAGGAGTTGGGAATTAATTTTTTTTTTCGTTAATGTTAAAGAACAGCAGATCCAAATTGCCCATTGTTTATTTTTCACATTTCTCTAAGTCAGAATAACTGGCTGTCAATGGGACTTACCTTGTTGCAGAAAGCATGGGACTATTTCCTCTCTCCTCTCCTCTCCTCTCCTCTCCTCTCCTCTCCTCTCCTCTCCTCTCCTCTCCTGTTTCCCTTTCCATTTTCACCTGTCTTACAATGATCATATTGTCTTCTACTTAGACATGCTTGGCACACCTTTTTCTGTTGCAGCAATTTGTTTTTGTAGCCTAGAGTTCTTACAGCAGCTGAGTGAGATCGAGCAATTGGAATCGATTGAATGTATCATTAAGGTTATGTGAAGAATTGATTTTCTTTCTCTGGTGACTGGGTTAAAAAAAATAAATTAAGATTTTGGGTTGGATTAAATTGAATCTAGACTTTTTTTCCCCCATTTTTTTTTGTCCCCAAGGAAGAATGAAAACTCCCAAAATTACATTTTATGTTGAATGAAACATTCTGTTCAACCCCAAATGAAACATTTTGTTTTCCAAGCATTTGCAAGAAAAGCAAAGGAAATTAAGGGATAGATTCACAAAACTGGAAAATGAAAAGGAGTTGGACACTTTTAACCTATTGCCAGAGAACTCTTCTGTTTTGTCACTTTTCAACTTTGTATAAATATTTATTGGAACACAGAAACCAGCCCAGAGGAGTGTTTCAACTTGCAGATTATTTAACAAAAAGTAGACCAGAAGGCAGCAGCTTCACTCCAATACCTGTTCTGGTAAAGATGAAGGGTGAATTTGTACAGCGTAACCTTTAACCACTTCTGACATGTACAACTCAATTTTCCTGTGCTACCATGCCCCTGAATCAGAAAGCGGTGAATTTTAAGTCAGATCCCTGTAGTAAACATTCAAACCATCATGTTTTCGTGGGGGTCCTTGTCGCTACTGTTGAAGCTCTTCTACCCTGCGTGGGATTTTTAGAAACTGAGACAACTAGAGTGAATGAACGGGACTCCCTATGCTGATGGGTTAGGATGCTCAGCTGAAAGGTGGGAAACCTGCATTTAGTCATTTCTTAAATTCTTCAGTTACTAATGAAACTAGTTAACAGGGCAGATTGAGACAGATACCCTGCCCTGAATACGAAAATGTTTGATATTATGGGTGAACTTCTGGGGGTGAGGGCTATTGATTACATCTCCTCTGGCAGAGGAAGGAAACTGATGTTTTCTCACATCCACCTGAGTTCTCAGACTGCTAGAATACTAGCTAAAAGAATACCACAACTAACACTTTCCTGGCTTTTTAAACTTTTCTTCTAGCCAAAATGACTTGGTGAATTTGACCAGTCTGCCCTTTGCTACATGTATTACATGGAGCATATTCCACCAAATAAAAAATGTCCTTGAATATGTGTGAATTTACAGTATGAGTCCAGAGTAAATAGTGGGCTGAATGAAGACTTTCAGGTGAAATTCACCTTTTCTTTCAGAAAGCTCTAGAAATCAAGACTATACATGGCATTTCTCTCAACACAAAAAGAGCTAGAGAAGAGTGGTCTGTAGGCAGTGAAGGACTTTGAATTGTAGATTTTGTAGGGTAAATACCATAGCCGCTAGGTATTCTTTTGTACTTGGTCTAAGACCTTGACTGAATAAGCTATATTGCAGTTGCTTTTGGCGTTTGTGTGTCTATGGAGAGAGTATTAAAGAAGAATAAGAGCAAACAGCCACTCCAAACTACTCTACTGGTAAGGATAAGCTGAGAGAAGCCTGGTTTAGGATTGAATGGATTTTTTAGAATTGTACCTCTCTGTGGCAGTATCTTCATGAACATGGAAACTTCCCATGTTTTCCTGATGCAGACAAGGAAAAAGGCTGAGACGAAGCCAATTGCTCTGCATGGAGGTGAGTTACTCATCCTTTAAACTGCGTGGGCTTGCAAGCTATTTCCAATTCAGTTTTAAGAGTCCATTCTGAAGAAGAACTCTTACTGGGTTTTTGTAGAAAATGGTACCGGTATATGTGTTTTTGTATATGCAGATGGAGAACTTCTGTTCTCAGTTTATGCTCAGAAAGTTTCATGTAAGTTGAGCAAGCTGCATTAATAACAGTCAAGTACATAGCTTGAAGGTAAGCAAAAGGAGAGAGCAAGAAATGAGATTCTTTCATTCTAGTTTTTGATACAGCTAGAAAATGAGAAGTAATTTCAGAAAAGTGAAAAAGTTTCATTTTGTCCATAAAAATTCAGAAAATTTAGACAAAAGTGAAAAGGGAGAAGCAAGCCCTGACCTAAGTGTTCCACACAACATCTCCACTGAATTTGCAGTTTTGTAGCTGAATTGAGGACACTGGAATAGACTCTTGCTATAGTGGTAGCCCTAAGTGAAAATTTTTTCCTGTTTTGCAAGGACTCAACATCAGGACTTATGGCATTAAAATACAAAATTTCAGTGTATTTCAGAACAGGTAAAGAAGAAAACGCTCTTCTCCACACTTTACCACTGTGGCTAGTAGATACACATAATTTACTTTATGTTTGATGTAACTGCATATATTTACAAAATATTAATATTCATACTAAAAGCCACATACTCGTATGTAATTATACTATAAAACCAAAAATAATTTAAGATTGATCAAAACCTTTCATTTGACTCAAAGTCAAATATCCAGTTTCCTTTGTGGGATTTTAAACTCTTTTAAAAACTCTTTAAAGTAATTGGACAATTTTAAAGTAAAAAATACCATTTTGAAACAAGAAAGGGAAAGAATACTGAAAATATCAGATGAAACACTTTGTCTTGTCGTTCATCTTTCTGAGATCTCACTGCCAGAACTATTAAATTTAACCTATTCTTCACCTACCCCCTTGCAAAAAGTATTTTTTCAGCAAGTAAAACACTCACTGAGAATAAATAACCTAATCTACCCTGGAGTCCTTCTGCTGTACTCCTTTCTCTAGTTCACACGTGTTGTATTTGCTATTATTTGCATGCTCAAATAACTGCCCTGATACTCACTTACCCATTGAGTTGTGCACAGAAATGTAGAAGACATACCCTTCAAAAGTTTAAACAGAAAAACCTAAGATAAAAATATACTATGACTGCTGCAGAATCTAACCAGCTGTCGTAATAAATTTCCAGAAGTGTAGTGAGCAATACAATTTAACTGCTGATAATGCCTCTTCATGGACAACCACGCTGGTTCTGCTGAACTTCAAGTTTAGATCTGCGTGCTTGCAGCGGAAATTAGATTCTTTTTTGCACATTTGTACGCTTGTTTTGTTTTCTTCTGTCAAAAACATTTTTTACCTGAGAAAGAAGGAGTTAATAAAAATAAGCTTTCTGCTCTTGAAATGTCAACCACAGCTTCTCATCACCCCATGAAAAGCCCTCTTGTTTCCTTGCTCAGCTCCTCCTGAACTTCAAACAGCCCTATAATCCCTTTGACCTTAGAAGGTCAAAGATATATAAAATGTATCATTCTTTGTGTAAAAGTACATTAATCATTCTTACCTAGTCCTTTATTCTCTTTTGAGGGCCCTGTGATATTTTAATTCAAGAGCCACCTTCTAGCATTAACATATATAATTTCAACTCTTTTCTTAAGCAGGTAAAAGAGGAGAAATCCTTTCTGTCCCTGCTTTTGCTGACTCCCTGAGCACAGGCATCTAATTTTTTTCATAATTCATTTAATTGCATAATTTAAAATATTAATATTCACTCAAAATACACATACGTATGTCCAATTGTACTATAAATATTGTCTAATTAAAAAGCTTTAATGAGCGGAGGTAGATTTTTAAGCATGCTGCTCTCCTTTTCTATGAATTTGGCAGGACTTGAAAGTCCTAGGACTAAATTCTGATTGCAAATCTGGAATTTAATTTAGGTCAATGGAAAAAAAACCTCTGGACTTTCACCTGAAGACAGAATTCATCTCCCTTGCAGAGCTGTATCCTGCAGCGGAGGGGAGAAAGGAATTGGCAAAATGAAACCCCCGCTAGAAATGAAGCAACTTACAGCCAAACTTAATTAACTCTGTGGAGCCTGTCAAAGGTCAGGGCAAGATCACCGCAGGAAATGCAAGTGCAAGACTGAAACAACATCGGCAGCAGGAGAGTGAGGGCAAAGGCAGGAATGAGCCTTTCAGGCAGGGACGGGTTCACGCCGGAGAGCCAAGCTGAGCCAGCCTGCCGGTGGGGTCAGCGTGCCTGCGAGGGAAGAGCTCCTGTCTCCTCACGTCCCGCCTGCGGCGAGGAACTCGCTGTGCGTTGATGCCGATGGGCAGTAGCCGCGCTTCTCGTTAAGCACGTGCTCAGGGCGCTGCTGTGTCAGGCCCTAAATTCAGAGCAGGCGGTGGAACGAGCTGCACCGAGGAAGTCCGTGAGAACTGGGCCCACGCTGAAGTTTTGAGCCTGACCAGTGCTTTCTCAGCCATCCATACCTGATGCTTTTGGAGGAGCAGCTTTTTTGAACTGGAATACCTGTGCGCTGGTACTCTGGTTTTCTTTTATTTCTTTTTTTTGAGCAGGATTGTTTGCCAGTGGATTGGCAGGACAGTTTTTAACTCTAGTTTCAAGAACAATATGTTTGATTGCGCATTTGAAGGATGTCTGTGACCAGATACTTGGAAGGGGAGTGCGCAGAAGCCTTTCTGAATGGCGTGGTTCGAAGGAAAACCACAGGCTGTAGAACCGCATCAAAGTGTCACAGCTGGGGAAAAAAACCCAAGGTGATTTATTCTACCTTTTGTATTGATTTTATTTTTTGTGTATAAACAGCTTTGCAGTTAAAGAGTATAAGTAGCAACCCGTTGCTGTGTTGATATGCCAGGGAGGTTATACTGATGTGTCCAGACCTGTCCACCTTTTTCTGTCCCTGCTCTTTTAGGATGGGAAACCAGTTCTGAGGACACACAGGAGGAAAAGCACTGCCCTGAAATTTGGGTATCTGACACAGCTGTTCTCAGCTTCCTTCAGCCTTCCTGGCATTATTCCAAAGCTGGCATAAAGCGCTCACTGATCTCCTTAATTCTTTGGAGCAGGACAGTGAGATGATGAGAGAAGGACCACTCAAAATACATGAAAAATCCAGGGAAAAATGTCCATTTTTAATGTGTTCTCTTTCCCCAGCGGGGGAGGCAAAATACCTCTAGTTGGTTGTTTCCCGCTGGCTACAGAAAGGCTGTTTCTGACAGTTGTACAGTTCCTTGATGTTTTTATCTTCCCTACTCTCTTCCCCTTGCCAGGAAGCAAGGGGAACTGCAGCAGCTCTGACTTTTCACCAGTAAATTCTGTACGCTGAAAAAGAACCAAAATCGCGTATTGATGCAGGAGGGCTAGGGTGCATGAGACAAATCGTTATCTTGGCTGATAGCATGAACTGACAAGCCTGTCATGGGCTGTTCATGCCAAGGGAGAGCATGTTGTAAGCCAGAGGAGTGGACAGAGAATAGGAGGAAATATTCTTGTACTGCAAGAGGGTTGCGTGACTCTGAAATTTTCCTGCTACTTTACATGGGATCCTGCTGTCAAATTTATCTCAGACCATCAGCCCACGAAGACATTTGTCTTCTCAGTCCTTTGGCACTGCCACCCTTGCAGCATGGCAGCTTTCTTGAGCTGCTGGTGATCGGTGCTCTAAGCTCAGACCCACAGCTCCCTTTCCTCCTGAGCTTCTGTTAGCCCTTTCTTCCCCGTAGGGTGGTGAGGCCCAACCTCCTTCCTGCAGCAATGACCTCTTCTCTTTTCCCAGTATCAAAACTCAAAATTACCACCACCACCACCCACCGGGATAAATCCCACAAAGGGCTCCTTCCCTGGGTCCTAGCAAGGGTGCAGCACTCTGCCCCAGGTTCTCTCTATGGGTAGTTTTATCTTCTTTCTTCTGAAGCTTCAGCTACTTTTGTCCTCAAAGAGTTCAGGCATCTGTCTGCCCCTCAGGGATGTGATCTATTTTAACCTCCTACCTTCTGCACTAAACCTGGCTTTTATCTACCCCCTTGTTATGCACTATTTTGGCCACTGAGCCAACTGACTGCACAGGAGAGGCTTTTCCCAGTCCTTTTCTCATAAATGAGGACTCAAAATCATATCATGGGAGCTGTGTATTTACTGTTCTTGGTCAACAGCAATTCCTTTGTCCAAGCCATGAGTGGCTTGGTGTCCTAATCCTTCTGAAGGTACCATCTGAGCTGGCCCAGCCATTATGAATCCCCACCTGGCTCAGACATCTGATATTGGGCATGAATTTCTCTAACTTACCTCCCAGAATTTGAGAGAGGTGGGTCAATAGTTCAAGCCTGATTTGTGATTCCAGCACAGCTTGGAAAACCATTGAAATCAAACCCTCCCTTAAGGTAGAGAGGACAGAACTCTCCTCCAGAGACTTGTTGAGAAAAGTATGTAGTTGCCTGCAGGTTTATTGGAGGGGGGGAAAAAGCATAAAAATTAACCTAGGAACTGTTAGGCCAGGTGCTTTACCCACTGTTATGGGTTTCAGGGTATTGGCAAGCTCCAATGTTGTTAATGGACATCCCAGGTTTCCTGCTGGGACACAGAGAATCGGGGCATTTATATTTTAGCGAAGAGCATTTCCAGATACATGTGTGAAGGAATGAATTGAAATTGCAAGGGCTTGCGTGAAAGTTAAAGAATCTCTTATTTATGTCTTTGGGAACAATGCACAGTTTATTCTGGGTACTTTGATGTGCAGGAAGGGTCCTGTCTAAGCCCCCTTGCTTTGGTGGAAGCTCTGACACACCGCTTGCCTTCTCCTTGCTCAAATCCTTCCCAAATCCAAGAAGTGTGAACACAGCCTGAGACGTGTGCCCCATACTAAGCTCCTACCTGTTTCTGGTGAATATGAGGAGGAGTTCAAGGGAAGGATTTGAGCATGCTCCTCATCCAACCCCTTTGCTTTCTTTTCACTCCCCTTTTATATCTGGAGCAAAGCTAATAACTCTGCCTATGAGAAAGGCTTTTCATGTGTTACAAAGAGGCTGGCTGGAGGAAGTTGACAGTTCATTGGTATCCAGGAAGAGGTCGATTTCCTTCTTTATAAACATCTCAGAATAAGGCTATAGAAATAATACAATATTAAACCTCTACCTATTTAGTTTCTTGTGCGGTCTGTCAGGAGAGAAGTGAGGGAGAAAGTCAAAGAATCGTCAGTGTGCCAGTGCATACAGATTGGATTATTTCCTCAGAAAGGAAAAAAAAAAAAGTCTGTGAATATCTTTTATGGTTAAGGAGGAAAACCACACAACTTCTTGCTGTTAGATTCATGAACATCCACCCAGCCCTCCTTCCTTTACTGGAGGCCAACTACTTTCTGGATCACACTGCTTCACAGATATTAGGAGATGATTAAAGGAATGCTCTCGTACAGACTCTAGAACTTATTAAAAGTTGCCTGCGACTTTGAGAAGGTATATCTTTTGCAGCCTGGCAAAGAATCTGTGCCTAGTATCTGCCTTGTTCTTATTGGGTTTCCTAATATTAGTCAGGATCATTTTACACTTATTTTTGAGTACCCTGTGTATGGGAAACTTATTCTGAATAGTCAGGACAGCAGCTAAAGCCAATTTTGCTTGAGTAGCTTTGAGCTTTGGTGGTATGGAAGAGGACAATGCTTTTCCACCAGTCCCATCCCCAGTTTATAGTGTGGTCTAATTTAAACTGTTTGGGTGTGTTGTAGCACCCAGACTTCCAAAGAGCTTGGGCATGCAGGCAGGAAACATCCCACCTTCTCCACCTGATGCAACTGGAAGGAGCCAGCATATCTAGCCAGGGTGTGGACAGGGGAGCTGTATTCATCAAAGGGGTTGGGCTTCTCTTGCTCAAGAAGGAGTAGTTCAGGTGGAGAACACGCACATTCAGTTCAGGAGAGGCAGAAAAAAGGAAGGGCAATGTCCTCATGGCTGCTTGGTGTCCAGCGACTCTGTGATATTGCCAAATATTCAGCTGTGTGACAGGGAATATTGCTGTGCAAGGTGGGACCAATAACCCCATAAGAATCTTGTCATGGTCAACATACTCATTGGACTATGAAGAACAGGACAGAAGTGGGAAGGAGAGGTAAGGTAACATAGGAGACTATCACAAAAGATATGATAGATGATCTTTAAGGTCCCTTCCAACCCAAACCATTCTATGATTCTGTGATTCTATGATGACACTAGAAGGGTAACATGAGACTTGGACATTTGAATGGTTAGCACTGCCTTGGGCTGATGCTCTCCATTGCCAGAGTGGGAAATGCTTTTTGTAACAAAACAAAAAAAAGACATCTACTTGGAGTGTGCAAGGTGGGTCCAGGATATCTACTGGTAATTCAGGGCCTCTACTGAATACAAATGCTTAACTACATGAATGTAAAAAGAAATGCAAACAATTTCAGCCAAAAATATCTCCCCAAAAGGGGGAGAATTTTTGATGTGGAAGAGATGGAGTGGCTTAGCAATGAATGTAGGCTGGATATTGGTAGTCATCACAGATAACTCAGGATCTTCTCTGCCATGTTCCTCTGCCCTGGGAGGTAAAATGCACACAGTAGGATATGGGTAATCAGGCTCCCTGACAAGAGTCAAACTGGAATCAGGTTTGGAGGCAGGATGAAGGTACAGCAGTCAGTTAGAATCTGGGAAATAGGCTGCACTTAGCCAGAAGGTCTGGTCAAGAAGGTCCTCAGAGACTTAACCACATGACTGGGGACTATAAACTACAGAGCAGATTCTGGGTTAGCAGATGAGATAAAGTTTAAGCAATGTAAGACAAGCAGGTCAGGATTAGGAGGAAGAAAATTAGCAAAGGTCAAATCAGAAGTCCGTGAAGAAGGGTCAAGAGCTAAGTCGGGAATTACAAGTGAGGTTCAAAGGCCAAAGCGAAGACTGAGCAGACAAGGAGCACTGTATGCTGAAAACATACATATCCCCCACAGCAGAGTCTACCTGTACTGGATTAACTAGGACTAGAAACTCTGATTTTGTGCCGGGTCTCAAATTCTTACAGGGACCAAACTTGGAGGTGGCAGTTGTCTTTCTTCAAAGAAAGGAGATTTATTTATCAGAGACAGAATCCTCTGAGATTCTTCTTTTTGTAGACTCTGTGAAGATAACTAGCTTTAAAAAGAAAAAGATCTGAGGTACATGATGGTAGTTCTTTCTCCTTGCTTAAGGCAAATATCCAAAATAATTTCCAGTGCCCAAACCCTTCTAATCTAGACCTTCCAAGTCACCCAAGGGTTGTGGTCTGACTGCAGGAATTGCTGAATGACATCTGTGGTCTGCATGCCATAGGTCGTGATCACAACAGTCCCTCTTGTCACCAATGTCAGGAAGCTTTGGAGAATGTCACACATTGTGGCATCCACAAGGACTCCTTACACATTGCTATTGCTTATTCTAGTTAGTCTTCTATTTCATCTGGGTTAAAAATGGGCAAGCAGAGAAAAGAGAGTAAAGTCATTGCCATTTTTCTTGGCCTCAACAGACTACAGACCCATATTATTGACTGCAATAAAAAGATGCTGGAAAGGAATTGAATATTTTGGTGCAGAGTACTTGAATGAGCTTCAAAATCTTGTGTGTTCCAGCTGAAAGATCAACATCATTTTGGTTTGAAAATGCTGACGGTGCTCTGGAGGGCTGCTGCTGTTATGACTTCATTAGCATGGCACAGATTCTTGTCTCCCTCGCCCTGGTTTTATGCTGAAGTAGCTCTGTCAGCTCACTGGAGCTATGTCTGACTTAACTCAATGTAGCTGAGAGGAGAATCAGGCCACAAATGTCCTAGGCCTAACTCTTTCAGACAGGAAGGAACTTCTGGTTTGGATCCCTTTGGGTTAAGAGGGGGGAAAAAAAAAAAGAAAAATGCTTTTAAAACCTCAAAAACAAACATAACCTTTCTTTCCCCTCAGCAGCAGGTTTTGCTTATGAAGTGATAGTATATGACTCTATTTAGTGTGCTGGAGCTGCCTCACAATGATACAGTACGTTTTCTGTTTTCCTTCTGGGAAAGAGTAGGCTCCCCAGCAATGATGTGTGGACACAGTTTGGTTAGCTGCTGAACCAGGGAACAGTGGGTTTGCAGAGCTGACGCACTGTGGCTGCCTCTGCCATCTTCGATCCTCTGATGGCATAGACAAAGTTCATCAAGGCAGACATTACCTAGAAGGATGTTTATGCAATAAAACAATGAATTATTTGTTTCAAGCAGCTCTGATGACACTGAAATGAAATCACTAGAAAAGCATCATTTCCGATGGTAATTGCAGCCTCCTGCTAGATCTAGATCTTGACAGAATTTTACTACTCTTACTGCCTGCATGACCCAATGTGGCTGTACTGCAAAACATCAAGCTAAATCAGAGATGATGAGAATGGCAGAGCATTGAGATGGCATGGGTAAGGTCCCACCGCAGAGCAATGGCAGAGCAGGGAGTTCGGGCTGAGTTTGCTAAGTCACAGCACCTGAGGTCTCCTTTGTGTGTGAAACCATGATTACAGCATACAAGTCCAGTGGTTTGCTGGAGGAAGACAGAGTATATCAGTTCTTCTCCAGTGCAAGCTCTCTGCTTGTGGGTGCAGCTGAAGATGTCGATACAGATTTCTGTGTGACAACCTGACACAAAGGCTATTAGACTCAAGGATTTTTGATTCCGTACACAGGTTGGAGGAAGACCTTTTGAACTGCTACTTCTCTTGCCAAGACAAGCGAGATGAGTGGATTGTTAGTGTAAACAGTGGTTTATTAGTATTAATTGATTACGATCAATTAATAATAGATCTACTAATTGTAGATCCCAACCAATTATTCTTAAGGAAAACTACTATCTCTGCAACATTTTGTCCCCATTGATCTATAAGAATTTGGGGCTACTGATCTTCATGAGATGGTACAAGGCTCAAGTCCCTCCCAGACCTCTGTCTGATGAATGGGAGTTGTTGCCTGGATGTTGGTTTTATTTAGTAGTTTGGTTTAAACCAATCTATGACATTGTCTATACACACTCAGAGTCTTTGGTAGTAGAGGCATCTACAAACCAATCAGTATACTACTTGGCAGCCTGTACTATAGCTCGTGCAAGCCAGCACTTTACTACACAATAGGCTGGATTCATCAAAGTGATAGCAGGGTCGAAAGGGTAGAGTTGCCAAGACATAGCTCACTGTAGTTTAGAGGTAATTTTAGTTTTATTTCCTTTTTGATTAATGTTTAAACTTTGATTAAGAGTTTCCATGGGAGAACAATAGAGCTGTGGAATAGATATCTAAGTCCAAACTGATAATGCAAAACAACTAAAAAAAAAAAGTCCCTGTAAACCTCTCAGCAGAACTTTTTCCAAGAGAAGTCCTTCATGTCAAAACTAAACAGGCTGTTCCCCTTCCAGCTCTGTTGTTCTGCGAATAAGGACTGTCTGTAAATAAAACTAACATGTTGCCCATCTGTTATGCACAGCTAAGGGACATATAAAGACAATACTACTAGAACTCCCATCTAACCCCATAAATAATTTATTTTCACAGTTGAAATCAAAAAGTTCATGGATATTGGACTCAGTCCGTCAGTGGCATGTCCTTCGGAAGAAAATCCCACAGTTGTATGGTTGTTTTGCCACTGCCCTCTGAAAAAGTCCTCAGACTCAGAAGTTCCCTTTGCTCCATTTGCCTCGCCTGTCCCTTGGGTTCTGTTTCACATCACTAGTGCTGTGGCTATTCACACCTTCCTCTCTAGATGAACAGGGGTTTTACTTTTCCTGGATGGTGCTGAAATCCCCTGTTGCCCTGAGGAAGGTGTTGGGTCACGATGTGAGTGGTGGACTGTCAGAAACACCTCAAACCTGATGAATAAATTTTTCACCCCAAAGTGGGGCTGTGTTTCTTGCCTTTAGTCTTACAGAACTGGCTGCTGATCTGTGCGTAACGCTGCTGAGATGGCTCGCCAGTAACCTTGTCTCAGGTCTACCAGCTTTGGGAGGCTTTGTGAAAGTCCTGGTGCCATTCATACTTCTAGGTAAAACAAGGAGGGTTTAGACTTTCTCTTTGGACAATGCCATGGCCCAGGTGACCAGCTTGTGTCGTGGATTAGGTGTGATGGCATGATGTTATCACACATGGGAGACTTGCACCTGTTGCAATGTTTTTAAAGCTGGCCAGGGCATACAGGTTTATGTGTTATGTTGGGTTATGTGTTAGGCGTGTCAAGCCACAAAAATGTGGAGAACAGGCTGCATGGAGGGGCAGACAAGTGTCAGCTCAGACATACTCATGATGGTCCAAGGCCAGTGCAGTATGAGCAACCAAGAAATTGGCTTTTCAGCGGTAACTGGGAGCTCTGTGGCTGCTCTGTATAGATGGACAACTTAGGGTTCACAACCAGATGCAGATTAATGCAGAGGAGCCACACAGAAGCATTCTTCTCCTCTCTGGTTAAACGGTCACTACTGATTTTCCTCATGAAATGAGGAACGTTCCGTCATCTATATGGCAACCATGTATAACAGCTGTCATACTGCTCCAAGGAGTATTTTTTGGAAACTGGTCCTTTAAATTTGGCAGAGCAAACCATCTGTGGTTCTAGCACAGGCATTTTGTGACTTGATCTTCCTCTCAGCTGGTAAGCTTTCTTAAGTCTTTTTTTCCCCCCCTTCTTTTTCTTTAAAGCATCGTTGAGAAAACTTTTAATACACTGTCTACAATAACTTTGATAAAATAATCTCTGTAGAGTCTTGAGTCCTCTGAGAAGCAGACTGCACACCCATAGCGGACAATTTACAGAGCTCTGACGATAGGAAAGTGTGGCCAAGGCCTGAGATGTATGGTAAAACAAACCATGTTTCGTGTGGCCTGTTAAAGCAGGAAAGGTTGAGGAGAAGGGCCACACTCAGATGCATTTTGACAGCTACTTAAGTTTCCCTATTCTTAGCCACTTTTAATCCTCTGGGGATTGAGGACTTGATTTGGTGAACTGGGAAAATCTGTTTTGAATTGCCATACAATGTATGTATGTCTAAGCAGTGAGGGGTGTTTGTAGTGCAGATCAGCATACATTATGTTAGCTCTCAAAATGCCAGGAATGGGACTACTTATTTTTGAAAAAGCTCTGCTATACCATCATCTACATCCTAATTATTTACACATACATAAGAACAGAGTGGTTTCTTGACATTATATGCTTAAGGCAGTAGCTAAGTATCTAAAGATCTCAATGCTTTGAAATACTTATTACTTTAATTTACCTGCTTTAGTTTATTTACTGTGTTGGATCTGTATCTTTTAAAAGGGCAAAAAGCGATGTGAGTAATTATTGAGCAACAACATCTGCATCAAGTGATTCTTCTTGCTTAAAAAGAACATTGAAAGTGAAATAAAAAGATTAAGACTATCATGATACACTTGAATATAACTGGCACAGCTTTTGCAGTCTATTAATAAACTTAAATTGGGTCATAATAAAATAACAGATAAAGGAAAGTCAGTTGATACTTTTAACTTAATTGTTCATCTTGGTAAAAAGCCTCCACAAAAGGTTTAGGCAGTCATGGTGTGAGAAACAGTGTTTTGAGAAAACAGGAATGTGAACACCCCTACCCACCCTGCCAAACCCCAAGAATATTATAGCAGAATATTTACAAAAAGGGAGCTGAAATCATGTAATAGACGTTACCTTATTTGCTAATGATATGCAAAAAGAGATTAAAAAAAAGTCATGTAATAGCACAAACTTATTTCAATGAATGTGACTGGAGAGAATGTCAGGTGGACTTAACTGACTTGAGTGAATAACAGAGAAAATTCAAGGAAAGCTATAAAGTAATGTGCTTTTGGAAGAAACATTTGGGACTTTGAATTAACTGCATCACCACAGAAAAAGATCTTAAACTAAAGCCAACCAGCAGTGATAAGGAAGATCTCCAGCATGTGAGGAGGGAAGGTCATCTCAGTTACTTGCTGTAGGTCTCGTGTATGTTCCACTGAATCGTCTAGACATTTTTGGAAACAGGACTGTGGACTGAGACTTCGACTCTTACCCAGTATGGCAGTTTTTTATATCTGACAATCAGTATTTGGGTGTCATTGTGAAAGCTTTGCATTCAGCATATAAAAAAAGAACTCAAAATCAAACCTATTGCTCAGATGCCTAAGAGATAGGATGTCAAACAATTAAATGCCCTGATGTCTTCACAGTGATGTGGTCTCATTGGAAATACTGTGTTCAGTTCAGTCATTCTATCTTAAGACCAGTTTTAGAGTTTATTCTAGATAGGAGATAAATGCCTGTGGAGATACTGATATGGACAGGTCTTGAAGGTAAGGCCATAGACTAGCTGGGTTGATTCCTGTGATTTGGTTCAACAGAGGTGTCTTTCCTTTGTCTCTAGCATGTTAAATATTTAGGCAATGACTGTTTCATTTCCTGAACTTGCATTCATCTTGTTTAAAGATGCACTTAACTGATGTTTAATAAAATATCATGGATAGTCTTGAATTTAATGAGTTGCCATGCCAGATTTCATTTAAATCCTTTGATTTTTGTCTTAAGTTTATAGCCTAAAGCTCTGTGTTTCATTTTGACCAGAATTATTGCTCTAGCTATTGGCACTGGATTGCCTGTATTTACATACCTACAAAATAAGGATTGAGCCAAACTAAATTAAAACTTAATAATAATAAAAACCCCTCAGAAAACGAAAACAACAACTGAGCTCCATACTTCACCTCCTCAGAAATTCTAAACCACAACACATCAGCAAAAAGTACCTTTTTTGCTTTATTACTCAAGGCATGTTTATGTATTTTGGGCCTGAAATGAATGGGCCCTTCTTAAATACGACATCTGTGTATTTTAAAGCAAGCTAAACCTTTCTGTGGGGATTATGCTAAATTGACACCCACGGAGATTACAGACTCGTCTTTTCATGTGGAGAGGATGTCACCCCACACGTTTGTTTTTGTATGCGTGTGTAACCCGTGCTCCTGCAGTGCCTAAAATAGCTGGTTTTCTGGCATGGATTGAGGGATAACACAGCGTGTGTTGCTGGAGCTCCAAGTCTGCTGGTGTTTGCATGCATGCCTCTGCACTTAAACAGTCACGGACATATGCGCATGTAACATGTCATATGTATATGTGGCCCTGTTGTCATGATGTGTGGCTGCAAGCATCCCATAGCTACATCCACGTGTGAACTGGAGTGCCATACTTGTGCATATAAAAAGCAAGCACAGGGCTGGGTTACTCTGCTAGAAGCCATGAGGCCTTTTGATAAGACAGAGTAAAACAGAAGGAGGCATGTGCCACCTTTGCTGCTAAAGGATCGGTCACAAAACAAAATGTCTCTTTTTCTATGTGACCAACATTTTCTTTTAAAAGCTGTTTCTGCTTGAACAGAATTTTTGCAAACGAGAGTAAGTTTTTAAAAATGCTTGAGATGATGACTATTTTTTTCACTAGAGAAATTCCTGGATGTGTTGTGGCGTTTCAGATTTGCAGGGTGGAGAAACTTGCGGTTCTGACCTTTGAATTACATTTTTATTCTGTTTGGTAATGTCCTTATTTTACAGGTATGTAAACAGAGTGGTCACCAGTGGGTATGCAGAACAACACAGATGAGCAGATACTCCAGAGTTCACAATGTGAAATTCCAGTCCCCAAGACTGCTCTTCATTTGATATTGTACTGTATTATCTGAGAAACAGAAGCAGACATGTAATTAGATATAGAATCATAGAAGCATAGCATAGAAGCATACAATGATTTGGGTCTCACCCAAAGCGGAGGGAGGGGGGACAATCACCTCCCTCGACCTGCTAGTCACCCCTCTTTTGATGCAGCCCAGGACACGGTTGGCTTTCTGGGCTGCAAGTGCACATTGCCAGCTCATGTTGAGCTTCTCATCAACCAACACCCCCAAGTCCTTCTCCTCGGGGCTGCTTTCAATCCATTCTCTGCCCAGCCTGTAGTTGTGCTTGGGATTGCCCTGACCCATGTGCAGGACCTTGCCCTTGGCCTTGTTGAACTTCATGCGGTTCACACGGGCCCACCTCTCCAGCCTGTCAAGGTCCCTCTGGATGGCATCCCTTCCCTCCAGCGTGTCGACTGCACCACACAGCTTGGTGTCGTGACTGTGACAAAGATAAGCAATCCATGCAAGAGAGCCTTGTGGAGACTAAGCTTTGGCATTTTAATTTCTCATCCTTACACTTAAATCATAAACCTGGATCTTCTCCTAAATTAAATTTCTAATGAGAAAGATGTTTACAAACTTGATGATTTAACAAAGTGACTTTGTTAGTGTATTTGTAGCCCCCTGTATGAGACCTTTTAAAGTACTTTTTGACAGGCAAACAGCAGCTACTGCAATCATATTCTGAAGAAGAAGATGCTCAGGTGTGCTCTGGTCAGATAGAAGCAGCCCGTGAAGTTAATTGGTGTGTGTAGCTACTCATGCCATATTCATTGTAAGATGTATTAGATGCTCTTTTCTTTACCTTTGATGTAATCTCTTTAGAAAAAAGATCTGCTGGAGGGAATGGCACTACAAATTCTCCTGGCTAAATCAAGAGCCATGTTGAAGTTGTAATCAAGCTTTTACCCCGCCCCAGACTCTGTTTAACTGAGTAGCTCATGGGAGAGGTTTATTCCCCTTTTGTAGTGAGTTCAAGTGCGACAAAGGATTTTTGTGGCGAAGGATTAAGAGGAAAAGATGAAGGTAGTCTTTCTAGCATTGTGTCCCTCTCTAAACCGAAACCTAAAATGGTATGTAAAATAATTCCCTTCTTGCACTTCAGTAAACCACAAAGTTATTTCCCCAGTTTTCCTTTACCTCAGTATAAGGCATTTTATTTTCAAAGTAGAAAACATTATTTATATACTTCTGTATTTCCCCTCCCCACTTCCTTTAAAGTTTTCCAGGGATTACAAAATAAGCAAATTCTACAAAAGTAGTTTGAGAAAGTGCAGTAAACTTCCCCTTGTTAATGAAGGAGAGGTGATTGAAATGAAAGATAGATGTGTCTGGGGCTTACTCTTTCAGGGCTCATAATGAGATTAAAAAAAAAAAGATAAGTAAATGCTCCTTAATTAGGCATCATGATCAGGGCTGTATGGGACAAAAATGCCAAATGACAGTGACATTTTGCACAGTTTTGAAAAGAGACCATTTCTCCTCACCCGTTGCTTAAGAAACATAATGAGGCTGGCTTTGGTTTGCTAATAGATATTTTTAAATCATTTTGGGAAAAGTTATTCCATGAGGTAAAGATCCTGTTTGAAGTTGAAGCTGTTCATCTGAAGAAACATCTGTCACAAGACATGAAAAGAATGATTTCTTTGTGACTGGGAAATCAATGAGACATCTGTTTTAATGTATAGCTCAGAAATAATGCAGCTAGTTCAAAAGGGAATCATAAAGAAGGCTGTTTTTTGTCTCTTCTCTCCAGAGTGTTTAGGATGGGATTCAGAAGGTATTTTGCATGAGCGGGACTTCTTGGGTTTGTGTCCTTAACTATGTGGTTGAGGTGGATCTTTTGAGGATGCTGACTTTTAGGGCTAGATGAGCTGTGAGGATTCGTGTTTACTGGCCTCATAAAAGAACCCCATTTGAGGCTGGATTTTGCCCCTGTTTTCCAGGCAGAGATAGCTCGAAAGGCTGATC
Source organism: Grus americana (assembly GCF_028858705.1). NCBI lineage: Eukaryota > Metazoa > Chordata > Aves > Gruiformes > Gruidae > Grus > Grus americana. Next base: position 56,897,101 of record NC_072853.1, read on the forward strand.
CTGCCCCATTCTTGGTGGGGAGCAGGAGCTGGAGGCTGCGCAGCTGCTGGGATGTCTGGCAAGAGGTTGAAGCACCGGTTTACCGTGGCCTTGCTCTTCCTGGCAGTACTGTGCCTGGGCTGCAGGCTCTCTATCCGGAGGGGCAGCGGAGCATGTGTGGACATCTCTGCACGTGGTATGATTGCATCTGTTTGTCCTGCTTGCTTCCTTTCTCTCCTCTGGAGCCCCAGGAAACCTTGCTGGGTCTCTGTCTCTTGTCTTTCAAGTGCATATGCAATGAATTTAGGTTTTCCCTTGCAGGCGGTTCCTTGCAGTCTCTTTAGCTTTCCTGAATGGTAATGGTGTGAGAAGCAACAGAAAGGGGTTTAATAACGGTATACATCTCCTTATACTGGAAGGACCCTCACCACAAAACCTAGATACCCTGAATGAGACCTAACCCCTTGTTTGTAAGGTTTTTTGAGGACAAGAAGAAATTATACATTGAGGACTGAATTACCTCAAGGCACATGGGATTGGTAGTGTTTTATAGCTCCCAGGTGCATACGTACTGTATAAGACATCGGACCAAGAGGAACCCCCAGGCATTAGGTAACAGGCTTGTTAGAGCCCCACTGGTGTGTGTAGTATGGAGTCCCCTTACGGCAAAATTGGGCTCGCAGACGTCTTTTTCCAAAAGGAGGAGAGAATAACAAGAGGATATGCAGCTCTGGCAATGTTTGAAATCTGAGATCAATGGTCGCCCTGGAAACAGCATGTCGAAAGTCTGAAAAACCTCCTGGCAGCGCGTGGGTGGAGTACAAACAATCTTTGGGGTTGTGTGTGCAATTCCAACAAGTTGTGCTCGGCAGGAGGTAAGACAGCTACTGAGGGGACACACGCACGTGTTCTCTGGGGAGCCATCTTATCGCCACTTCGCGCAGAAAGCTGCTGAAAATGATTTTGTTTAGGACATGCTTTCCCTTGGGAAGTGTCAGTGAAATCAATGCATTTTTGTTCCTGTCAGCACGGTTCTGTGGAAAAAAGTCTGTGGAGAGATGCACAAAACAATAAAACAAATAGTCAAAGGTGGGAGAGCTGTGCCCTACCCAAGGCAGCAAAAACCCCTTGCCGTTCCCACTGAATAAGAAGTTGGCATTATAAATTCCAGCATGGCTGGCGACAGAACAGGGTCCCAAACCTCCCTATACCCTGACATCATATTTACCTGTATTGAGGAATGTTGCAATCTGATGTTTATGGATTGACAGTGGAAGCAGACCCACGCGAGACAATGAGCAGGAGCCATACATGTTCCTCATGTACAGATAGCTCAATGGTCTGACTTCAGTGCTAGCTGCTACCCACCGGACAGCTTGTAAAGATACTTCCCTGGTGCACTGTTCAAGCTTCAGTGAGATGTAGTTCAGGTCTTTCCTGAGCCAGCGATGGGTATCTCACCATCTGACAGCTCATGAAAGAGTTTTCTTCCGTGAATTGGCCTAATTATGTCTTTTAACAATGTAAACTTCGGCATCCACTCTATTGTCTGACAACGATTCCCCAGTTTAAGCATACGATGCTTTAAAAGATAGCTTCCCATTCTCTACTTTGAAACTACCACCTGATAACTTCTTTTGATGCCTTTAGTTCCTATATTATTGGATATAATGAAGTTTTTGCTCATATCCTCCTTTGCACCTGTAATTTCATCCTTTGTCGCTTTTCCAAGATGAACAGTCCTAGTCTTTTAAATCACTTTTTGTACAGACGTTGCTTCATGCTTTTTATCATCCTCATTGGCTTTTTGTGGGCCTTTTCTAGCTTTGCTATGTCCATTTTGTGATGGTGAGATGAAAACTATATTCAGTATTCAACATGTAGGTGCACATAGACTCATGCAATTGTATAACTATATGTTTCACTTTGATGTCTACTCCTTACCTAGCAAATCCTGGCATTTGATTGGCTTTTTTGATGGCTATAGGGCAGTCAGTTGAATGGAATTATCTAGCATGATCCTAAAATCTTGTCCCTAAGTGGTGATAGTAAAGGTTAAGTTAGGATTTGTTTGTGCATGTGCATTTGTTTACATTGAATTTCATTTGCTGTTCTGTCACTCAGCCAGTTTTATGAAACCCTTGTGCAGCTCCTCACTGTCAGCCCCACCTTCGCTCTGAATATCTTTGAAACTTCAGTAGTCTCATCCCCTTTTATAGGGGCATGAATGTGTTGGTGGATATGCCTTACAGCACAGACAGAGCCTATGGAAGGACACTGAGAAACTGATTCCTACCTTGCACTTCCTGCCTTTGAATCAGTTACTTCTCCATGGGAGTACGTCTTTTCTTACCTTGCTTATCCAGTCCAGATCCGCAATTTTTTTAAGAACCTTTGGTGAGAGACTTTTTGGAAATCCAAAATGACCAGATACATTTGATGTCCCCTGGTCCACATTTACTGAGTCCTTCCAGGAGCTACATCAGCATAGTGATGTGACTTCCTTCTACAGAAGCTGCGTGGACTTTTCCCAGCATATTGTGTTTATGTCTGTGCCCCCCTAATTCTATTATTTAGAATAATTTTACCAATTAGCATGTGCTGCTGTGCAAAGGAAGTCCCACAGCGTTAAAACTTAGCAACTCTCCTTCTGAGCACTGGTAACAGGAAGCTCTATGGATGACATAGGGGAAATCACATTATTATGCAAAGGAAGCCAGTGTATGTGTGTAAAGCAAATCACATTTTTCCACTTTTTCATCTTCATTCACCATAGATATTAAATAGGGTATGGGTGGACAATACTATGATATTATCATAGAATAATAGAATCATAGAATGGTTTGGGTTGGAAGGGACCTCAAAGATGATCCAGTTCCAACCCCCCCCCGCCACTGGACCACGTTGCCCAAAGCCCCATCCAACCTGGCCTTGAACACTTCCAGGAAGGGGGCATCATCCACAACTTCTCTGGGCAACCTCTTCCAGTGCCTCACCACCCTCACAGTGAAGAAGTTCTTCCTAAGTTCTAATCTAAATCGACCCTCCTTCAGTTTAAGGCTGTTACCCCTTGTCTTATCACTCCATGCCCTTGTAAACAGTCCCTCCCCAGCTTTCCTGTAGGCCCCTTCAGGTACTGGAAGGCTGCTCTAAGGTCTTCCTGGAGCTTTCTCTTCTCCAGGCTGAACAACCCCAACTCTCTCAGCCTGTCTTCATAGGAGAGGTGCTCCAGCCCTCTGATCAGCTTTGTGGCCCTCCTCTGGACTCGCTCCAACAGCTCCATGTCTCTCCTGTACTGGGACCCCACAGCCGGATGCAGTACTCCAGGTGGGGTCTCACAAGAGCAGAATAGATGGGGAGAATCACCTCCCTCGACCTGCTGGTCAGGCTTCTTTTGATGCAGCCCAGGACGCAGTTGGCTTTCTGGGCTGCAAGTGCACATTGCCAGCTCATGTTGAGCTTCTCATCAACCAACACCCCCAAGTCCTTCTCCTCGGGGCTGCTTTCAATCCATTCTCTGCCCAGCCTGTAGTTGTGCTTGGGATTGCCCTGACCCATGTGCAGGACCTTGCCCTTGGCCATGTTGAACTTCATGCGGTTCACACGGGCCCACCTCTCCAGCCTGTCAAGGTCCCTCTGGATGGCATCCCTTCTTTCCAGCGTGTTGACTGCACCGCACAGCTTGGTGTCGTCAGCAAACTTGCTGAGGGTGCACTTGATCCCACTGTCCATGTCACTGACAAGGATGTTAAACAGTGCCGGTCTAAATACCGACCCCTGAGTAACACCACTCATCACTGGTTTCCACCTGGACATTGAGTTGTTGACTGCAACTCTTTGAGCGCGACCATCCAGCCAATTTCTTATCCACCAAGTGGTCCATCCATCGAATCCGTGCCTTTCCAATTTAGAGACAAGGATGTCATGTGGGACAGTGTCAAATGCTTTGCACAAGTCCAGGTAGATTACATCAGTTGCTTTTCCCTTATCCACCAATGCTGTAACCCCGTTGTAGAAGGCCACCAAATTTGTTAGGCATGATTTGCCCTTAGCGAAGCCATGTCAGCTGTCACCAATCACCTCCTTATTTTTCATGTGCCTGAGCATAGTTTCCAGGAGGATCTGCTCTATGATCTTGCTGGGCACAGAGGTGAGACTGACCGACCTGTAGTTCTCCAGGTTTTCCTTTTTTCTCTTTTTAAAAATGGGGGTTATGTTTCCCCTTTTCCTGTCAGTGGGAATTTCACCAAATGGTCACGACTTCTCAAACACGAATAATGGCTTAGCAAGTTCATCCACCAGTTCCCTCAGGATGTGCAGATGTATCTCATCAGGTCCCCTGAAGGTGCACCTTCAGGTTCCTTACATGGTCTTGAACCTGATTTTCTCCTACAGTGGGCAGTTCTTCATTCTCCGAATCCCTGCCTTTGCCTTCTGCAACTTGGGCAGTGTGGCTAGAGCACTTGCCAGTGAAGACTGAAGAAAAAAGTTGTTGAGTACCTCAGCCTTCTCCATATCCTGGGTAACCAGGTCTCCTGTTTCCTTCCAGAGAGGACCCACATTTTCTCTAGTCTTCCTTTTATCACTGACACACCTATAGAAGCTTTTCTTGTTGCCCTTGACATCCCTGGCCAGATTTAATTCTATCAGGGCTTTGGCTTTCCTAACCTGATCCCTGGCTGCTTAGACAATTTCTCTGTATTCCTCCCAGGCTTCCACTCTCCCAGATTTTCACTCTCCCAGGCTTCCAGCCTCTGTAGGCTTCCTTTTTATGTTTGAGTTTGTCCAGGAGCTCCTTGTTCATTCGTGCAGGCTTCCTGGCATTTTTGCCTGACTTCCTCTTTGTCGGGATGCATCACTCCTGAGCTTGGAGGAGGTGACCCTTGAATACTAACCGGCTTTCTTGGGCCCCTCTTCCATCCACAGCTTTATCCCCTGGTACTCTACCAAGCAGATCCCTGAAGAGGCCAAAGTCTGCTCTCCTGAAGTTCAGAGTAGTGAGCTTGCTCTGTGCCCTCCTCGCTGCCCTGAGGATCTTGAACTCCCCTATTTCATGGTCACTGCAGCCAAGGCTGCCCGTGAGTTTCACATTCCCCATCAGTCCCTCCTTGTTGGTGAGAACAAGGTCTAGCATGGCACTTCTCCTCACTGGGTCCTCTATAACTCGGAGAAAGAAGTTACCATCAACGCATTCCAGGAACCTCCTGGATTGCTTATCATAGAATCATAGAATCATAGAATGGTTTGGGTTGGAAGGGACCTCAAAGATCATCTAGTTCCAACTCCCCTGCCATGGGCAGGGACACCCTCCACTAGACCAGGTTGCCCAAAGCCCCATCCAACCTGGCCTTGAACACTTCCAGGGATGGGGCATCCACAGCTTCTCTGGGCAACCTCTTCCAGTGCCTCACCACTGTAACAATAATGAATTTCTTTCTAACCTCTAACCTAAATCTACCCTCTTTTAGCTTAAACCCATTACCCCTTGTCCTGTCACTACACTCCCTGATAAACAGTCCCTCACCATCTTTCCTGTAGGCCCCCTTTAAGTACTGGAAGGATGCAATTAGGTCTCCCCAGAGCCTTCTCTTCTCCAGGCTGAACAACTCCAACTCTCTCAGCCTGTCCTCGTAGCCCTGCTGTGTTGTCCCTCCAACAGATATCGGGGTGGTTGAAGTCCCCCATGAGGACCACGGCTTGTGAATGTGAGGCTGCTCCTGTCTATAGAGGGCCTCATCCGCTCAGTCTTCCCAGTCGGGTGGCCTCTAGCAGACCCTGCTATAATGTCACCCGTCCCTGTCCTCCCTTTAAACCTGACCCATTTTCCTGGTTTCAGCTGGGATAGAGTTAATTTTCTTCCTAGTAGTGGGTATAGTGCTGTGTTTTGGATTTAGGATGAGAATAATGTTGAAAAGACACTGATGCTTTAGATGTTGCTAGGCAATGTTTACACTAAGTTAAGGACTTTTCAGCTTCTCATACTGCCCTGTCAGTGGGGAGGCTGGGGGTGCACAAGAAGCTGGGAGGGGACACGGCCAGGACAGCTGACCCAAACTGTCCAAAGGGATGTTCCACACCATATGGCATCATGATCAGTATATAACTTGGGGCAAGCTGGCCAGTGTTTGGACCATAGCTCTGGGACTAGCTGGGCATCAGTGGTCTGCAGATGGTGAGCAGTTGTGCTGTGCATCACTTGCTTTGTATATTCTATTATTATTATTATTATTATCATCATCATCATCTTTTTCTTCTTCTTCCTTTTCTGTCGTGTTAAACTGTCTTTATCTCAACCCACAAGTTTTACTTTTTTCCCCCAATTCTCTCCCCCATCCCACTGGGGGACGGGGAGTGAGGAATGGCTGTGTGGTTGTTTTAGCTGCTGGCCAGGTTAAACCACAACAGCCGTAAGCTCTCTGTTGGCTCCTCATGCATCCCCAGGCGGAGCTCCATGCACTCCAGCTGGTCATTGACATAGAGGGCAACACCCCCTCCTCATCTCCCCTGCCTGTCCTTCTTAGAGAGCCTGTATCCTTCCATTCCAGCACTCCAGTCATAGGAGCCATCCTACCACGTCTCTGTGATGCCAATAAGATCACAGACCTGCAGGTGTGCGTATGTCTCTAACTCTTGGTTATTCCCCATGCTATGTGCATTTGCATAGAGGCATTTAAATTGAGCCCCTGATGAAGCTGACCGACTGTCTGGAGTGGCTGGAATTCCTTTGTACTGCACTTCAGGCTGCTGACCTGTGATCCTGCTCCAGGCACCTATTGCTGGCACTGGCATGAAATGAGTAGGAGTGGAGTCTCTCCTGATGTGGTGGGTCTTTCCTCTTCAGTCTGCAGAGACATGAAGAGGTTCTGCAAGGGCATCTCAGGCTTTGGGGGAAGTTTCTTCCTCTTCATGGGACTTGCCATCGCAAGCTTCCATTCTTCTGCATTATTACCTCCCCCTTTCCTTCTTGTGCCAGTGAGGGAGGTTTTGGCTGTTTGGCCAAATTCCTGTTTTTGTTGTATTGGTTCTTCAGCAGCCTTGCTGGAAGGAAGAACTAAAGCACTGAAGACTGGAGTCCTGTGTTACTTGTGAATACATCCCATCCAGTCTTTCTTTTTTTTTTTTTTTTTTTGGTGTGTGTGTGAAACATGTAAATAGACTTTAGTCTTTAATGGAAGTGAAGACTGGTATTGAGGACAGCTCTGAAATATTAGCTGAGAAATGCAAGACTTGGGGGAGATTTAAGTCTTGCAGAACAAACTTGCAATTTCTAACATTTGCTGGGTTGTTTCCTGCAGAGACTTCCTAAAGAAATAGAAAAAACTACAAAACTAAAAATGGTTACTGTTTCTACTGTTTCTTGTTTCACTATTTCCATACCCTGTGATGATTAGAAAGTAGCATCTTGCCTTGATTTGCCATCTTTGGGGGGAAAAAAAAAAGTTTAACCAAAGTAAATAGAATTTCCTCAGACTTATGGACTTCCTTAAAACATAATCTTTATTTGGCTTTGCTTTTTCTATGGACCTGGGTAAAATATAGACTATACTAAGAAGAGTCTGTTTATTTGATACCTCAGAGACTTCCTTGACGTGTGTGAACATGGTCTCTGTGCCAAGGATGCACAAGTCTATGTGGAGATGAAATAAGCAGGAAAAAAAGTAAGCTGAGTGCTTTAAACTAGTGAGAAAGAATGATGTGCATAGGAACATTAACACTGTATTTGATATATCAATTTTTACTCTGAACATTACAGATAAGTGCAATGCAATTTATTTTCCTGCTATTGGTCATTCATTGCTTGGTGAATCTGTCAGCTAGGACTAAATTTACAATGCATGAAAACACTCCACTTTCACACTTTATGGAAATATACATATCAAGTCCTTCTTTTATTTGTGCATACAACTAATCCCACTGAATTCAAAATACCTCATGTGAGTAAAGCTATATATACATATGCACATTTGCAGAACCCAGTCTTAAGTGCTGAGTTTGCTCTATGGAACCTAATATATTTGTATGTGTCCTGTTTGTATTGTTTTATTTTTTTTAACAAATCATAATCTACGGTTTATATACTGTGGGAGACTATATTTGCATTCCTCCCCCCACCCCCAGCACATTTTATTGGCTGCAGTGATTGCTTTAAGGAAAGCGTATGTTCCCTTATTTTTCAGCTGAATTTGGCTTAGATAGAGCACCTGGTTTTCAGTGAAGCCATTTTCCTACCTAGTTTTCCAGCTGAGCTGACTGAGGTGTAAGAAAGTTAAAAGTTGGGCCCAAAATCATGCTTAAAGAAAATTAAAGCTGTGGGCCTTTTGACCCTGGAGTCCTTTGTTTAAGCCTTACTTGGAAAAATGTATCTAAAACCCTTCCAACTGAGGGGAATCTGAAATACAGATTTGATCATCGGTTTGGGTGACTTTATCTCCCTGTAACAGTCTCTAAGCCAGTAAATTTTGCTCCCTGCTGTGAATGAGGGTGACTTATCTGTATCTAGTTCAAACATGCCACTTTTGCAAGCACTGGGTTTTACTTTACAACCAAAACACCCATGGGAAAAAGTAAAGGTAAACTTTAGCTTACCTTTCCTCAGGGCTTCTTGACAGAGACCTCAGAAAGCAATTCTTTCTAGAGAATTGCTCTCACCTGTTTCCCTAATTTCTAGGGTTAATAGGTTGTATGAAGTCTTTGTGGAGAGTACGAGATCTTCATATTTGCTGATGAGGTGTTTCACTAGGATAATGTTCATATCCTTTTACATGGCAAAACTAGAAGTTTTTATTCAAAGGAAAGATCTAGAGAATGAAATAGCAGTTAAACTAGTAAGATCCTGCTGATTTTTTTTTTTTTCATTTAATTTTAGGAAAAAAGTTTAAAAACCCCCTCCAACTGTAAAAAAAATACAAAGACATGAAAACAACTTACAGTAAAATACACTTACTGGATTAATTTTCATAGGCTTTTAGAGTCATTAAGCAGCCTTTACTTTTTAGTAGAAGAAATTCAACTTTCTCATGTAATCTGTGGAAATGTATGCAACTTCTTAGTTTTGAAACCTGAATGTTTCGGTTGAACACTTATAAAATCATGAAATCATAGAATGGTTTGGGTCAGAAGGGACATTTAGAGACCACCGAGTCCAACCCTCCTGCTGTGGGTAGGGACACCCTCCACTAGACCAGGTTGCCCAAAGCCCCATCCAACCTGGCCTTGAACACTTCCAGGGAGGGGGCATCCACAGCTTCTCTGGGCAACCTGAATGCCTCACCACTCTCATAGTAAAGAATTTTTTCCTTATATCTAATCTAAATCTACCTTCTTTTGGCTTAAAACCATTATCCCTTGTCCTATCATTACAGGCCCTGGTAAAAAGTCCTTCTCCATCTTTCTTATAAACCCCTTTAAGTATTGAAAGGCTGCAATAGTTGGTTCCTCTCTAGTTGCATCTGAACTTCCCACAGGCGTTTACAATCTTTGCCTGGGTGGTGTTTTCCCTGCTGCAGACTTTACTGTCACAAATGCTATATAAGCAGTGGGGTATGGTGTCATGTGCTCCATAAACACTACAAAAGCAGTAAGGTATGTTGACCTCCACTAGTTGTCATCTCTTGTTGGATGCCAGCGCATGCATGTAACATGACAGCACTTTCTAAGTTCTCAAATAAACTCTTGTACATGGGTTCGTTTTCAGCCCACGTGTTTATTTGTAGGAGTAGGGCCTCCTAAGGAGCTTGCTAGTAATTCCTTTTGGCCTTTGTTGGATGGGAAAACATTTGCAACAAATGAAATTTTATTCTTGGAAAACATATACTTTGCCACTTGTCTGTCCTATTCTTGCATTGTACAACCCTCTGACTTTATAGGGAAGATGTCTTTTGGGTTGGTGGAAAAGAATATTAATAAATGAGTGATCTATAAATAAACAAATAGAGACCACTGAAAGAGGAATGAAGTTGTTTAAATGAATAGGACACCAAAGTAGGATAATTGTTTCCGGGAATAATCCCCTATTACAAAACACTTAACTTTTTCCACATTTCAACTTCTGGATGCAATTGTCCTTTAACACAAATTTTAGTTCAGAATACAGCATGAACTCATGTGGCTTCATCTAAAGTGCTGTCGAATTTGATTGCTGCATGATTTTTCTTTTTGCAAATTGTTATTTATTACCATGTGGACACTATAGAAATGCATTTTAAATTTATTTATTCAAACTGAAATTAAAAAGTGGAAAATTCCTCCTAGCACAGCCTAGCACTGGGGCTTCACAGAGAGGGTCTTGATCATGTTGAATCAATGTCTTGTGGATTTTTTTAAAATTAATTCAGGTGGCTGACCTAGTATGCATATAATTCTGACTGAAGTTAGTCACTTTGAGAGATTAGTGATTATATAGTCAAGCCTGAAAGTCTTAAGTCAAGAAAAGTTCTTGGCAAGAAATACAGAAAACCAGCTTTATAGATTACATGTCTCCCTTACACATACTGTGCCACATAAGAAAAAATCAATTCTGTCCATATTAATTTGGCCTGAGGTAGGCCTCATTTTGGCAGCTTACTCGATCTAATTTGCCAACTTCATAACATACTGGGTTTACTTATCTTTTTCTCAGCACATAGGAGGCTAGGATGCCTATTTATTAGGAAGAATACAAAAGTACTGGACTAGAATGTACTTTCTGAGTCACTGAGTGCATCTTGCAATGAGTTATTATAGTTTTGAAGTTAGGGTCAGAATACTGTTTCTCTATTTTTTAGAAAAATACTTTTAATCTGCAGTTTAGATGCATTCATAATTATTTTACACCTTTTGCTCTTATGCTGATCTTGTCTTGCAGCTTAAGTAACTTTTATCAGTATCTGTATTTGATGTTTGCTGCTGTTTTTTACAGATAGCATTTACATCTGCTTTCAACCTCCTTATTGTAGGGTGTATAACTCAAATTCTCTTAGCCTCATCCAGCCTAGCAATCCACACCTGTTCCGGTATGTGTTTTCATGCATGACTGGGACTGTATGATACTACAGTGGTGGTTTCATAAAAGTGTTGCTTAATGAAATCTGTATTCCTGCTGGATAGGGGAAAAAAATTGTCTCCACATATATCAGGACCACATTTTTCTTTCACAGTGATATCATAGGTGTGTTTCTTGCTCCTCCTGTTACCAATTGACTCGTTCTTTTTTCTGCTCCTCATCAAACTAATGAAATCCCAGCCTATGACAAAAAATCCTAGGGATTTCTAACTAACTGGCACTGCTAAATGCTAACTGATTTCCAGAGCTCCATGCCTCAAGGTCATCTGGTTCTTCTCAATGTCCAGATAGACAAACTAGTAATTGCCTTCTTCCTGTCCCCCCCCACCAAAAAGTGGCAGCAGCTTCAGTAGTAGTGGTAGGTGTCCAATGGACCTATCATTATAGTCATTGGCAGCTTCCAGCCGCATGCCAAGCTGCACATTATCTACTGAAATATGTATATCTCAGGTGGTGCACAACACACTTTTTAGGTACCCCACTTTTTGAAACTCTAGCTGTCCTCTTGATTAATACATCCATCCTTCTGACATTGCTTTTTAAGCCAGAGGCATGAACGAAAATATATAGTTTCTTGAAGAACTCCAAGACAACCTCCCACCCCAGACCAATTGTTTTGCTGTCAGCACATCCTTCCCTGTAGTTAGTTTCTTAGCATCTTACAATTGTTGAATTCAATTCCCATTTTCTACAGCATAGTCTTTTCCCATATGACACTGTAGAAAGAACTTTAATGAAGTCCAGATATACGAAAACTGGTTCATTTCTTTCATTTGAAAATCTATTATTCTGAAAAGTTCAACCTTTGGTAAACCCATTTTACATTATACCCCAAATTTTCCACTTTCTCCCATGTCTTTCATTTCTTTCTTTCCTTCACAGTGTGCACTAAAACTGTGGATGTGGTTTTGCAGTTCAAAGGCCTTTAATTATCCAAATCATTTTTCCTCCTTTCTTATAGACAAGATTTTATGTCTGGTATTTGCAAAAAAAAAAAAAAAAAAAGAAAAAAAAAAGAAAGTAGACTTGATGTGTCTTATTTTGAATTATATGGCAAATAGAATAAAAAAGCAAAATAATAACAGAATCACAAAGCAGAATAACGTCCCAGTCCAGGAACCAGGAATAGACAAGCTCATTCTGGTCTTAGGAGGGGACTTAGAGAGGCTTATATCGTCAAATATTCCTGTAATTATCAATATGCAAACATATGTTTATTAAATCAAGGCCTAACAAAAGGCTCAGAAAGCACTCATCAAACCAAAGTAATTGTTATCTGCATAGTCTAGAGATTGATTGATTGATTGATTGATGAGAAGCTCAACATGAGCCGGCAGTGTGCGCTTGCAGCCAGAAAGCAAACTGCGTCCTGGGCTGCATCAAAAGAGGCATGACCAGCAGGTCGAGGGAGGTGATCCTGCCCCTCTACTCTGCTCTTGTGAGACCCCACCTGGAGTACTGCATCTGGCTCTGGGGGCCTCAGTACAGGAGAGACATGGAGCTGTTGGAGCGAGTCCAGAGGAGGGCCACAAAGCTGATCAGAGGGCTGGAGCACCTCTCCTATGAGGACAGGCTGAGAGAGTTGGGGCTGTTCAGCCTGGAGAAGAGAAGGATCTGGGGAGACCTTATAGCAGCCTTCCAGTACCTGAAGGGGCCTACAGCAAAGATGGTGAGAGACTGTTTATCAGGGAGTGTGGTGATAGGACAAGGGGTAACAGCCTCACACTGAAGGAGGGTCGATTTAGATTAGAACTTAGGAAGAACTTCTTCACTGTGAGGGTGGTGAGGCACTGGAAGAGGTTGCCCAGAGAAGTTGTGGATGATGCCCCCTTCCTGGAAGTGTTCAAGGCCAGGCTGGATGGGGCTTTGGGCAACGTGGTCTAGTGGAGGGTGTCCCTGCCAATGGCAGGGTGGGTTGGAACTAGGTCATCTTTGAGGTCCCTTCCAACCCAAACCATTCTATGATTCTATGATCTGTATGTCCTCTTGTATGTTCCCTTAATATTCCCAATCTCTTTTGAACCAATTGGCGAGTTCCAACCAAACTTGAAAAGTCAGTAATAATTGGAAATCTTTCTCATCTCTGGAAGTTTGGATAGATGAAGGAGAGAGAAATGTTAGCATTGACACTTAGGGAGAAGCCAGAGTATAAGCACTGGTACCATAAGTAATGATGTCTTGAAATCCCCAATAATGAGATGAGTTTCAAGCAGACCTTGCATCTTTATGGGATGAGGAGGACTCAAAAGATGAGATCATGTATCGCTAGTCTTTCTGCCCATGAAACAACTAGTTTAAAACTGCTGATGGGGCTTGACTTTTGCTTTTAGCTTCAGGCATTCCCTATACTGCACAGATACCTCCTGTCAAGTGACCATGTTTGAGAAAGGCCCTATTCAGAGTCATGGGATTGCAGGCTTTTGCCCAGTGAGTGTCTCAACCTTTTCTGACATGGCTGATAGTACCACAAGGTTTTCCAGATGGTAGCTCAGCTATGATTAAAAAAAAAAAAAAAAAAAAAAAAAAAATCCACTTATGGCTTTCAGATCTTAGGTTCCTCTGTCTTTGTTTGACATTGTCCGGAACATTCATCTGGATAATTTAATTCTGCTGTTCCTCCATGCACAGCTATGTAGTAGAACAGTTGTCTCAGGAATAAACAAAATCATGCATGTCTTTGTCTTTGTCAACTGCCAGGTCATTCCTGTATGCTTAAGTGTTCATATTGACAAGAGGTTATGGGGTTAAATGGTCTGATTTTTATGGTTTCATGATTAGAATAAGCAAGACATTTAGAAAAAACCCTTTTTCTTTGTTGTAATCTGGAGATGGGATTTTTCTCTTCTTATTCTTCCTAGGGAGGGATAGATTTTCCAGCCCTGTTGTCTGTGCCTACAGCACTTATTCTTGAGCATTTAATATCTTGTTTCCTTACCTAGCATGCCACGTTCCATGTTATCAGACATTTGGCAGGAGTGTGGGTCTGGGAAAAAGCCGAGCTAGCCATAAGTTTCTTATCTTCCTTCTCATTCATTTTTCTTCATTTGTATTTGGCTTAAATTTTTCCTTATTGTAGTCAAAAACTCCATAATAACTGTGATTTGTGGCTAGGAGATCTCTGCCATTACTTTTGAATGAATAAGCCTGGAGAGCTGTTTTTCTGGTTGGAGGTAGGAACGTAAAGGAGTGACTGGGTTAACCAAGGGGATGCTTGGAGAATGGGCTTAGAGAAATGGCCCGAGGAAATACAATTGAATTAATTAGCTTCAAATTCAGTAGTATAGTAGTAGTTACTATCATAAATCTGGTGTAGTGCTACACAAACAGGATAAGAACAACTGGTTAGATAGCAGTTCTTGCAGAAATGTATCTAAGGGTTCTTTTGTGTCACAATTTGAATAGCAAGTCATGATTGCGTGTTTTTTCAAAGAAGACAGACTTTGTACTTTGATTTGTGAACTAATTTTTGCCTGCAAGATGTGTGAAGAAAGTTCCTACTCTGTTCCAAAATGGTTAGGATTCAGCTGGAGTACCGAGTCTGGTTTCGGGCATTGCACCTAAACAAAAATGACAGGGGTTCAGAAAAAAGGAAAAAAAAACCCCCTGAATTAAAAAAAAAAATTACTATAATATAGGAACTACAAAAAATGTTCAAACACTGGGGTTACTTAGCTAAAAGAAATGGAGACTGAGAGGAGATAGGATTACAGTTTTGAACCATTTAAGTGGCTAGTGCAAAAAAGAAAGGAGTAACTTTTTCTCCAGGTCTCTGGTGAATAGGGGCAAGATATGAAGGGTTGGAAACTGCAGCAGCAAAGGTGCAGGCTAGATATTGGAAAAACTTTCTAACAGAAAGGACAGTGAAGTACTAGCATTAATTGCCTGGGGAGCACTAGAATAAAGTCTGGAACAAGACTAGCTCAGACAAACGTCAGTCAGGAATGACACTGAGAGGGTCTCAGGGACAGAAGGTGAACCCGATTATCTCCTGAGGTCCCTTTTGGGACTGTTTTCTCAGTCATCGTGGCTCTGCTGTCTTATAAATCATTACCAGCTTTTAACATAGCCCTCTATTACTGCACTGAAATATCTATTGCTGGAGTTAAATAGGTATTTTAAGAACACAGCTGCTTTAGTTAAATACGCATCAATTCTAGCTTAAAAATTGTTGGAGTTCAGAGAAAGAGTATAATCTTGAAAAGCATGATATGTGCCAATTACAAAATGCATTTCGATATTGAAGCACACATAAGAATTGTGGGGCATCTTCTGACTGGTCTGCACATGACATGCAGTATTTGTGATTTGGTTACAGATGACGGCATTGTTTTTGGCTTTTTGAGCAGCTGAAGAAAGCCCTGGTGAATACCACTCCGGGTTCCCCTGAGACCGCAAGCAGGGTTTGGGGACTAGCTAGACTTTGATTGCTGATTTATGTGTTAAACAAAGAAGTTGACAGAAGAATCCCCTAATATTTGCCTTTTATTCAGGGACTTCTGACTAACTCAAGATTTAATATCAACACTCAGGAAACTATTTTATTCCTTCTCCTGATATGGGATGCTGCAGAAGAAAAAAACAGCAGACTCGAGCTTTGACCTTGAGATCCAGATGAAGTTTCTCTCTCTGATATATTTTTGTTCTGTCATAATTAGGTTTGCGTTTAGAGAAACACTGTGTGTTGGGTTTGCGTGGCAGGGTTTTGGTAGCGGGGGGGCTACAGGGGTGGCTTCTGTGAGAAGCTGCTAGAAGCTCCCCCTGTGTCTGATAGAGCCAATGCCAGCCGGCTCTAAGATGGGCCCGCCGCTGGCCAAGGCCAAGCCAATCAGCGCCTCTGTGATAACATATTTAAGAAGAAGAAAAACACTTAGAGAGGGAGAGCTTTTGCAGCCAGAGAGAGGAGTGAGAAGATGTAAGAAACTCTGCAGACACCAAGGTCAGTGCAGATGGAGGGGGAGGAGGTGCTCCAGGCGCCGGAGCAGAGATCCCCCTGCAGCCCGTGGTGAAGGCCATGGTGAAGCAGGCTGTCCCCCTGCAGCCCATGGAGGAAGGATGAGGGGGTGTAGAGATTCCACCTGCAGCCCGTGGAGGACCCCACGCCAGAGCAGGTGGAGGCACCTGAAGGAGGCTGTGGCCCGTGGGAAGCCCACGCTGGAGCAAGTTCCAGGCCGGACCGGTGGACCCGTGAAGAGGGGAGCCCATGCCAGGGCAGGTTTGCTGGCAGGACTTGTGACCCCGTGGGGGACCCCACGCTGGAGCAGTTTGCTCCTGAAGGTCTGCACCCTGTTGGAGGGACTCCATGCTGGAGCAGGGGAACGAGGAGAGGAGTCCTCCCCCTGAGGATGAAGAAGCGGCAGAAACACCGTGAGATGAACTGACCGTAACCCCCACTCCCCGTCCCCCTGTGCCGCTGAGGGGGGGAAGGTTGAAGCCGGGAGTGAAGTTGAGCCCGGGAAGATGGGAGGGGTGGGGGGAAGTGTTTTAAGAGTTGATTTTATTTTCTCATTCCTCTACTCTGTTTTGCCTAGTAATAAATCAGATGAATTCCCTCTCTAAGTTCAGTCTGTTTTGCTCGTGACAACAATTAGTGAGTGATCTCTCCCTGTCCTTATCTCGACCCACAAGCATTTCGTTATGCCTTTTCTCCCCTGTTTAGTGAATGAGGGGAGTGATAGAGCGGCTCTGGTGAGCACCTAGCCTCCAGCCAGGGTCAACCCACCACACACTGCTATTTTCATCTCCTTATATTGCTTCTGTCTGATGAGGATGTGGCTCCAAATCTACTTTTATTAACAGAATCAATAAATACTGCAGAACAGCTACATGAATGTACCACTATTCCTACAGGGCAGAAAGATCAGCTTTTAGTAGCTTAAAAAGCACTGCTCTTGGTGTGTTAGATTTCCAGTGACTGTAGATGTTTTCTCCCTGTTGCGAGAATCACCATTGTCCTGCGTGTGAACAAAAGTCTCTGGGCTCAAGTCAGCTCTGACTTGCCCTGGGGTGGGCAAAACTGATTTCAATTTGTAAAATTAAGTTGAAAGGGGATAGGCAAAGCAACGCTGCTCGCTTCTGAATATGAGTAACTTTTCAGAGCTCACATGCCATTTGACAGCATACAGTTGTTGGAAGGGAGAGTGTGTTAGCGGATGGCTTGTTTATATGGGTTTTAGTGGAAAGGATTTGTTTACAGCAGCCTCACTATAAACTCTGGAGGAACTTTGGCTGTAGCAGTCAGCCAGACCCAACAGACCAGGTCGTGGTAGAACAATTTCACAAAGCTGACTGGTAGGAGAATGATCCTTTCCACCTTCCCATTCCCACATGTGCACTGATACATGTACAGTATTTCTCTTCTAGCCCCTTAGAGATTTGTTTCACGCTTTCTGGGTTATTTCAGTGCCGAGGGGCATTGCAGGCACTGCCAGCACCTCTGTGAGTTATTTGCTTCCTGTTGTGCTCTCTTCTTAACATCTCATGACACATTCATTCAGCAAATCCTTTGATCCTCTTTCACCCTCCCTTTATAGTGATGTATCTATTAAGACTTGCTAAGGCTCTTTTATCCCCAGTAAAAAAGACCGTAACCCCTTTTTTAATGGAGTTAGCAGTTTATTCCCATGGGGCTGGAACAGTCCACACATGGTGCAGGCGCATCTGGAGGGACATAACGTGAACTGCCTAAAGCCATCAGGTGGGACTCCAGAGAAACACGGGTGACTTGGGCTGGTGGGCTCCACAGTGGGAGAAAAGTCTGGCACACATTTAGCATAACACATCACCTAATGGTATGTTTGGCAAGGACTTGCCCAGGCTTGGGTGGGAATGCTCTCTGTTCTCTGTCTCCATGGGCTGGAGAGGTCTTAAACTCACTGATTAGCTGAGTTACGTACAGGCTGGAAGTGGTTGTGGGTAGGCTAGTTTCCTCACAAGGTCCTAAAAAGTGGTCCTAAAAGGAAAGGATTAGTGATGTTCTGAGCTGGGGTTTAGGGAAGCAGTTGGGAGCAGAGTGGAGATCTAGGGTTGGGGGAGAGCAGAAAGAGTGGGTTCTAGACAAAAATGTATAAAACAAACAGCAAAGTTAGGAGCAAAACCAAAGTCTCAAGTTAATGGCTTCAGAGAGACATGCATACAAACTGGTACGGGTGTTTTTAATAGCACTTTACCAAACCTGCTAACTTCAGTACAAAGTAGCAGCCGAAATGCTTTGTAACCAGATGTTTGCGATTAGAGAGGAAGTCCTTGAGCTAAAGGGTGGGGTGAGCTTGTGTGCGCCACTGGGTTTCAGTAAGATGGAACGTAGCTTTAGAGCCTTAGGAAAACCATGATGGGTCATGGGGTGGGTGGCTCCCTGCTGTGGGCTTTATTATTTTTTCCAGAGAAAGCACATCTCAGTTTTGAGTTGTGATGCGAACAGAAGCCTAAAGCTGGCTTAGGCTTTAGATGTATGAGTGGCTGGGAGATGTAGAGAAGGCAGAGTCTGACAGATGTGTGTGAAGGGTGTTTATCTGTCTATAAAATGGGTGAGTTGCTTGTTACTGCAGCACCGTTTTTAGGGGGGGAAAAAAAAAGTTGCTTCCACCTTATTCTTTTGAAATCTACCACTGCACTCCTGCCTCTCACGAGAATCACTGAATGACCTTCTCCACACAATAAGCACGTGCTCCTGGCTGTTAGCTCAAGGCTCCTTGTGACTTAGCAGTGCTCTGCCTGTCACTGCCATGTGTTTAGCTCTTCCACAGTCCCAAAAAAGAACTAAAACCCCATCTTAGCTGTGCCAAAGGGTCAGCCTCCATTTTCTGCCTTTCCTTACACTTCAAGTATACTTTGCCCATTATGCCTCGCAAGAAGAGGAAGCAGCCTTCCTGAGGAAGGCTGAATGGTGCTTGAAGCAGACCTCTCTCACAGACTCATTGGCTCTGAGGACATTTCATTGTTGACTTGCACGCTGCTGCTCTCCTCTGTGAGGCCTGCTCTCCACCAGCGGCTGGTTCTCAGGAGGGCACTATGGGACCTGCGATGTTTTCCTGTAGTCTGCCTCAGTCTAACACGTCAGGCAGCAGGGTTCAGGGAGCACACCTGCCCCGCAGGTTAATCCCAGCTGTTACATCCTAAATGGCATCATCTAGAAGGGCGTAGGTAATTGGAAAGTGAAAATCTGTCTGTCTCACTGTGCTTTAAAAATGCTTCTGCCCTCCCACTCCATTTATTCTGTGTTTTGGTTGTCTTATTATAAACCTAGATCATCAGCTCTTTAGTCTAGAAAATACACTCTTATCATGTCGTTGGAGATGCATTTCCCTGCTCATTTTGTTCTTCAGTGGGGTGCACATGTTGTCATTTTTGTACAGAAATGATACAGAGGCAGCACTGGTTAAAAAGAGAGGAAAATTTGCTATTGATCAAGTAGAAGGTGGACCAGGATTGTTTATTTAAAGACTGCTGTTGTGATCCTTGGATACCTGCCTATTCCTATTTCCTGACACAACTGTGAAGATGTTTGAAATTCCCCTGTCCCTGATAGGAACTAGACTGTCAATATGTAAGAAACCAAGACTTTTATATATTTTCCAGTGTCAGAATGGGAGCAGCTGAGTCATAAATGTTCTTGAAAATCTCATCCTGTTTGGAGACTGCATTGCAAAACATGAAATGGTGTTTCCCGTGTGATCAACCTTTTATGGACAAAGACTCATTTAAGCAATGCTATGTTCCAATCAACTTCCAAACCTGCCTTCTGTTATACAATTCCACAAATGTTTCTTTTCATGATCCTAATTGTATAGGTAGGGTTTCCTCGGAAATGGTCTCGTACAGGCATTTACGCGGAGAAAGAAGAGCTTGTCTCTGTGACTGAGTAATCTGCCCTTGCTCACTTCCTCAACAAATTTGCACCCGATTCATGTTCTTAAGCCCTCCATCGTCATGATCCCCCAAATCCTCTGCCTCTGCAGGGAGAGGCAGGGCGTGCATTCAGCGATCATTTTGAAGATGAATGTGTTGGACAGTTTTGATTACTAATTTGCTATTTTAAGTCTGCATTGTGCTTTGATGGCTCTTCTGGGATTTTTCTCTCACAGTAAGGGACAAAGATCTAAGGGGTGCCTGTTTAGTTTTTCTCATCCTGTAACAATACAAAATGTCGTCTTGGCCTAAGTAGATACACATGTCACCAACCCCATGGCAGTGCACTGAAGAAAAACATTATCCTTCATATAAATACTTGAATAATTAAGTGGACTTAAGGGAAGGGAACCAATAAATGAAATCCTCCTAGAATACAAAAGTAGTCTGCTATTGCCTCGTTCTCAGTTTAAAATTAAAAACCTCTTAAAATGTCTCTTTTTAACATTTAAATGTTTATTTTAAGCTCAGAACAATTAAGAGATTCCTGTTTCCAGCCTGGTATCTTTGACATGTTTATAGTAAAATGCCAGTTATACGTCATCTTAAATCCAAGTATTTTTCCCACTAATCCAATTAGGTTTTCATTAGATGTTTTAATCTAAATATAATATCTAATTCTGAATTCAATTACTTTAACTGTTTCCTCCTCCCACTGTAAAGTCTTCTTGGGTTCTACTTGCCTCTGCTCTTGTCTAGACCATAACCTTGCACAGGTGGGAACTATTCATTGTTCTGGATTTAAGGTACTACCATGCTATTAAGCTCAATAGCTGTTTGCTTGTTGCTTATGAAAATGATCTGTATTAAAAATGGTTATTTGTAATAACGCTTTGTATTTACATGGAAAACCTTTGAAGCTAGGTCCTACCACTCGCAAGTTGACAAGTATTTTACTCTATATATAGTCTACATGCAGTACTTGTTCACTAAAAACCTTGTCTGGTATAAAAATTAAGTCTGTGGTTTGCTTTAATGGAATCAAGACTATCTGAAGTCTTGAAGTTATGCATGCACTTATATGCTTGCTGAGTGAGTGCCAAGGACGCTACTTGGTAATCTTACATCTTAGCTGTAAGGGTGTCAGTATCCAGTCCTAAACTGGGGTCTGATGCTGCAGTTGCCTCATGCCTGTGGTCCGTCTTACAACTCTGAGTAGTCTAGCTGAAGCTAGCACATTACTTAGGTTGTCAGTACTTGGAGGATGGCTCTCTGATGGCCCCAATACTTTCAACACTTCTGCATGTGCTTAATTTGGGATTACTGATGAGTTTACAATGAAGTGCATATGTAAGAGCTGGCAGGATTTGATGTTCCTAATTTGTTGCTACTAAGAGAGATTTCTTAATATACCTATTGTATTTTAATTTTAGATTTTTTTTTCAGTAATCAAGTTTACTACAATCAGTGAATATTTGCTGGCACCAGGACACTGCATATTGGCAGAAACCAATATGCCTGCAAGAGCTGGTACTATTTATTTTCCTACAACCAACATATATTTCAAGAACCCCCAGCATCTTGAAAGTTTCAACTCAAGCTAGCAGGATGAACCTCAGATGCATAATTTAAGAGGCAAAGCAAGTGTATATCCCATGAGCTGTCCTTTATTATCCCACTTTAACATGAACTATTCCTGAAAACAGCTCTTTGTCCATCTCAATGCAGTTTAATTAGCTTGGTGTGTGTCCTTATTTACCTAATATTTGCTAACTGCTGGCTTAAATAGGGAAACAGCGTGGTGTAGTTTGGATTCTGACGAAGTTCAAATTTAGGGGCATTAATGCATCCACCTTTTTAGGATGAACAGGGGAGTGCTATTGGTTTTGTGTGTTGCTTTTTATTTTGACAGATGTAGCCACATACTATTTTCCCAATCGTCTACCTTGTAAAGCCATCACCTTTACCAGATGAAGGCCTGTGGCTTTACATGGCACCTACTCTGCAGAAACATTGAGAAACATATAGCTTAGAAATCTCTTGAATTCATATTTTGTTTTAAAAGCAGCATTATAACTTTTACAGATGGTGATGTTGGGCAGAATTGTCCCCTATTGTGTTTTTTCTGTAGTGACTACAACGAAGCCTGAGTAATTCAACCTCTTGTCATGGGTTATGTCCCACACTGCCAGAATGAGTGGCGATGACACAACACGATGATTGTGGTATATGATTAAATGGTGTGTGTGATGATCATCATGATTTATTAAAAAAAAAAAAAGAGAGAGAAAAAGCACTACTGGTTTAGATGCAGGATGCTAATGTGTCGTATTGGGAGATCTGTATAGCAGTCCTATTGGTTGGGGTTTTTTGGGTCTGAAAAAGGCATTCATTGTGTGGGCTTTTATTCTTTTTTGTCATTCCTTTTAATTTTTACTTTTGCTGTATGGTCCAATGCAGATCCCACTGTCAAGTCCTGAAGCTCCTTCCCTGATGGAGCAGCTTTATAGGGAAGCCGGAGTCTGACACATTTTGCTTCCTACTGTCATCTGATTTGTTCCCTTGGAGCGGTGGGAGTGATGGGAGCACTGCGGTGCCTGTGCTGGCTGCCGCTCTCCTGCAGCGCTGTCCTGCCAGCTCACTGCTGCTCTGCTGTGGGATGTACTTTCCACCTGCCTGGGGATGGTTGTGCTGACCTAGTAGAGACCGAGGTGTTTTTACAAATCAGAGCTACAGAAAGCCTGGACGTCTTAGTGAGAGGCTTCCTCACACTTCATCCCCCTGGCTTTCAATAAAATAATTCCTTTTTTCTCTACAAAAAAACTTCCCTTACAATCCCTTTTTCATACACTCAGCCATCTCAGTGAGAACTTGCTTTTGCTTCTCTGCCTCTTTTTTTCCCCTTAAAAGTGTACTTAGTGAAAACTGCTGGTTTGACAATGCTGGAGAAAAAAGTTCACAGGAAAAAAGCACCAGAGGAAAAAAGATGTAAACTCCATATAGTATGGTTTGATACTGCACCTGGGGTCCCAAATCTCCTTGGTTCCTTACACAGGCCCTTATGCAGGCCATAAGGTCTGGTGCTTAACATCCTAATGGATCTGCTCTCACAGTAGCTGAGAAGAAAGGTAAGCATTCCTGTGAATTTACAGACTGGAAACAGACCTCATGGCATGCCTACAGAAGCTGTTAAGCCCAGCCTGACCTATGGCAAGGGGAAGAGTATAACAAACGTGTGTGGTATGGCTCAGCCTTCTGGAGGTGGCTGCTGCAGCCATCTGGGAAGAGTGGTGTGGAAAGAAGGCAACAATCAGTAGAGATGCTGGTGTGGGGTGAGAGGTATTCAAACATCCCACTATGGCTCAGTTTGTGCTTTCTACCCACTGCTGGGCAGGGATTGTGTGTGTGAGCATCTCAGGGTGCAGGCAGGGGAGCTGCAGGTGAATACGCTTAGACTTGAGGCACTATAAGGTAGCCTTGAATATGTCCTGGTGTACAGATGAGCTGCTTAGGGCCTATGCTGATTTGGGGATACATTTCACAGTGTAGACGTGTCCTGTATGTGATTTTGTCACTCTATAAACCTGCGACAGAGCAGACTTGAATTTTTAGACTTGGAGTCTCCCAAGTCCTAGGCTGATGGTTTCATTAGTTGACTACTTCTAAATCACCAACACCCACTAAATCAATGCATAGTCCACTAAAAAGTGCTGATTTTGGCAATGAAGATTTTAAAAACAAAGAAGATGTTTAGAAAAGATGCTACTGGATGTCTCTTCAAGAATGACTTGGAAGTGTTGGAGGGAATTAGCTACAGTTTCTTCAAAGCAGATCCATGCGTTGATCTTCACTGCACTATCCTTTTAAACATCCTTAGCTTTGCTTTGCTTCTCCCTCCTTTGTAGAGGGAAAATCTTTGGGTTATTTCAAAGGTTACCTGATATTTTCTGTTCATAAAGTCTACCTTTTGAATCACTAAAACTGGTTGTTTGCTTCAGGCTGATCAGATCCAGGCATTACTAGCTTATAAATATGATGAAGAGATGTTTCAGTGTGGCTCGTGGCCTTTGGGTTTGATGTATGCTCGTACTATGCCTTCTGGAAGAGCTAGGGCCAACCTAATTCTTGCTTTAAAGTGTGCTTCTGCATTTGTTTAGAGGTGATGCAATGGGTAGAATTTCAAATAATAGACAAAATAAACCAAAGTAAACTTCCATGAAAGGAGAGCTTGAAAAACACATGCAAAAATAATTCTTTGCTTATTTCT
The DNA here is from genome assembly GCF_028858705.1 of Grus americana. NCBI lineage: Eukaryota > Metazoa > Chordata > Aves > Gruiformes > Gruidae > Grus > Grus americana. The sequence continues at coordinate 56,921,232 of NC_072853.1, forward strand.
TTCTGAGTACTTCAAGGTAGATGCTGGTGAAGAATGTGTCTGGTTGCTAGCATGAATGCCTTTTTTAATTGCTTGCCTACATATTAAAGGTTTTAAAAGCCTTGCGTATATGACTTACTAATATCTCTACTATTGTTGCGATTTAACCCCAGCCAGCAGCTAAGCACCACGCAGCTGCTCGCTCGCTTCTCCCCAGTGGGATGGGGGAGAGAATTGGAAGAGTGAAAGTGAGAAAACTCGTGGGTTGAGATAAAGACAGTTTAATAGGTAAAGCAAAAGCAATATGCACAAGCAAAGCAAAACAAGGAATTCATTCACCACTTCCTATGGGCAGGCAGGTGTGCAGCCATCCCCAGGAAAGCTGGGCTCCATCACGTGTAATTGTTACTTGGGAAGACAAACGCCATCACTCTGAACGTCCCCCCCCGCTGCCTTCTTCCCCCAGCTTTATATGCTGAACATGATGTCATATGGTATGGAATATCCCTTGGGTCAGTTGGGGTCACCTGTCCCAGCTGTGTCCCTTCCCAACTCCTTGTGCACCCCCAGCCTCCTCGCTGGTGGGGTGGTGTGAGAAGCAGCAAAGGCCTTGGCTCTGTGTCAGCACTGCTCAGGGATAACCAAAACATCCCTGTGTTATCAACACTGTTTTCAGCACCAACCCAAAACATAGCCCCATACCAGCTCCTGTGAAGAAAATTAACTTTATACTAGCCAAAACCAGCAGAACTATCCAGTGAAATCTGTACTTCTGCCCCCGCCCCCCCGCCCAAAAGAGTAGAGATGACCCTGAAATAATGGCTCTATGATCATCTGTGATCTAGTTTTTCCAGACTGAAACTTCAGCCTCCATGATAAAGATCTGTGTGGCCATTGAATTTTCCATGGACTCTGGGGCACTTAACATATGCTGTCTAGATTTACCCTAGTTCCTTAAATCAGTGCTGCCACCTGCAAACACTGCCAGAGGACAGTGCGGTGCTGCCACGAAGTGTTTCTGCAGCCATTGGGAGGAGATGGTAGGAACGTGATGGGTAGAGGGCCTCCACATCAGCCTCCCCACCCAGCCTCCTGGTGCTGGGCTGCTGAGCCAAGAGTGCTCATGGTGGTCTGTGCACCATAGTGTGTGCGCTTTCTTTGTTTTCTAAATATACAGAATTAAATATTTACCACAGTGCTCAGTGCATAAGCCATGGCTATGTGCGCTTTGACTCTCTCTACATCAGCCTTCCGTGATATGTCATAATCTCTGGCAAACATGTTATATCCAAAATGAGGGGCACATCTTTTCACTTTACTATTAGTAGACAGATGCTTTCTGCAATGAATGCATTTCTTTATTCTTCATATTCTTCATTATTTATTTTCAGTGTGTTCTTACTGATACATAGATCTATTTGTGTGGCCAAGTTGTGAAACATTTTTAAAATAATACAGAAAAGAAACCCTTTGATAAAAGTTAGTCTTGTGATTTGAGCATCTAAAATTTTCTTTAAAACTTGTTATAGGTCAGCTTCCATGCATTACAATGCTTACTCCAGGCATGTCGTGTATCACAGTGGTAGCTCATGCCACTGCACTGTTAAATCCTGGAAAAAACTGAGTGAACTCTTTCCAGCAGGAGATGACTTGGTGAAATACATTGTATTTATAAAGAAAAGCAACTGTTTAACATCCTGTTTGGCGACATGGACAATGGGATCGAGTGCACCCTCAGCAAGTTTGCCAACAACACCAAGCTGTGTGGTGGGGTCGACACGCTGGAGGGAAGGGATGCCATCCAGAGGGGCCTTGACAGGCTGGAGAGGTGGGCCCGTGCGAACCGCATGAAGTCCAACAAGGCCAAGTGCAAGGTCTGACACATGGGTCAGGGCAATCCCAAGCACAACTACAGGCTGGGCAGAGAATGGATTGAGAGCAGCCCCGAGGAGAAGGACTTGGGGGTGTTGATTGATGAGAAGCTCAACATGAGCTGGCAATGTGCACTTGCAGCCCAGAAAGCCAACCGTGTCCTGGGCTGCATCTAAAGAAGCATGACCAGCAGGTTGAGGGATGTGATCCTGCCCCTCTACTTGGCTCTTGTGAGACCCCACTGGGAGTACTGCGTCCAGCTCTGGGGGCCTCAGTACAGGAGAGACATGGAGCTGTTGGAGCGAGCCCAGAGGAGGGCCACAAAGCTGATCAGAGGGCTGGAGCACCTCTCCTATGAGGACAGGCTGAGAGAGTTGGGGTTGTTCAGCCTGGAGAAGAGAAGGCTCCGGGGAGACCTTATAGCAGCCTTCCAGTACCTGAAGGGAGCTTACAGGAAATCTGGAGAGGGAGTGTTTACAAGGGCATGGAGTGATAGGACAAAGGTTAATGGGTTTAAGCTGAAGGAGGGTCGATTTAGATTAGATATAAGGAAAAACTTCTTTACTGTGAGGGTGGTGAGGCACTGGGAGAGGTTGCCCAGAGAAGCTGTGGATGCTCCCTCCCTGGAAGTGTTCAAGGCCAGGTTGGATGGGGCTTTGGGCAACCTGGTCTAGTGGAGGGTGTCCCTGCCCATGGCAGGGTGGGTTGGAACTAGATGGTCTTTGAGGTCCCTTCCAACCCCAACCATTCTCTGATTCTATGATTGTATGATTCTATGATTTGATAACATTTGAAGTTAAAAGTTGAAGCTAAGAATCAGAAAGTTGCACGTGCTTCAAGAAATTTTTTTTCATGGGGGTCAGATTTTAAGAATATCATAACCCTCCTCCTCCCCCCCAACATTTACAGTAAAATCAGTAAAATATGAAGTCTTTTTAACTATACCAGGGTGGAATATGGTATCTGACAGGAAAGCATTTGTCTGAAACCACCAGCATGAACAAGAAGACAAAGTAAGAGCTGTGATATATGTGTTTATACAGCAAACTTGGAGAAGGGCTGTGCTGATCCTGCAGAGGACAAGTTGGTATGGCTCAGCTGGAGGAATTAGCTGGGTTTTCCATCTTCTGCTGAACTCTGCATTTTTATTGTTTAAATTTTAAATGTGAAGTTTTTGATTTTAGTGTAGTTGTAATTCTTTGCTTATTATATGTGTGTCCCTTTCTTCTGCCACGCTTAGCAGAGCAATACCGTGAAAGAGAGCAAGTTTTCTCCACAGGGCACAGACCAAACTGGTAATAAAGTCCTAGTTGATTTTTGTGTATTTTTTGGCAATTAAGAGGGAGATCTTATTTTTCTCATGTATTGCTGGGGTGGCCACAAAGTCCAGTGATGATAGGTACTGCGTGAAACGCATACATCAAGAAACATTTGTTTTATTTCAATGTAGTTCCTCTATATTCTGGAGCAAACATTCAGCTCTGTTTTCTAAACCGCATTAAAAAAAAAAAAAATCCCCTCAACCACCCCCAAAACAAAATGTCTTCCTTCTCAGAAGAGCATCTGTTATTTAGCAACATCTGAATTCCCATAAATAATGCCAGATTTCCCCTGCACATAGATATAAACAATTGTTCCACGCTCAAGCCTCCCACCGTTTCGCTGCCTCCCTGCACGAGGAGAGCGGGAGAGGAGGCGCTGATGGGGAGGTCTGCCATGGGACCCACATTGGGACAGAGGTCGGGCAGGGCAGAGGTGGCTGCTGGGCTCCTGTGGAGCGGTAAAACTCTTTGGGTCTGTGGAAGACATCCACCAGAGTGGATTTTTGAGGCTGTTGAGTGTTTTGAGCAGCCAGCCTGCCACGGGGACTGGTGATCCCGCCTGGCTTGGCCATGGGTTGGAGAGGGTAACACTGGGACAAGGGTGGGAATGGGGGCATGCCACTCTCCTCTGATCTCAGACATAAGACTGATGTCTCCAAGGGGGGTTCATCACAAAGCTACTCGGGACTGGAGGCTTCCCATCAGTCCTGGCTCTCAGTTTCACATCGTATTTCTGCAGGAGGAGGCAGAGGGGGAGCTAACATCTGAAAATTCTTCCCTTTATTCATATACTAGGAGGTTTGTTTTTGTTTTTGTTTTTGTTTTTGTTTTTTAAGCACTCTATTAGGAGGTAATTAAAAAGAGTAGTAACTGAACAACAAAGGATAATGGCACAAAGAGAAATGAGTGGTTCTAGAGGCACCAACTGCTTCACAAACTCATGAAATTAATGAAATGCTGCTTTTAGCTCCCTGCTGTAATGATACTGTATTCTTAACAAAACTTGAGAAACAACTTCCCTTAAGAGGTTTGTTTGTTCCCCTTGCCAGAATGTATTTTATTTTTTTCTGCTGGGCTAAAGTTGCTGACAAATTAAACCATGCCTTCAGGTTGCTTAATTCCTCCCCCCCCCTTATTATTTTTTAATTGCAAAATGTCAGGATACTTAAATTTCTTCAGTGATTCAGTAAACAAGGACACCACTTTTTCCATTAATGTATTGGTATGGCTATTTAATATATCTTATACATATACAAGAATATCAATTTATGTGGGCTAAGGCATAATTTTACAGTTAAGCACATTTGTCCTTGCATTGACCTTGTCCTATGATTATTTCTCTTCCATTCTATCACAGGTGATTGCTCCAGACATCTTTTCTATGCTTTGAAAATCTTGCAAAAATTAATTTCATTATTAGTCTCAATATTACTCCTTGAGTCTTTAGTAGATCCCTCACCTGCTGACAGCTCGGGTAGGTCTTTTTTGAGGCTGCAGTACCGATCTTCCAACTTACTTCCATTGACACCAATTTTCTTCTAAGTGTGAGCTATTGGGCACTGAATACAGCCTGAACAGGCATGCCCGTTCAGTATTTGCAGTTGATTTGCTTGAAGAACAGCAGGAACTAATCCTGAAGTTAAAGGCTGGATGGAATTGCTGGTGGAGGCTGGATTTATATATATGAAAATCTTGATGTTGGTGTCCAAGCCCTGTAAGGGAAATGTGTACAGAGAATGACATTTACTTTGCATCCTAACATGGCAAAGTGATGTCATCCCACTGTCAGCTGCTGAAGTTGATTTGATTTGCATTTAACAAAACCTTAGAAATGCTTTTATACGGCTGCTTTGATATTTTTATATCATCTTAAAAAACTTCATATACTGACTCTCGGTTGTTTCTTTTTCTTTACAGTTTCATGACAATGAAATAATTGTCTGTGATATGTAAAAAGAAAGCAAGAATATCTTAAGCAGGGTAGTTTAGTCCCTTTGAATACTCTCTATCTGCTTTTAAAACTTAGGTACCCATATATAAATTAAATAAAAATTATAAATTTATATAAACTGAAGTTGCCCAAGCTCAGTAAGGAAGTTTTGACTTTCTATGCTAGCCTTTGTTCTTGCCAATGTGACTGACTGCTTAGAAAAAACTAATTTTATTTTGCATTGGTACCTGAAATGCATCTGTGAATGGGACCCCTAGTCCCCTGTTAGCCAGACCAGCTTTTTATCTCTTGGGTCCTGCTGCTTCTCCAAATATTTCTCTTTAATCTGAAGAACTTGTTTTTCTAGAGGAAGAGATTTCTGGGGAGGGATCCAGGAGTTACCAGTGCTCAGCTGGACTCGGAGGTCTTGCAGTGTTCAGGATCAGCTGCAGCGGGCAAAGAGCTTTCTGATGCTGTGAGCTAAGATGGGAGGAAAAGATTATGAAACCTTCCCTTACTCCAGCCTTGAGCAACAATACAGCTTGTTCTGCACCATCCCAGAGGGTGGTGGGATGTGGTCCAGTGGCTCTCCTTCCGCTCCTGTTGTAAAAGCTTACCGAGAAGCAGTTTGCTAAGAGAAGTATTGTTTCTCTCAAAAACCTGATGTATTGCTAAAAATAACATTATTTTAAAGTATCAGCCACTTTCATTGTTGCTTAGTTGTTTCCTTTCCCGCCTGCCCTAAGCCCAAAAAGTGAATATGAACTTAAAAACAAGCACTGTTTTTCTTCAGCAGCACCTGTGGTTTCAGTCTGCTTATTCTGATTTTTGCATGGCAGCAGTTGCTGAGATTTTGGTGTGCCTTATCAACGTATGAAATTAAATTCAAGGTTTTGGCTTGGACGTGTGAATGGTCTGAAATCTAATTACCAGAGAGACTGCTCTTTTCCCCTCCATGATGCTGCTGCTGTGGGAACTGGCAGAGATGACCAACCGAGTGCCCTTTCCACAGACGGGAAGTCTTCTGTCTGTTTGTCATCTTCCCCACCAAGTTTTATGACCTTCCCAGTGAGCTTCAAAGTCTTATCCTTTCTCAGGGCCTTGCAGAGGGGGGTGGCTGGCTGTTGGCTTCACTGGTCTTCAGATCAGGAACCGTAACCAGAGACTTCCATGGTGGTGAAAGCCACAAAGTTTTGCTGTGATGCAAAAGGTGTATTGATAGAGTCTGCATCACACGTCTCATGTACAATGTCTAAAGCCTGAGAGTCTCATCTACAGTGTCTAAAGCAGTAAAGAGGTAGAGGTGGTTAATGTCTGCACCTGAACATAGAAGGTGTACATGTGTGCCTGTGCTGATGCCTTCCTCTGAACACCCTGTAAAGGAGGAGGCACATCACAGTTGTACAAATATACAAATTTGGGAAGATTCTTGGTCAAGAAAGTTCATCTGTTAAGGGGAAAGAGAAAAGATGGCTGACCTAGCCCAGCCCTGCTAGCGCTTCCAGGTAGCAGAGCTTTGCCGAGTCATGGAGGTGCCACGTAAAAGGGTATGAATCTGATGCGTGGCTGAGGGAGGCCCTCCCGTTGAGTCACGAGGTTCAGAAAGGACCCCCTTGCTTTCTAAACTCCTTCTCAGAGAGGAGCCTAGGTGCGGCTAGGTCCAGTCTTAGTCCCAGACTTGGTCAACGGTTTATGTCTAAAGGATTATGTGTGTAGCCACTTATCAGAGTCACCGAGTTTGCCTGTCAGAGTCCCCAAAAGACTTTCGCTGAGGCAGTTTTGCAAAGTTGAATAAGATAGGTAATTTGTTAAGGCGACCGATAGAAAAAGTTTGGAATTGCCGTTGATAAATACACTTGCTGCGATAGCGCTAATATATGACGATAGTGCTAGCAAAATGCCACCCCGGGTATTCTTCACCAAAAGGTGAAGGCGCAATGCTTACCAAGAAGGCGTCCCTATCTTGGGTGGAGGAGAAGGAGCACAGCCCGTCGACTGCCTCTTCGGGGTCTTCAGTCTCTCCTCTCCCCCTGGAGCTATTTTTCTCCATATCCTTTATAGCCTAACCTTGGCTGTTCCCCTCCCTGAGGTGACGTTTAACATGATTTGGGAGGAGAGTCGAGTACTACAGTCATGTATGTTTAGCATGTACTTCTTTAAGCTCATTATCATATTCAGGGGTGTCAACTTTAATATTCATTTCACGGATAATTAAGCAAAAGGTCTCACTCCGGGCACCGTGGCCTTCAAGATTCTGTGTAGAAACCGTTTGTGTGCTTATTCCGCATTTTTTAGCCAAAACAGGACCGTCCTACCACCGTAAGACTCCCTCCTTCGGCTGCTTCTCATGCCGACCTTGCGGATCTCCATCCACAATGTTTGCACAAAAGATAGGCGGACACCAGCTTTTTTAACCTCTTATGCTCAATTCTCACGTTACCCACCCCGTGACTATAGTCACTTGATTCGACATCCAAATCATGTTTTTATATAGTTAATATTGGGTGCATCCCTTATGTTTTAATTTTTTTCCTCTTTACCTGGGCGCAGCTCCAATTCGGTCCACCCAGACACCATGCATATTTGACAAATTAACACCCGGGTTAGCATAAATTTGACACAAGCTAATAATTTACAAACCAGAAGAATCACAATGATTACTATCAGTGTAAATTGCAATAAAGCAGCAAGCTATCCTGATAGTGAGAATCATAATCCATGCAAAAGTTTGTTTAACCATCCTACTTCCATGCTTCCCCTAATGTCCTTACTTGCTTTTGCCACATGCTTCATGTGGTCTAATTGTTCATTACGGTTTTGTGTGACATTTGGTATGCAGATACAGCATTGTGTCATTGGCTAAGTTCAAGTATCCACACAGTCCATTTTCATGCAACAACAACGAATCTAATGTCAGTCTGTTCTGCAATGCCATTTTTGATGTTGCCTGTAGTTGTACGTTCAATTCTTCCAGACCGATGCGAGTTGCATTAGCCAATGCTTCAATCTGTCCAGTGAGGTTATACAACATCATTCAATTCTGCAATGCTGTTACTTGGGGCATGAAAATTGATTCCAGAACCCATCCGACCACAGCTCCTGTTGTCGGGTATTGCTAGGGGTCTTCTGATTTTCTTTTGATTCATCCCCACAGAGCCAGTGCAAGAGGTTACTTCCTCCAGAGGGGACAAAGTGTTAACAGTCCCAACATGTGTTGGTGTCACTGGCCCCAAACAACATCACAGTTTTGTTAGTGGTGGCCGTAATAAAACTTTGGTTTTCAGATAACTATGAGGATCAGAATTAGAAATACTCAACAAATAAAAATCAGCAGCCCTTAGGGGCACTCTAGATTGGTATGGGGTGTCCATGATCCCAGGTGCAAATTCCTGGCATTCGGAGTACCTGTGAACACAAAAGAGGAAGTGCTCGGTCTGGATTTGACCGGCAGATATTAGGTTAGAAGGTGGGTATTATCCACCTAGTACTGATTCGATGGAGTTTTCAGGAGCTATCTTTTGCTTCCCAAGTTTGGATTACTAATTCTGCAATGTTTGGTACGGCTGCCGTTAAAGGTACGGTATTGGCATTCAATCATCTATAATCAATTGTAAGCTGCCACTGTCCATTCAGCTTTTCCACCAGCCAGACAGGAGAATTACAGGGGGACTGTGCATGAGTGATAATACCCCTTTTTTTCCAAGTCTGTTACCACCCCATCAATGCCTGAATGTGTGGCTGCTAGCGGGGGGTACTGCCTTACATTAGTAATTTTCAACAGGGTAAATATATAGACATCTCTAATAAGTTTATAGCTTTAGGCTCATCCTCTTCGAGCCATGCTATTTCTGGTGAAACTCCAGACCGACTCATTGGGGAGTTTCCACACTCTGACATACAACACATCAAATCCCAGTATGTTAGTGTTGGCAGCACCAACCAGTACTTTGGTGCGGGTCAATTTCTTTTTGCCTGGGAGCCACAGGACAATATTCGCTGTGGGGCATTCCTTTATGATCCCATCAATCACTGTAAATTTCACCTTGTGGCGACCGAGTTTTATATTTAGACATTCCATGGTCCCCTCAGTGATTACCAGCATTTGAGCATCCATATGAATGAGGATATATGTAAAAATTCTCCTCACACCCACTGGAATAGCCATGATGGGTTCCTGATATTTATCAAAGAGCCATTGTATAGCTAGCACTCGCCGGGCAGGGTGGCTCACTGTCCTGCCCGGGGATGCGAGTTTTTTGTCAGGGTATCTGCTGAATCAATCAGGTCCCGCTGTGGGGCCAAGGGCACAGATCTAACAGGAGTCGATTTGTTTCCTGCCGTCTGACTTCTCCCTGCTGAATCAATTCTTTGGCTTAGTGATTGTAGCAGAGCTCGGAGGTTGGTGGTGGACGTGCCATATAGCAACTGTCGTGACACTCCCATCACCAAGGCTCTACGCCACAGATCTTTACGTTCTTTGTCAAACTTCAGTTTGAACTCTGGTTTAGGCTTAGTGATGTGGACCTGACGAACTCGTTGAGGGGGTGATTCTGGTGGTTTCCTGGTTGTCAATCCAATCCAACCCATGCGGCGCCCATAATTCACTATCTCATGTACAAACTCTCTCCAGGTAGGTACATGGACCTGCTCCTGGGGGGGCTGTGCGGCAGCCGCGGCAGCATTCATATCACGGGTAGTTTGTATACGGTCCTGGACATTAGCTACATATGTCTTTAGGCTATCCGGGAGGCCACGGATAAGGGGAGTTAACCTTGCCGGATCAACAGGGGCTAGCATTGGGGATCTCCTTAACACATCCCTCTCAAACATCGCTTGTATGCAGGCGGCCTTTTGTACAGACGCAGCCAAGTCGGAGAATCCTGAGGTTTTGATAACAAGGGGATCTCCTCTTTCTTGCGGGTCTATGCTGCCGGCCCAATAGGCAGCCCTCATCGTTAATGAGTAATTGTGATTGCCCGGTGTAGTGGTTAAAAACACTCCAGGACCCCAATAGCCTCCTGCTTCTTCCTCACTCAGTAAGATTTGGTCCCCCCCCGTAAGAGAGACTCGCCACACATATTCCGTCTCGGACTCCTCCGGATTCCTGGAATACTTTTCCTGTAACTTTGCTAATTCAGCAGGAGACCAGGGGACGGTGCGTACAGTAGTATGAACATCATCATCTCCCTCACCTGTGGTTTCGGTTTTGATCAACGATCGTGTAGGCACGGGTTCTGGGGTAAGATCAGAATCTTCCACCAGTTCATCATTGTCATTGTCATACCAGATGTCTCCATCCCATGTCTTGGGATCTGCACAGTGTATTAATTTGCGGATTTGTTTAGCCGACACTGAGGACGGCATTTGATTTAGTAAGAGATTTAACTTTTCCTGCAGTTGTTTTTCTCGCCTTTCAGCTGAGGCTAATAGCGTTTTAAGTTCCCTATTTTCAGTTTTTAAGTTTTGGTTTTCAGTAATGAGGGCATCTACTTCTGTCCCCAATTTCTCACTGTTTTCCTTTTCAAAGGTCAATGATGCTTTCAATACCTCATTTTCTGACTTCAAAGATGCATATTCTACATCTGCAATTCGTTCAGGGGGAGGAGATTTTTTAATTTCCTTTTGCATGCAAGATAAGCAAGCCCCCAATACTGCACAAACAATACCTTTGCCTTTACCTTTTTTAATCTTTTGCTCCCAAAATTTTTGGGCCCATTCTATTCCCGCTTGGGATGGTGCGCACTTATATTTTTGCAGCAGTTTATCCATGGCAATCCTGTCGACTATGCCAATTTTACTGTCGCATAAAAGGGTATGAGTCTGATGCGTGGCTGAGGGAAGCCCTCCCGTTGAGTCACGAGGTTCAGAAAGGACCCCCTTGCTTTCTAAACTCCTTCTCAGAGAGGAGCCTAGGTGCGGCTAGGTCCAGTCTTAGTCCCAGACTTGGTCAACGGTTTATGTCTAAAGGATTATGTGTGTAGCCACTTATCAGAGTCACCGAGTTTGCCTGTCAGAGTCCCCAAAAGACTTTCGCTGAGGCAGTTTTGCAAAGTTGAATAAGATAGGTAATTTGTTAAGGCGACCGATAGAAAAAGTTTGGAATTGCCGTTGATAAATACACTTGCTGCGATAGCGCTAATATATGACGATAGTGCTAGCAAAATGCCACCCCGGGTATTCTTCACCAAAAGGTGAAGGCGCAATGCTTACCAAGAAGGCGTCCCTATCTTGGGTGGAGGAGAAGGAGCACAGCCCGTCGACTGCCTCTTCGGGGTCTTCAGTCTCTCCTCTCCCCCTGGAGCTATTTTTCTCCATATCCTTTATAGCCTAACCTTGGCTGTTCCCCTCCCTGAGGTGACGTTTAACATGATTTGGGAGGAGAGTCGAGTACTACAGTCATGTATGTTTAGCATGTACTTCTTTAAGCTCATTATCATATTCAGGGGTGTCAACTTTAATATTCATTTCACGGATAATTAAGCAAAAGGTCTCACTCCGGGCACCGTGGCCTTCAAGATTCTGTGTAGAAACCGTTTGTGTGCTTATTCCGCATTTTTTAGCCAAAACAGGACCGTCCTACCACCGTAAGACTCCCTCCTTCGGCTGCTTCTCATGCCGACCTTGCGGATCTCCATCCACAATGTTTGCACAAAAGATAGGCGGACACCAGCTTTTTTAACCTCTTATGCTCAATTCTCACGTTACCCACCCCGTGACTATAGTCACTTGATTCGACATCCAAATCATGTTTTTATATAGTTAATATTGGGTGCATCCCTTATGTTTTAATTTTTTTCCTCTTTACCTGGGCGCAGCTCCAATTCGGTCCACCCAGACACCATGCATATTTGACAAATTAACACCCGGGTTAGCATAAATTTGACACAAGCTAATAATTTACAAACCAGAAGAATCACAATGATTACTATCAGTGTAAATTGCAATAAAGCAGCAAGCTATCCTGATAGTGAGAATCATAATCCATGCAAAAGTTTGTTTAACCATCCTACTTCCATGCTTCCCCTAATGTCCTTACTTGCTTTTGCCACATGCTTCATGTGGTCTAATTGTTCATTACGGTTTTGTGTGACATTTGGTATGCAGATACAGCATTGTGTCATTGGCTAAGTTCAAGTATCCACACAGTCCATTTTCATGCAACAACAACGAATCTAATGTCAGTCTGTTCTGCAATGCCATTTTTGATGTTGCCTGTAGTTGTACGTTCAATTCTTCCAGACCGATGCGAGTTGCATTAGCCAATGCTTCAATCTGTCCAGTGAGGTTATACAACATCATTCAATTCTGCAATGCTGTTACTTGGGGCATGAAAATTGATTCCAGAACCCATCCGACCACAGCTCCTGTTGTCGGGTATTGCTAGGGGTCTTCTGATTTTCTTTTGATTCATCCCCACAGAGCCAGTGCAAGAGGTTACTTCCTCCAGAGGGGACAAAGTGTTAACAGTCCCAACATGTGTTGGTGTCACTGGCCCCAAACAACATCACAGTTTTGTTAGTGGTGGCCGTAATAAAACTTTGGTTTTCAGATAACTATGAGGATCAGAATTAGAAATACTCAACAAATAAAAATCAGCAGCCCTTAGGGGCACTCTAGATTGGTATGGGGTGTCCATGATCCCAGGTGCAAATTCCTGGCATTCGGAGTACCTGTGAACACAAAAGAGGAAGTGCTCGGTCTGGATTTGACCGGCAGATATTAGGTTAGAAGGTGGGTATTATCCACCTAGTACTGATTCGATGGAGTTTTCAGGAGCTATCTTTTGCTTCCCAAGTTTGGATTACTAATTCTGCAATGTTTGGTACGGCTGCCGTTAAAGGTACGGTATTGGCATTCAATCATCTATAATCAATTGTAAGCTGCCACTGTCCATTCAGCTTTTCCACCAGCCAGACAGGAGAATTACAGGGGGACTGTGCATGAGTGATAATACCCCTTTTTTTCCAAGTCTGTTACCACCCCATCAATGCCTGAATGTGTGGCTGCTAGCGGGGGGTACTGCCTTACATTAGTAATTTTCAACAGGGTAAATATATAGACATCTCTAATAAGTTTATAGCTTTAGGCTCATCCTCTTCGAGCCATGCTATTTCTGGTGAAACTCCAGACCGACTCATTGGGGAGTTTCCACACTCTGACATACAACACATCAAATCCCAGTATGTTAGTGTTGGCAGCACCAACCAGTACTTTGGTGCGGGTCAATTTCTTTTTGCCTGGGAGCCACAGGACAATATTCGCTGTGGGGCATTCCTTTATGATCCCATCAATCACTGTAAATTTCACCTTGTGGCGACCGAGTTTTATATTTAGACATTCCATGGTCCCCTCAGTGATTACCAGCATTTGAGCATCCATATGAATGAGGATATATGTAAAAATTCTCCTCACACCCACTGGAATAGCCATGATGGGTTCCTGATATTTATCAAAGAGCCATTGTATAGCTAGCACTCGCCGGGCAGGGTGGCTCACTGTCCTGCCCGGGGATGCGAGTTTTTTGTCAGGGTATCTGCTGAATCAATCAGGTCCCGCTGTGGGGCCAAGGGCACAGATCTAACAGGAGTCGATTTGTTTCCTGCCGTCTGACTTCTCCCTGCTGAATCAATTCTTTGGCTTAGTGATTGTAGCAGAGCTCGGAGGTTGGTGGTGGACGTGCCATATAGCAACTGTCGTGACACTCCCATCACCAAGGCTCTACGCCACAGATCTTTACGTTCTTTGTCAAACTTCAGTTTGAACTCTGGTTTAGGCTTAGTGATGTGGACCTGACGAACTCGTTGAGGGGGTGATTCTGGTGGTTTCCTGGTTGTCAATCCAATCCAACCCATGCGGCGCCCATAATTCACTATCTCATGTACAAACTCTCTCCAGGTAGGTACATGGACCTGCTCCTGGGGGGGCTGTGCGGCAGCCGCGGCAGCATTCATATCACGGGTAGTTTGTATACGGTCCTGGACATTAGCTACATATGTCTTTAGGCTATCCGGGAGGCCACGGATAAGGGGAGTTAACCTTGCCGGATCAACAGGGGCTAGCATTGGGGATCTCCTTAACACATCCCTCTCAAACATCGCTTGTATGCAGGCGGCCTTTTGTACAGACGCAGCCAAGTCGGAGAATCCTGAGGTTTTGATAACAAGGGGATCTCCTCTTTCTTGCGGGTCTATGCTGCCGGCCCAATAGGCAGCCCTCATCGTTAATGAGTAATTGTGATTGCCCGGTGTAGTGGTTAAAAACACTCCAGGACCCCAATAGCCTCCTGCTTCTTCCTCACTCAGTAAGATTTGGTCCCCCCCCGTAAGAGAGACTCGCCACACATATTCCGTCTCGGACTCCTCCGGATTCCTGGAATACTTTTCCTGTAACTTTGCTAATTCAGCAGGAGACCAGGGGACGGTGCGTACAGTAGTATGAACATCATCATCTCCCTCGCCTGTGGTTTCGGTTTTGATCAACGATCGTGTAGGCACGGGTTCTGGGGTAAGATCAGAATCTTCCACCAGTTCATCATTGTCATTGTCATACCAGATGTCTCCATCCCATGTCTTGGGATCTGCACAGTGTATTAATTTGCGGATTTGTTTAGCCGACACTGAGGACGGCATTTGATTTAGTAAGAGATTTAACTTTTCCTGCAGTTGTTTTTCTCGCCTTTCAGCTGAGGCTAATAGCGTTTTAAGTTCCCTATTTTCAGTTTTTAAGTTTTGGTTTTCAGTAATGAGGGCATCTACTTCTGTCCCCAATTTCTCACTGTTTTCCTTTTCAAAGGTCAATGATGCTTTCAATACCTCATTTTCTGACTTCAAAGATGCATATTCTACATCTGCAATTCGTTCAGGGGGAGGAGATTTTTTAATTTCCTTTTGCATGCAAGATAAGCAAGCCCCCAATACTGCACAAACAATACCTTTGCCTTTACCTTTTTTAATCTTTTGCTCCCAAAATTTTTGGGCCCATTCTATTCCCGCTTGGGATGGTGCGCACTTATATTTTTGCAGCAGTTTATCCATGGCAATCCTGTCGACTATGCCAATTTTACTGTCGCATAAAAGGGTATGAGTCTGATGCGTGGCTGAGGGAAGCCCTCCCGTTGAGTCACGAGGTTCAGAAAGGACCCCCTTGCTTTCTAAACTCCTTCTCAGAGAGGAGCCTAGGTGCGGCTAGGTCCAGTCTTAGTCCCAGACTTGGTCAACGGTTTATGTCTAAAGGATTATGTGTGTAGCCACTTATCAGAGTCACCGAGTTTGCCTGTCAGAGTCCCCAAAAGACTTTCGCTGAGGCAGTTTTGCAAAGTTGAATAAGATAGGTAATTTGTTAAGGCGACCGATAGAAAAAGTTTGGAATTGCCGTTGATAAATACACTTGCTGCGATAGCGCTAATATATGACGATAGTGCTAGCAAAATGCCACCCCGGGTATTCTTCACCAAAAGGTGAAGGCGCAATGCTTACCAAGAAGGCGTCCCTATCTTGGGTGGAGGAGGAGGAGCACAGCCCGTCGACTGCCTCTTCGGGGTCTTCAGTCTCTCCTCTCCCCCTGGAGCTATTTTTCTCCATATCCTTTATAGCCTAACCTTGGCTGTTCCCCTCCCTGAGGTGACGTTTAACATGATTTGGGAGGAGAGTCGAGTACTACAGTCATGTATGTTTAGCATGTACTTCTTTAAGCTCATTATCATATTCAGGGGTGTCAACTTTAATATTCATTTCACGGATAATTAAGCAAAAGGTCTCACTCCGGGCACCGTGGCCTTCAAGATTCTGTGTAGAAACCGTTTGTGTGCTTATTCCGCATTTTTTAGCCAAAACAGGACCGTCCTACCACCGTAAGACTCCCTCCTTCGGCTGCTTCTCATGCCGACCTTGCGGATCTCCATCCACAATGTTTGCACAAAAGATAAGCAGACACCAGTGTTTTTAACCTCTTATGCTCAGTTCTCAGAGGGGGCTGACCTGTTTGCTGAAAAGTAAATCCTGGCACACTTGTGGGTGCAGGATGAATGCTCTTTTATCAGCAGAAGCGCTGCAGCCAGCAGCTTGTGCATTTTCACAGCTCAAGCTCTGATCCACTTCCACTGCCGGCAGTGCTGGGGCTCTCATGTGGTGCGTGCAAGTTGCCCCGTCAGGGTACCAAACACGGAGCGCCCCGTGAATGTGCTGGCATCAGTGCTTTCTTGGGAAAAAGGCTTGGGGTGGAAAAAGTGCCCATGAACCCCCACTTTGCAGCAGTGCCAGCAGCTGTCCCTCTTTGGGTAAAAGCCGATCGAGCTGGAGGGCACTAAGGGATTGCAGGCTGCTGTGGGGAGGACGGGAGACTGTGCAGCTGGAAGGGAGGAAACCGTAACGCAGAGGAAAGGGATGGAGGTGGATTAATGCACTAAACCACACAGAACTCAAATCCTCAAGTGCAGGCTTGGCTGTAGGAAAGATGTATCTTAATCTTTGTCCAATACTTTGAGCCCACCCAGAAAAGACTCTTTCATGAGGTTTGAAAATGTTCCACTGCTTTATGATGAATGAAAAAAAATGCTGTTCTGCTCAAACACACCCTCTTCTTACAGGACATATATGCTATTTATGCTGATGGAGAAAAATATTTGTCTATTTTGCTTTAAAAACAAATGCTGAGATTGTGTGATCTCTATTCTTTTTGTATCTGTGACTTCCCCACTGAAAACTGAAATTGTGATAAACTTTCTGGGAGAATCTTCTCTGAAAAGCCTCCCATCTATATTTTCTTTTCTGTACCCTCCGCAAAGCAAAGCCGCATAGACTTGGTTTGCTTGGCTAGAATTCAGCTCAGCTTTTGATTTTTTTATGGCATTTACATGAATTCTGCACTTGTGTGTTTCATTGACACAGCTTATGGGCCCTGAGAAGGGATGGAGGGGTACGTCCATCCACCGTTCAGTTACTGAACACTCAAACAGTCCCTTACTATCTGGCGTGTAGTTTGGAAAACATTAAGATCCTTATGCAATCTAACGTGCTTTGTATAGCTTCTGCTCCTTGAATTTATAACACAGCCTGTTCCTGAGAAGAAAATTGATGTCAGAGGACAGGGTGATGGGGTAGGACAGCATCCTGCCAAAGCTGCTTAGCCCGTGCAGCAGGAGGCCAGGGGACAGTGTTGACTGCAGGTCTGAAGAGTGTCCCGTGCAGCCAAGCCCTGTTAAAAGCCTGTCAGAGTTTGTGACATGGCTGCTAAGGAGAATAAGGAGCAATCCTGAGGAGTAAAACCCAGGAACTGGTGATGTTAAGGTGCAAGCGACACAAAAGAGAGAAACATTTTCTCTCTGGTTTCTAAAGGTGAGGCTCCCTGCCGTGGGTCTGCCCCTCTCGGCTGACCACATCTCTTCTCCCAACAGTGTCTTTGCACTTTCTCCCTCCTCCTGAGCTACATCAGGGAGTCAAACTGGTGCAAAGCTAGCTCTCCCTCCCACTGTGCTGTCCCTGCCGAGCAGTGCCAGCACTGCTCTGGTGTAGGCTCCCCTAACCGAGCCAGGGCAGCCTGCGGCCAGGAGGGGCCGAGTGCCAGTGCAAGAGGAAGGGGGAGCACCAGGGGACTGAGAAAATGATGGGTTTCTGAGTCTCAAGCTCGGCTACTAGGGCACTGTTTTACATATTTATTTATCTACCCAAAGTTGTCTTCTAGATTTTGCTGTCTTGGAAATCGTTTGGTCTCATGGTTTCTTTTCCGTAACAGCACTGGACTATTTCTCTTTTCTCTGTTGCCTTTCTAAGATCCTCAGACAAAGGCTTCGTGAAAAAGAACCGGGGTTTGGAGGTTTACACAGACCCCCTAAGTACCATGTGCTGACTGCAGGGCTCGCAAGACTGGCTTTTTCTAACAGGTAGGGTTTTCTCTGCTCTGCTGACCAGCTGTAGTCGGTGTGTAGTTGCAGAGCTGAGCCCAGTGCTGTCTTCTGCAGTGGAGATAAAAATATGTAAGACATCTGTGTCAATAAAATGCCCTGACAGGAATTCTTCCATTGCTGCCTGCGACTGAGGTGGCACTGGCAAAAATCACAGCCAGATCGGGATACACGTGCAGGATTGTGTCAGCCTGGGTTGGATCCACCTCAGCCCCGTTCTCAGTGGATGCAAATACTGTAGCAGCTTCACCTAGTTTGGTGGAGCAAATATTTAGAAATAGAGTTGCTTTAAGTTCTCTGAGCTGCTGCTAAATCTCATGTTGCAAAAGTTTGCTGTTTACCAGAATCTTGAATGACTTTAAGGCTCCCAGGAGCGCTCTCGCCTCTTCTGCAATGAAGACCTTTGCAGGCAGCAATGCCCACTGAATTTCTGCCAAGAACAACTTTCCTACCTCGGGTTGGTGTGCGGCAGCGGGGAGAGGGCACCTGGAGCGCTGGTGCTTCTGCCTTTCTCTGAGGTACCAGCAGGGTTGTGCTCGTTTGTCTCTGACTTAGTGCTCATGAGAGCAATGAAGGGGAACATCTGAGGCTCTTGTATCTGGCCCCTGTTTGCCTTCTAGGCAAATACCAGGTTCAAGGTGGGCTAAATCCTCCTTTTGTTATAGGCAGTACCCCATTTCCCACATAACCCACTTCCTACACGTCCCCTGTTGGGGCTCATCATTCCAGGCTTTGTTCAGCAGGAAAAAGCAGCGTACGCATAATCACTCGCAGGTGCTCAGAGCCAGCGTTGCTGCGGAGGTCGGCTCCTCGCAGCGGGTCAGGCAGGGCTCGGCAGTTCATGTTACGGAACATGGTTGAAGCCTCCGGTTAAGGCTGTGGCTGTGACACAGGGAGACTCCACGTGTGACATGGGAAGACTCTTGCTCTTTGGTGAGGATGGCCGCACAGGTAACATCCTGGGCTCTGACCCTCAAAGGGTCAGTTTATTTTTCTTTCTACTTACCTGTAGTTCATTTTCCAGAAGGAGTTTCTGCTTCTTTCCCACAGCACTGGGGCAGTCCCTAAGAGCCAGTGCCTTGTCTGCTCTACTCCCATGGTCTCAAAGGCTTAGCAGTCTGCAGTAGGGTGATTCAGTGTTCGGCAGCAAACACAGAAGCTACGAGTGAAAGAGAGCGAGGGGATGAGCTCTTTCAGATACCACAAATCCGAGTGACTACTGAGCAGTGAACTAGTACTGAAGCAGCAAGTTTCAGGGTTTCTCAGAGCTCAGAAGAACCTCTGGTATGTGTAATGGCCACATTTATGCCATTATTGCAGCTTGGTGCACCTTCTGTGCCAAAAAGATGTGGCTGTGCCTAATTACTGCAGTGCCATTTCTAAATGCTTAAATTCTGGTAAACACAAAACTTAGTGATTGTAAGTCTCCTTCAAAATGATGTGCAAGAAAATTAAGAACAATAGACAATTTGCTGCCTTTTGTGCAGAGGGGGTGGGAGAGCAGCTGAACTTGTTATCCTGCTTCTCCAAGTGATCTAGCTAGGAGCTGAGACATGTTGCTACAACTCACTGCTTCCACGAGAGAGGAAAACATCTGACCGGAGACATTTCTGTTCCTGTACGTGTGGCACAGTGCAGATGCCCTTTGTGACTGTGGAGTATGAGCAAGGGCAGTGCAGGGGTCCTTGTCTACACCAGTCAGGGCAGCGTCCCCCCTCAGCGCGTACTAAATGCCGTTGCAGTTGCGTGTGACTGCACCTCGGTTATGTGATGTGGGAGCGAACGGGCTGCTCCAGGGAGTGCTGACACCTGGATTACAGGCTCCCTACAACACTGACCCCTACCTCTATCTCCCAGAGACTGGTTCTTGATCCCTCATGTAGGAGCACCGTGGTCAGTCTGACGTCTGCTTGCCGTGTCCCCAGGTTTTATCATAACATCATCGCGCAACGGCCTGTGATACTAGAAAAAATTCACAACTGTTTTGTACCTTGTGTCGCTTGCACCTGTGCAGACTGGATTTAAAAGGCTGACAGGCACCCTGTGCATGTCCTCTGTGCACCCTCTGTCCCCGTGAATGACAGCACAGTGTGAATAATCCTGGTAGAGAATTGGGCCCGATTTGGGTTTGATGCTGTTACCATAAACTCCATGAATTATCACAGCACAAGAAAATAAATTATACTTAGATTTGGCTAGATTTAGTCACTAGATTTGGAGATGGAGTAAGACCTTCCAAAACCCAGACAATCTATCCTGGCCCCTCCTACCTCTCGTTGTAAGTAAACATGTTGATTCTGTATGCCGATAAAGCTTCTATAAATCTGGGATATCTTTTGGCTGCATCTCTCCCTGTACTGAAAATAACGCATCCCTCATCCCTCCCCATCGCCTCCGCCCTGCTCAAATTCTTCAGCTGCAGCAGGGCAAGCAGCCAGCTCCTTTTCTGAGCATCTCTTGTCTGAGGCTCCATCCAGATGCTTCGGGAGAGAGGCCTGATCAAAGCAGACAGTGCTGCGATTGAGCCTGTTTGCAGGGAGCTGTGAAATGGTCCCGTACTCCCCGGAAAACGCTGCAGCTTTGATGAGGCCGGGTTGAGCTGCCTGGACAATCTCAGCAATGATGCGGTCATCCCCCACATCCAGGGCAGCAGAAAGGACAGAAAGAGATAAACACAAACATTTGGTTGGCAGAGTGAATGGTGGAAAGGATTTCATTTCTCTGTGGCAAGGCCGATTTCTGAATCCTTTCTGTGATATTATTTACCCTTCCCTCTTTTCTTTTTTTTTAACTACAGAAAGTTGATGACCTTACTCAGCATTTCCTTGGCTGAATCATACATATAATTTGATGATGAATACGGCAGCAAGAATAATTATGAACTCTACAAGAAAAGTTGCATTTACAATGGAAAGTTTTGCCAGCTTGTGTTTAGTAAAGGTTATATTTACCACACAATGCCACAGTGTATAGCACAGCCTATAAACTCTTGAGTATTTTGAACTGTTACCCACATACAGTGCTGACAGT
Source organism: Grus americana (assembly GCF_028858705.1). Lineage (NCBI taxonomy): Eukaryota > Metazoa > Chordata > Aves > Gruiformes > Gruidae > Grus > Grus americana. The sequence continues at coordinate 56,942,263 of NC_072853.1, forward strand.
TTTCTGAAAATCTTCATATAAAACTGTTCAGCCAGCTGAAGTAAGATGCACTTGTCCACGCTGTAACCCATACGTACGGCATTTAGTGTCATACTTTTCTTTCTACTATATATCTCATAATCTGAATTTTATTTGACAGCTTTAACCGTGCACTTGAGTCTGACAGTAGGTTTACAAGAAGCTCCTCATCCCCAAAACTGCATTACCAAAGTAGCTTAAAATGCCCACATTCTTGGTGGAGTGAGCAAAGACATGCCAGATAGCTTGAAGCCTGATTGCAGGACTGTTCAAGCCGCTGCAGCCAGACTGGTGGCTGGTGCTGTTTAGGATGGGCACGGGCAGTTTGCTGTTTGGATAGTCCCTGCATCACTAGGAGGGTATGGTTAGGTATCTCTACTGCCCTTGCTACTGTTTTAGGTAGAGGGAAGGCTTCGTGCTCTGGGATTGCAGACCTGGCTACCTGCATAAATATTGGATTAACGCACAAGCACCCAACTCATTGACAGTGACAGTTTTTTTGATGGGAATCCAAAATTACAGATGCTTTCTCAGATCATGCTAAACTGTTTCTCCACCTAACAAACAAGTACTGATGGTCCCATTTCAGCATGTCAGATGTGTGACAGTTCAGTGGGCACGCAGCTAAAATCCCAGGTTCTTACCACAACCCCATGTGGGCTACGTGACTGTCCTGGGCCTGCCAAGTGTGATGGGAAATTGGGTGAATATGCTCCATCAAGAGAGCTCAACATAGACAAAAAAAGTGGCAAAATCATCACAAATGTGTAAATCCTCATTTTTCTGAGTGACTTGGTAAAAATTTACATTAGCTCCTTTTTTGTCTCAGCAAACTTACTCATGCCTCCTAATTTGGGCTGGAGATGTTCCAGATAAGGTGTTTGTTTATCCTACTTACCTGGTTGTGATTTATCCTCGTGTCACATTGATGACCCGAAGGTGGAGTTATCGTAAAACATGAAGTGTTTGTCCTCATAATTTAGAAAAAGAGAGTTGGAAAAATAATTTTGAATTTTTCATCAAAAATGAAAAAGAAATTCAAGACCCAACTGCAATTATTTTCTTTCCCTTCCAGCTTTCAGTTATGAAACACATTTACTATTTGTGAGCTGCTCTGGTAAAGGGCAAGTCATGTAATTCCCAGAGAAGGATGATCTCAGGATATGAAAGACTTTAAAGTGAATCCAGATGAAAAATGAGGATTTGGGGGATTTGCTTTTATATTTCTCTCCAACTTGCCAGTGTTTGTGGAATATGCCTAGGTGCTGCTTGTGCCTGTGTGTTTTCTGAACTCTCACCATGGCAGAAGTAGCGAACGTGCAACAGAAACCTTGCCTAAGCGTACAGGCAATTACATGACATGTTAGAAATTCTTAGGTAGATTTTGAGCCTTATGTCCAATGTTTTCTTCCTCTGTGTTTTTTTTTTTTCTTTCTTTTTTTTTTTTTAATATTACCACAACCCTGATTAAAAATACAAGGGTCACAAATGATGGTCTGCCAGTTATGCCTCCTACTGCTAGCACTTCTGCTCACTTTGCATTTTGTTGAGTATTGGGAAAAGCACCTCTGCTTCTCTGGGTGAGGAGCTTTGCCGATATATTGGAACGCTTTGTGTACATGTGAGATGGGTATTACTGAATGCAGCCTATGAGATATATACCATAGCAGATTTCTTGACTTAAAACTGGTCTCCAGGTAACTTTGAAGAACTGATGGGCTACACTGCTGTCCCTCTTGTTGCTGGAAGTGCTGGGTCTTTGGAAAGTTGGAACATTCCTACATTCCCAATATTAACACAGTTCTGCTCTTCCATGTAACTTCATGCTGAAGTGACAAGTTCGGAGATGATAAAGCAGTTACGACTTTTTATATAATTTCCTTTACATTTTCTATGGTTCTCCAATGTTCTGTCAGCTGCAGAGTATGTGCAGGTGCTACTGCTTTTTAGCCCAAGACTATTTCAGAGCTACACACACCTCCGTAACCCCACAGATCAGTTATGGTGTTTCCTTCATAGTGGTATTTCCTCAGATCTCCTCGGTCAGGCTCAGAGGGCAGCAGGACTGTTTGATCTCCAGCTTTAAGCTGCCACACTCAAATTATACTTGCCCTACGTTCTTTATATTGCATCCTTATAAAGTGGCAATGTGATTTTAACTTATGGTGTTAATTTTAGATTTTGGCTGCATTGGATGCTTCCTCCTTTGGCTATTCCCTTCACAGATATCACAGGAAAATAGTTTTCATTATGTTGTATTGACTCAGGGGGTGACAGGACCTTTGCTGCTAGGTGAAACATGTTCTGTCTCGAAATTTGTGTGATTCTCCTTTATATATATTAATGTTTTGGGTTGTAGGTTTTGGTTTTTTGGAGGGGGGTAATATTCCAGACTTCTTTAGTTTGACAGGAGTTGGACTTTTTCTTACTTTCTTTCCCCTCACCTGTTTTTTGTGGTCTTTTTCCTTTCAGATATTTATATCCCCATCCAGGAAAGGATCAAATTCCATGAGCACATCACTTTCTGCTCAGGAAGGTTCTTAAATATAGCAGGTAGGTGCCTAGTTCCCGCTGAGGTCTCAGTCACATGCTGACACGCTTAAGCTTTTGTTTGTGTGTGTTCTTAAACAGCAGCTTCTATTTAATTTTTCTGAGAGAACTCACCTTTCATTAATAAATTGTTTTGTTTGGTAGATGAAACCACATACCCTTTGGAGGATGATGAAGTGGCACTATAAATGACTGGTGAGACCTGAAACTTCTTGCTCTGCTTTATTCAGCACTAAGTAAATGCAATATCCAGGTTTGGTCACGCAGCCAGGTGCTTGGTGTGGAGGGGAGCAGGCATAGCACAGTTCACATCCGTGTAGCTCATCTCTTCTCACACCAAAGTGGGATGGTCCTGTCCCTACTGCTTATTGCAGTCATCCCCGGCTCACTGCAATTTCCAGAATGATGCTGGAAAACTGCCTCTGGGAGGGTTGGCTGGGTTGGGTCCTGTTATTACATTCACACTGGAGCAAGGGATTGCAAGGGTGGTGTACGGCCCGCCGGGTAGGAGTGTTTGGTACCTGGGCTGGAGGAAAGGTTGGGTTCTGGATCCTGAGGCAGGTTGTTCAACATTCAGTACAAGACATTTCTGGTTTTAAAAGATTTTTTAAAAATCCGGCTCTGACTTTTGAAGCTCTTAGCTAACTTTGTTAGAGTATTATTACATGAGTAAAATACTGAACCCACACTGAGCAAAATCTAATTAAAAGCATTAGAAGATTTTGTATAAGCATTATAAGCAAGACATCACTGAGGATACATTTATAATTACTGTGTTCCCATGCTAGTTTCACAGTCCCATTCATCCTGCTATTGCCTTCTTACATAATATTTCAGCATAACTAAAAGCCTCTGCAGCTTGACTAAACTTTCTCGGCCCACCCTGTCTAAGGCATGAGTGTGGTAGTGCAAAGGATGCAGACGTGCTACTGCATGCCTGCAGAGAGATAAGGCTTGTGTTGTGCAAAAGGAGGCAAATAACAACTTGCTTCTGAGTATAAACTGGAGCAGCTGTGGACTGCAGCAGCCACCTAGCCAGTTTAACTGGTTATGTATAGTGGGTCCATGGGTTACGTATAGTGGGTCATGTGGGTAGCATTCAGCATGAAATCCCATGCCTGACTTTTGTAGTAGGCTTTAAGAGCAGGGCTTGGGAGCTGGGGGAAGATGAGGTAGGATCCAGAGGCAAAGCTGGAAGTACACCAGGCAAGACAGAAGTGAGACAGAGATTAGCTTTCACCTTTTGATCATGATTTAACATTAGAGTTCAAGAAAACTGTTCGTGCCATGTTTTGAGTGACTGACCTGGCTGCTTCACCCCAGTTGAGGGTGAGGGTGCCATCCTGCACACCGGGGCTTTGCAGGAGCAAGGCTTCTGGCAGCCGAAGGCTTCAGCTGCCAGGGTTGCAGCGTGGAGCAGGGACAGACCTGCGTGGGGAGGGAGAGAGAGGGGCTTGGCTGTGGTGTCGCTGCCAGTAACCATTTCTCTGTGCTTCATCCAAAAATCTCATTTATCTGAAGATATGGATGTTGTCCAAGTGGTATAAATGGTTAGCTTTCAGCGCATGAATAATGTGGAGAAGACTGCTTATGAGCCAGTGAAATGCAGGGCTTGGAGGTGGCTGTGAAGAGTGTGGAGTTGCACAGTGACACTGGCCTTTCCTTGTCCCCTGACACAGTTGTCAGGGATTGTGAATGGAGGGCTACAGGCGCTTGCTCTTCTCTGCCTGACACCTATGACCCAGGATGCTGCTGAATGGTGGCTTTGAATGGTCCTTTTCTTGGTACATGGTGTCCGTCAGTAAGAAACCAGGGTGCTCGTCACTTGGTAAATATACTGATCCTGGTGTCATTCCGGTGTTCATATTCACACTTACCACTGCCTGACGGGGAAAAAATGGAAATAAATCACACTTATTTTAAATCAGTGAACCACTAAATGACATCTGATGTTCTGGGCTATTTGTCCAGTAGGATGCAAAGAGACTCATCATCTGTGGCCTCTTTAAAATCACTGAGAGGTTTTGGGAGGAAGTGAGGGGGCAGGACGGGGTGAGAGGGTGCCTGGAGACAGGCTGGGTGGCTCAATAAGCACTCCTCTCCCATCACGGCATAGCAACAGCAGCTCTGGCTCCCTTTGGAGGGCATGGTATTTCTATGCTTGCCAGCTCCGGGCTTTGGCTTTTGCTGCTGCCACCTGTCTCGTGGGAGGGTGTGAGGAGCAGGAGACACATAAGGAGTTTGTACCGCCTCTCTGAGAGCTGCAGAACAGGGCAGAGCGTGAGGAGCTGCTCTGGGCCACCGAGCACCGGGAGCAGAGAGCTGGCACACATGGTCTGCAAGTCGGCAGTGTGAGAACTGAGGTGTCCTCTCACTGCAACTTCTGCTCAGCATCTCACCCGGCAGCAGGACTCACTCTGGAACATCTTGCTGTGGGAAGGCAGGACTTTGCTGCACACGCCTGCTGGGTGTAGGCAAATGGGTGCTCCTTACAGGGAGCGACTTTTGAAAGCTGCTTCTCCCCCCCATCTTGTTGATCCAGATTTGCTCCACTGGCCAGTGAGGGGTATCGAGAGCAGAAGCAGGAGCACAAGGGGGAAATGCAGACACCTTTTCCTACGAACAGTGATTTAATGCATGAAAAAACAGCCTATAAGCCCTTTCCTGTGGCACCAGGGAAAGCTTCTTTCGTGACTCTCTCATCGATCCCGTCTACATAAAAACTTTTTTTTTTTCCCCTGCACTTTATTTAACACCATGTATTTAACGAAGCAGGAACTGGGGCAGAGAGTTTTGGGCGGGGGGGGGGGGGAAGGAAACCCTTTCTAACGTGATTACTGCTCATGTGAAGTGTGAGCTGTCTCGGGGAGGGGGGAGGCGGGAGGGTGTGAACAGCAGCAATATGGTCTTTAGCAGGTGTCGGGGAGAGCAGAATCTAATGAGAATCATAGAAACACTTGAAAGCTTTTTAACTCCATACAGGATTTGCCGGAGCTGTTGATAGGAAACAGTGGTGACCCAACTGACAGTTAAAGAGATGAAAGGAAGCCCTTTGGATTAAATAAGATTTAGGAAATAAAAGGATTAGTGCTAGACAAAAGCTAGATTTAGGGGTTTATTTAACCAGTGTAGTGTGGCATGATGGGATGTGGGGCATCAGAAAGGAGATGAAAGACAAAATAAAAAGATGAATGCAGGAGGTAGTAGGGAGGCAAGGAATCAGCACAACATCTCCAAAACCCCTTCACAAATCTTCTTATAATTGAAAATGGCACAAAAAAAGTAGTTTCCATTAGCAAGCCCAGCTTCTTTACATAGTAACAAGAAGTGTTACAATGACGAGAAATCTTCTGTGATGGGGCTGTCAGCTCAAATCCCTGCCACAGGAGAGAAGAGCCAATGTTGTAAACCTACTTGCACTTATAGATTAGATGGCTGATGAGGTAAAATCAGATTTATGTAAAACTATCACTCTGTTAGATTCATAATTCATTGTGCTTTCAAGTAAGGGCTGCTGAAGGACCATTCTTGTTTAAGAGATCTCCATTTGGAGGTCTCTAGTGAAGTTGGTGGTAGTCAGAAATTAGGGGTATGCACGTGTTGGTGGAGCCACAAGCGTAGAACTCCTCCAGGCAGTTTCTGACACAGGAACATTTCATCTTGTAGCTGAAAAAACAGGACTGATGGTTTCCAGAGCTCAACTTCTCAACTTCTGGCTGAATCATCTATAGGTGACCATTTGTACTATTAGGGAGGTATAGAAAAAGAAGGATACAGTAAAGACTTTGACTTGACTTAATCAGTTGTTCACTTAGTGACTCCTCCAAAGTCCACTGAAGACAATGGAGTCGGTGTGGCTCAGACCTTAAGACAGCATAATCAGGTAGTTATGGATGCTTGTGGTTTGTAGCAAGTGCTATGTGGAGAAAACACCACCTCCTCTGTTCCAAAGATGCTGTTACTCCAGATCTCCAGGATAGTTATGAACCTCTCTAGTGTGATAAAGGCTATCAGAAGAACAAAGGCACATTTTTTCCTCCCTTCAAGTCTCCAAAGTGAGATTGGATTCTTTTCTTGTCTAGGTGCAAAACAATATGTATTTTGTGGCCTCATTTTACCAATAGGAAGATTTTTTACAATCGTAGATAGTTACGACTGGACTAGGATGGTTATAATTCTTGGTAGATGTTCAAATTCAAGTAATCCAGATTTCTTCTGCCAGGGTTTCTGGAAAGACGTTAGCATAGAAATGCTTCTTCAGACAATATTTTCTTTTCACTTGTTCTGTTATCATACAGGAATGCTAATAGGGTTAGCAAATACCTAATAGGGTCAACAAAAAATTAAAAAGTTAGGAAATGCCTTTATTTAAGTTTCTTGGGAATCTTTTCTATGGTACTTTGTGGTTTGGTCCCTAGAATGGTCCAGAGTAGTTTTTTTCACTGAATGACCTGAGTAAAAAAATCTAGATATAAATAATAGATTTAAATTTTATTTTTGATTGCTTTGTATCTTTCATACTGCTCTCTGTAAAGAGATGTGTGTTCCAGTTGGTTGGCTTTGGATGGAAATGGAAGCCTGACTGAAAATTCACAGAGAGTGCCTAAGAGACGTTTTATTTGTTCAATAAAATGGCCTTCAATCTACTGACTAAATAAGAAAATCTTAATCATTTTTTTCATCTAAATTACCCCTTTCATTTATTTTATTATTGGTTTTGTCCAGTTGAATGAAAGCAGTTAAAACTTGTTTTTCTTAATAAGCTGGTCACCACATTATTAATACAAAAGTAATATGGTCCCCATGCAGACATGATTTTCAAAGGTACTTAGATGTCTGCTTGGATTTTCAAAAACACCTAGCTGGATGAAGTGTCTAATAACTCATGATGTCAGGGAGCATAAGTCAGCATCTGTAAGTGCTTAGGTACCCTTGAAACTGGGGTTTTCAAAGTTTGCTTTAAATAACTTGCCTGCAGCCCCGGACTCCTTGACTGTGTCTTCCCACTTCCAAGCAAATGCAGTCAAGTCCAAGGGGCAGAAGTGTCACTCTTCGGACCACCCTGAAGCACAAGTCCTTCCTGGCCTCCGAGCTCTGCAGCCTTGGTCGTGCCACGTCCTTGCTTTTGGGGGCTGGAATTTACAGCCCAAACAAATGTCCTATAACAGTAGGCTTTGTTGATAAGCACTTCAGGAAGAGGGTGGGTTTGCTGGTTTGGTTGATTTATTCCACACCCCCCCACCCCCCCGTTTTTTAAAAATCATGATGTATACCCACCAAATCCTGTTGCAGGGCACCCAGGTGACACCGAGGAGACACTTGTGGACTTCTTTTTGCCCCCAGCCCTTCCTTTCCCGGAGCGGATAACTTGGCTAAGTTTAAGGAGGTTTTCATGAGCAAAGTAAATGCCAGGAAATTCTGGCGCAGGTTATTTCATATTTTCTTCTTTCAGAGTTTCACATCCTTCTTCCAGGACATGCGGATGGTACTGATGGTATCTGCCTGTCTAATAGAGATAACTGGAACTTCACAATGGCTGATATTTCAGTGGGTACGTTGGTTGCCATTGGGGTTTCTGTTTGTTTTTGAATCTGAAATCAATTATCTGTCATGGGAAATGTTTTCTTGGATGAGCAGTATTTGGAAAATGTGTTTTAAAAAAGAGAAAAAGAGGGTATTAGTAAAGGGAAGTTTGGGGCATCATATTGAACAGTGTCACTATACTGCATATAGGTAGTACATGGATGATTGCTTCAACCATTATTTCAGAACATCCCGGAACACTAATTTTTACATAAATGCATGTTTATGATAATTTATTAAAAAATTTGAAAAGGTTCCATCATTATTTTCTTTTAAAATTGTGCTTAATTTGAGTGTGTTTCTGCACTGCTGTCGTCTCTCATTTTTGTCTCCCTTTCAGTTAGAGTGGAAGAAATGCTGAAATATTGTTGTGGTGGACTTGAAATTCCTCAACCAGAACATACCAGAGGTTTCAAGAGAACAGAAAGCCCTTTTGTCCTGAGCCACGACGGACTACTTTTCTGCTGTCCAAATGTCTCCCTCGGGAAAGCCTTCACATGTAAACAATTTTTGCTCACTAGCAATAGGGTCTCACCTGGCAATTCCTGCTCTCTGTGTCCTCCTATCAGCTCCCCTGACCCAAGTGCTGCTGCTGATGTACGCTCAAAGGTGCTCACACCCCTCTCAGACACTATCCAATATCTGTCTTTCAGCCCCAAAATGAAATTGGCAAAATGAGCAACCAACTGTTCCACGCTGATCACATATCATAAATAGCCACAAAATAAGACAGCTAAGAAAAATGCATGTGTTTTTTCTTATCTCTGTTTTATTCATTCTTCAAACACACTTTTTGTCCAGGTGATACATGTGGTTTAAGCTTAGAAAACTTTTGATGTCAGCTTGGGAAACTATAGGGCATAAACTATATGACTTCAGGCTCAATGATCTTAAAGGTCTTTTTCCAACCTAAATGATTCTATGATTCTATTCCCGCCTGGTTTTGTTAGTAGACATTATATATTAAAATTATTCTTTTTTTTTTTTTTTTTTTGTGTTCTGCTGTGGTGAGCAGCAGCGAGGTGGAAAGCTGAAATCCCAGCTCAGATGGGCTGGCTCTCTATGTAAAGGCATCAGATGGAGCTTGTTGAACTCAGACCCTCTCTTACATGAGGTCATTGTGTTGATTGTCTCAGGCCTCTGGTCAGCTTTGATGTGAGCTGCAATATTTCTATGATCTCAGCCTAGGGATAAACTGGTGGCCCCGGACTCAGCAGTGGTTAAACATGAATATAAACAAAATGGAGATTTGCTTTGTGCCAGACGAGGTCACTTTCAAGTGTACCCACAAACTCATAGAAAATTGATATCTTTGGTTTATTGCAAATATGTAATGGTACCAAAAGAAACAGTATTCCAGGCAAAATAATATTTAATGCTTACCCGCTCACATACCTTGACTCTGTGATTTCAGTCTGCGGAACAGATCAGACTGTAACTCTGTAAATACTGGTGGAAGAGTTTGAATGTATTGTCAGCTTCATTTCTAACAGATTAAAGGGTTTCTGCACTACCTATTTCAGCCTTTCATTTTCATTTTTTTCCCTTGAGTAAGTCACTGAAGTCAACTTTATGGGGGATTAGATCATGTATCAAATGCTGTATATAACTGGACAGACATTTCTTTTTTTTTGTCCTTTTGGGTATTTATTTTGAAGCAAGTTATGTATAAACTATCAGCAGTTCTTAAATGACTGAAGCATTCAGCTGCTGCGTTTTGAGGAGCAGACAGTTTGTCTGCCACTACTGAAGGATGGCATCCTATGTTTTATATTTTCAAGCCAAAGGAAAGGGAAAATGTAAGCTTACATAAAAGATGGTGGCATGGAAGGGAATGCTTAAATGTTCCTAAGTACTGTCATCAGTAAATTATACCAAACTGGGCACATCAGAGGGAGTATGGGAAGCTTCTGTGGTGGTGCAGAGGAAGGAGGAAGGATTTTTGTAAAGACAGAAAGACATATAAACTCCTTTAGTAGTCAACTTGAACAGTCAGCCCTATTCCTTGGCCTAAGTCTGAGCTGAACATAAAGCCGTAACCTTTGGAGAGAGGCTTGGTTTACTTCTCTGTGTCTCTGCGTGATGTGGGGAGCTGAGCAGCATGTTCTAGCACTGTGTGGATGTTTAGCAATTGGGTTTATTTTTTAGTGTTTTGGTTAATCTTCACAAAGTCATGTAGATGCCCTTTGGGACTGCAGTTGCTGAAGACTAAACTTAAAAGGTGAACTCAAGCTGAAACCTGCTGAAGCTGCTCCCCTGTGCATCCACCGTAGGAGAAAAGACCTTTTTGGGAGCAATTCTTCCAAATGATAACGAAAAGCTATGAAGCTGTCAGTGCGACCCCTGAAAATCAAGAGAGTTTTGAAATGGTAATGTGTTCACTGTAACAGGTAATGGGAACACTACATCTGGTCTTCTTCAAGATGAGTCACACGCTTTTCCTCTTTTCTTTCTCTTCTGCAGACACTTGGCACCTCTGTGTGATGAAATCCATATACTGGCTGTGGTTACAGGGCTGAGCAAAACACAGAGCAGATGAAGAGATACAGGTCAGTATGTGCATCTATAACTGTTTGCCAAGATGACACGGATCCAGAAGAATGTTTGAATATCATCCAGAAATTGTCATTCCTGAATATACATCCACTGAGATGACCCTAGAGAATACACACCTGGTCTTTACTTAACCAATTGCAGAAGAGATACCAGCTCGAGAGTCCTGAGACACCGGAAAATTTTCAGACAGGTCAATGCTGTTGCTAAAATATCCTGGGATTTGGGGTACAATGGGCTGTATTTTTAATAGTGTTAAAAAAAAAAAAAAAAAAGAAGACTCTACCCTAAGAAAGAGGGCAGAAAATGTACAAAATTACTTCGGCATTAGCATTTTGATGAACAGGCACTTCTTGGGTTTTTTCCCTCTTGTTTGTTTTTGTTTTTATCTTACATAAGCAATAGATAATTTTTAGAAGTGATTTCTGCAATGAATGATATTCCTTGCAACCAACGGCCCGTTTATCTGGAAGATGATGCTTATGGAGAGAAACCACCTCTGGTTTCTGAGATTAATAGTGCAAGACTGTGTCCTCTATACTGACTGACTTTAAACTACAGGGATAAAACTGCATGTAGTAAGAAAAAGTATGTCTGCTCAGGTCGCTGGGAATATTCCACTTCCTAGGACTTGCTATGGTAAAAAAAAAGTTTTATGTTTAGTCTAAATTCTGCCTTTCCTAGTGTTGACATTATTTCTAGCGGTTGCTCTTTTACTATCCTAACTTGTTATTCTTCTGCTAGCTGTTTATTTCTAACAGATGCTGGTAGCCAGTCAACATATGTCCCCTCAGTCATTGCTCAGCTAAGCTGTACACACAGCACTTACTCCTTTCAATTTTTTTCCCCAGCTGAGCCCTCTCTTCAGCTACTTAACATTTTCTTTGGTTTCTTATACCTTCTAATATGTCTACATTTCTGCAGAGCTGACAGAAGTATCCTGGGAGTGGCAATTTGGCTTAAATAAATAAATAAATAAATAAAAACAATCTTTTTTTAATTAAAGCTATTTATTATTTTCAGTGTTGTAGATCGCGGGGCCTCATTTTTCTGGAAGGCTGCAAACCAAAATGAGAGGCCATGCTCTATGGAGCTATTGCTTCTGCAAGGAACTTCTTCAAAAAGGAAAAAAACAACAACAACAAAACAAAACCAACAACTTACTCCAGACAGAATAGCCACTGCCAAAATTATGTTGGTACCTGGTGGCATTCAGCAGATGCAATACCTCTCTCTCTGCTTGGTTGTTTTTTCCATCCCCTCTGCAGTCTTTGCTAAATGAGTTTTCCATGAATTAATTCAGTAATTTTAGGTGTACTTGCGCTTTGCTCCACAGTTTGCATTGGGACCCCCCATTTAGTTTAAAGCTCACAGTAGCCGCAGCTTCTTGTAAAAAGCAGCTGACTATGAACACCGCCGCACTTGAGGTGCTGCGTGCGCCGAGGCGGACAGACCGTTTCCAGACCGAGTCTGTGCGCAGCAGTACAAAGCGAGCTCTGGTCTCATGCCTGGAGGTTTCCTTAGAAAGTCCAAGAAAGCCGTGGCATGGTGTGAGCACAGGAAGAGCAGCCACCTTGTCCCAGTGAGACCTGGAGCACCAGGAGAGCTCCTTGTCCTGCAGATGGGGATGGCAATGGTGGATGCCCTTTGGGACAGCAACAATACCAGCAAGAGCCGCTTCCCTAAGGAGCTGGTGTCCCTCCCTCGGTGGCCTGGGGGGTCCGCTGAGATGGAGCAGGTGGTGGGGCTGCAGTTCTTTGTGCAATCTTAGAAATGCTGCCAGCAGGCACGGCTGGGTGAGCCTAACCAAAGACTGAGAAAGGTGCCTGTGTGAGGAGTGCAGTCCCACGTGGGACTGACTTCAGTTTCTTCCTCTCATGGCTGTGTTCACGTGTGCAAATGGTAACATGGAGATTTGAGGAAGAACAGACCATCGTTGAAAGCAACAATCGGTCTTAAAGGGCCTTTAAAAGAAAGTATAAGTAAGTATCCAGTGTAGTGGAAAACACTTACCTGGGTAAGACACTTTCCAAGAACAAATGAGGGAAGTTTTCTTCCATCACTGACATCAGTTACACGTATGTGGATAAGCGTCACAGTCAACAGCAGCCTTGCTGCAATCCACAGGGCCACTGGAGGTAGAAAACTCTTGGGTGACACTTCCAAGCAGTCAGTTAGGCTTTGTTCTCCAAAGGTACCTAGACGAAGGATCTGTGATCCCTCAAATGTAGGAATTGTGCAGTCTCCATGTATAACATACTTTTACAAGAGTTTAAAGGTTGCTATTGAGCAGCTCCTGTTACCTGTAATTATTTCCTGTGATGGGAAGAGCAAGGTGGGCATTTGCACCCAAGTAGTGCTGCTATTTCAGCATTAAGTCGGGAAAGGCGCAGGAGAATATTGAGAAGCAAAGCTGCAATTTTCTCCAGCATTTTGCTATGTCCCTTCATTGCATGTCTGGGAGAAGTAAACAAGACCTGATGTATTTATATTGAAAACAGTTTTGGCAAAGTTAGAATCTCTCAACTGCAGATGATGGAAGTAGACATGATGCTTCACATTTCTGGTCTACTGCATACGCAGGGCTCTATCTGCTTTCAGTCCCAGTGCTGCTTCGGCCCTCAGATCGCTAGGTTCATTTTATTCAGCCTTCAGCAATGTGGCTCCCAGATGTGTTTTCCGGTATTTCATTTATAACTGTGAGGAATCTACAGCATCCAGTCACCCCTGTGTCTGTCTTTTTTTTTTTTCCTGGCATTGAAGTTCTTTGAACAGGACATTCCTATTAACATCAACACTCAAGAAATTAAATAAAAACAAAAAACCCTGTCAGGTTTTCATTCTCACCAAGAAGATCTTCAAGGGAGAACTTCAACACACACTTTTGTAGAAATAGTTGCTGGTAAAGCTTAGGGGTTTTTTGTTTGCCACTGTGCTAAAACAGTTTTCAGCTGACATCTTTCATATGCAGTCTGCCTTTTCAGTCTTCAGCTTTGTGAGTATTGGTATCAGTGTTGTAGCTACAACAGTTTTGGGATGTAAATGGTTTATTTTATTAAACCAGCTTATGAAGTTGAGAAAAAAAAATGAGGTAGTGGAAGGCTTGTATGCCTGAAAACTTGTCTGCTTTCTCCAGCTATATGGACTTGAAAGATATTATCTCTCTGACAAATCTTGCCTTTCTTTGTAAGCATGTGGTTGGATAATTATCTTCAACTATTGCCTGGATAAATGCTTTCTAAAGAATTCGGGCACACAAAATAGCCTTTGCCAAATTGCCTAAAGATTATTTCTTAAAAGAAGTGATTTTCTCTCTAAGTTTATTTCACAGACACACAAAAATGCTTTTTGCCATATGTATTTCTAGGACACTTTTTAAAGCACATGGAATGGTTTGTTCTTAGAAATTTTCACATGCATAGCAAAAAATGCACGTGCTTGTTTTTGTCTAAGTCATTTTGAAAAGGTGTCGCTATGTCTGACTTCAAAGTGCCTGGTAAATCTAGATCAGAAAGGCAATGAATTTGAAATATTAAATCATGCGTCTCAGAGCACTGGGGAAAATTAAAAAGGGAGGCTGACAAAAAGATCAGAGAAACATAGCTCAAGCAGGACTGTGGGAGTTTGAGTTACTTTATTTTTTACATTGATTTTGTTTCACAGGATCTTCCTCTACCTCCTGCCACAATGAGAAAATATCTTCAGCACACTTTGCATTTGCAGGCTTTGCATTTGCAGGCTCACCAGCTGGATCTTGAAGGAGGTTCATGAACTTTGCAGCAAACAGCTAGTCTGATCTTGCTCGTACATAGTTTCAATTGCAGTATCTAACAACTGATTTGTACTCTAAAGCATAGGGTATATCATCTCCTCCAAAAGTATTGCTGTTCATGATGATAACTTTGTGTGTTTTCCATATCAATATCCCAGTATTTGAATCCTGATTATGCCTCAGCCTCTCCAGCTGCGCTCCTCATTTTAATCCTGTGCTTTACAGAGAAGCACTGTTTTTAGCTGCTTTGGGTATTTAGCTGTGGTTTATTGCACTGACTGCAGAACCCAGGACAGAATGAAGAAAGGCCCCATCCAGTCTTCTCAGAATATGCCATATTTTATACGCTTCCATCAAATACCAGACTACCTATCACCTTTCTAACGTTAGTGATTCCAGGCTTTACAAACTCGCTTGACAGTAGAAGCTCTGCCTCTTGGCTAATCCTACCTCTACCCTGCAACGCCCTTGCTGAGAGGGTTATTCCTTCCCTTCCTTACGAAACCCAACTTGTCCTTTGCTCTTGGCTGTCATTGAACAAGAGGCTTTCTCCAAGCTCCCTGCCATGTCTCACACTGTCTCTCTTTGAACTGAAATGGTTGTCAAGACCCTGTCAGGTAGCACCACAAAAGGGTGCTTTTTTCTGGTTTACATTTGGTTTTATCAAGTGTGTTTCTGGTTTTCTTGACCTCACAGTCTGCCCTGCCCTGGACCAAGTCCTAAACAGCCAAATCTCCTGTCAGTGCCAGCCGGTTCCTTCCCCACCTTTTTACAGATATTACAACATATTTATTAAGCAGTGCACCCTTTCAAGGCTCTGGCTGATGACTGGTGCATAGAGAATTCATTACGTGATGCTATCCTTTGTTTTCTAGCCTGTTTTTGATCTAACAGCAATTCTCTGCCTTTTTCCCTATAAGTACGTAACTTTTGCATGGCTCCTTGAAAAGACATTTCAGGTTGTGTCTCCACTGCACACCAGGGCAGGACTCCAATCACCTTCAGGAGGATAACTTTTTAGGCCCACCAGTATGACCACCGATATGAAGTTTTGTCTTCAAAAATGCTGGAAATCCAACAGTTGTAGTTTCAGACTTGCCCAGCGGTCAGCTGAAAAACATGTACAAAAGCTTGCTTTAAAAAAAAAAAAGCCATCAAAAATTCAGTTTATGATTAAAAAACAATGGTGCATGAAGTATTGCATTTCCTAGGAAATACTGAACCCCAATTCTGAAGCACTTCATGATTTAAAAGATTGGGATATGCCATGGCAGAGCCTCATGAGGTTTCTAGTTCTGTAGCCTCAAGTCATTATTCTGCCATATGTGTAACATTAACCAGGCTGACTTAATCTTCTTTGAGGCAACATAACAACCACTCTGGATCTAAGTATTTTCATTCTTATGTTATTTTGCTTAATTTTTTTTGTGTGTGAAAAGACTGAACTGTCTGTAGTGGGGAAGGGAAAGGAGAGACGGGTTTGTGTTTGGTTTTCTTTGACCAGCTTCTAGTTAAGCTTTCACGTGCTGTTAAAATCTAATGTACTCTCCAGGGCCTTGTTCTGTGTATTATAATCTCTAATCATCTGTGCTACAGTTTTCACAGAAGTGCTAAAACCATTTTACCACCACTTCCCTGGCAAGACTATTCAGAGAGTCTTTCAAAGAATGAAACTTTTCACGAACTACAAATCCAAGACATTTGTGAGGCCTTTACAAAAACTTGGCATTTAAATGACTGTGTTAAGTCCAAGAGTAATTTTCAGATCTGCAGTATATAAAATCAGTCCTCTAGCTCCTTGTAAATATCAGCACAGAAAGAAGACTGTGAAAAGTGAATTGTCTCCATCATAATTAGTAGAAGAAAGTAAATGGATATTAAGGGCTAGAGAACAGGTTTGCAGAGGAGAAAAGGTCTCCACACTTTTATTTTTTCTTCCAGAATTGTATACAAAATAGAAAATTGGTCTCTCTTACTACAAATTTGTATGATTTTTGATATTATTGTTTTAATAATGATGTCCACTCTATAATAAAAAAGACTTTAATTCAGGACAAATGTGACTCCATGTAGAATAAAGCATGTTATTTTACCCATTTTCTATACCAAAATTTTCAAGTTCACAATCTGCAAAGGAGAAAAGTGGAAGAAAGGAAGGTACAAACTTTTCCAAAGTGAAATGGTGTAAAATGGAAATTTCACAGATTTTTTTTCCCCATTTCCTCACGAGGAAGTCCAGTACAATCAGACCTTAAAGAAGAAATACAAAGCTGTAGGGGTTTTTAAAAAACCTTTTTAGATCTGGCCTTAATTTTCAGGTTAGATCCTGATCTGGAGCTTTTGATGTTTTTCAACTCATTCCCTTTCCCCCACCCTTCTTTTAAATATGAAAAGCAGAGATGGAATCCATTTCTGATTTCACTTGACTGTGACAGAAGTCTGGAATAGTATACCTCTACCTGGTGAAAATGAGCGTATATGAGACCGGAGCTAAGGCCTAACTGTTTTTATTGGACAGGTCGATGGCATGGGAAGAATGCATGCAAACAAAGTCCAGCACATTGCTGTCACTCCAGCTTTGGGTGGAGCAAACACGCTTTTACCTTAGTGAACTTAGAAAAATATCAACAAAGCCTCTGCTTTTCAAACCCCATGAATACCTCTCAATCTATGGGAATGTGTAAATGCCACAGAAATCTCATTCTTGACATTTGATTGATGCCAGATAAGAGATTTGAGCCCTTTCTTTACCAAGGTTTTTGTGAGAATCAGACAGATTGATCTCAACCATACTCGTGCAGGCAGTGAAGTCAGTGCTAAAATTACAGTAAGTCCCCAGGGGGAGAGGGAAGTTACTGAATGCTTATGGATCAGGTTTGGGATCTGGACTTGGCAGGTGTGAAGAGTTTGCCAGTTAAAGGCTTTAGGAATTCATTCTGAAATTTTTTCTAAGTCTTGTGCTGTATTCACATGCTGTGACAATAAATCATTACATAAATATCTAACAACTTGCGTGTGCGCATAACTTTTTTTTCCCCTAACACTTCCAGGTATGGGGAGCACTTGTGTGGTTATGCTCTGTGCTTTACTGAGGGGAGAAGAAGAGCTCAGTGAATTTGCCCTTGCACAGGAGTCTGTGGCAGAACAGGAGGCTGAGCCAAGTCCCTGCATCCTGGTTTGGTGGTGTAGTCACACGACCAGTCCGCTTCTCTGTAAATATTTTCCACGTCTTGTGCCTACAGTGGGAACTAGTCTGAAAATTTGAATGTTGTAGTTATGCAAGGTAAGATCATAGAGAAAGAAATATTTTTTTGCCTGCATCTTGTCTGATGGAGGTAGCTTCACGACTCTCAGACTGCCATGTAAATGTCAATAGACAGCTTGACATGCATCAATTTAGAGACCAGCACACCTGCTTACTCAACAACTGCCTCAGAGATTCAATGAGTCTTGGCAGTTGTACTTTGCTATTCTTCCATGGATAAGAGGTGTGAGAGATGCCACCGTACAGATCGGAGAGTAAAGAATGAAGCAGCCTCTTTCCTCAGTAGTGAAATGTCAACGGTTGCGGTAATTTGCAGACATTTTAATCACTTGCTGTTAATTTTGTTTTGGAACAAAAGGATGAAAGATCTTGTGTTTCCTAGAGTCCATAAGCCAAAGAAGAAAGTTATCCACAGCAGACAACAGTAATAATTTAGATATCGATACCAACATTTATCTGTCTTGTGCTTTGCAAGCTTCCATCGTAGGAAGTTTCCGAAACTAAACAAGATTTCAGAAGAGCAGTAGTAATTTAAACTGTGGTGTAGTATCACGACAGCTCTGGAGACAGCCCTTACTCCTGTGAAAAACACGGCAAGATATTAATCATTCTTTCAAACTAGAGTTGAGTACTTCAGACCAGCGGTATTAACCTCCGAAGGGTGAATGTACAGGTGTTTTCTCAGTTCCTGTTCCTCGTCTACAGTGCAGCCGTCTCTCCCCTAAAAGACCGTATTAGAGAAGTCAGCTGTAAACATGTCATGAGCATATCATAACACCACATTACATGTAACATTTCAGCGCATGAGTGCACCTCAATGTACCATACAAAGATCTCATGAGACAGCACTAGCAGCTTTACCATGCTAATTTCTTTTGTTTCTATGGACTTTTTCAGCATCCTGAAATAGTAGATCACTCATGTGAAATATACGTCCAAAGCCTTCTTGATTTTTCTTAACCCCACATCTTTGTCTGGCTGCAGCACTTGTAGTTTTCTACTGGGACGTATTTCTATGGGGTGAAGCACCTGTTGGGTCCAGGGGGTGAACCAGGAATGAGGGTAACCCACTGATGGGGCAGAGCTTAGCGTGGTTGCCTGCAAGGGCAAAGACATTTCTAAGTACTCCATGTCCACAAAGCTGAAGACATAGAGCTCCTATGTTATGGTTTTTTATTTATCTAAAGTAATGGCTACGTGATCTTTTGCAAGGAGATGTGAGCTTGCTCTGTCTTTGCTCTGAGCTGACTGGAAGCCATACAGCAAACTAGCATGGCACCAGGCCTAAACTAATATGCCCTGCTTCTCAGTTGAACTTTATTAGCTTGGGCTTGGTGCCCTGCTAACCACAGCTGTGGGTTTCTTGTCAGCTTGGGACTACAAGCAGAACAAGCTCAGGTCTCTCTACAGGTAGTGCTGTAGGGTTTTAATGCTTATGAACAGTGCCAGCATTAGAAATCTGAATGTTTCTTCTTTCTGTCCTCAAAACAAGCCACAAGGTGAGTTGCATGTTCTTCCATTTACAGTTCCTCCAACAGGAAACCCAGGGTATTTTTTAGTCTTTGCAATCTTTGCTTTGCTATCAGAAAGTCATCCTTTGTGCCATTAAGTAGTCTTTCCCTTGCACTCCTTTTGTAATTGAAGAGACAGTGATTTTTCTAGCTCCTTTAAAAAAAACTGTAGAAGATTAACAAAAGAGTAGCTGAGGAAAGACTTGGAAATTCATGTGGAAGAAACAGATGTTTCTTGGAAATGTCTTCAAATTATTTAATCTAGATCTCTGATCTGGAAATTGGCTTGCTTCTAAGAACAGCTTGTTGAGAATTTTCCTTGTGAAAACATGTTGCTGGAAAATGCTATTTGCTAAAACCAAACCCAGCATTCAGCAAAAGATAAAGTGCCTTGGGGATAATGGTCCTTCTCTGGGTTCTGGTTCAAGCCAATCTGAACGAAGTTGGGTGGAAAATTTTAGCAGAGGTGAGTGCTGGCCTGCTGTGAGGAGGCTATCACACCTTCTGGAGTAGTCCTCCTTTGTTTTATCATCTTCGTGCTGTTTGGTTTTGTAATTACAGGGTCTATAGTTCATAGATTCATGGCACTTAGGAGTAAGGGGGTATGCTGTCTGCTGAACTATTAGCTTAAGAGGGTTCTCTTCTCCCCTCTTTCACTTTCCAACTCTTCTTTATGCACCCAAACACCTGCTACTGTTGAAATGGGTGCTTACCTGCTACTTTTAAATGTGAGTTTGACAAACTGGGGTTTTTTCACAGCAAAATTTAGGATGAGTGCTTGGCAGTTTTGTCTTCCCATTCAGAATTGGTCAAGCATTTTGACTAAGCTTCCAAACTTTGAACAAGGTGGACGTATTGAGAGAATTGCCAGTTATACTATTTTTTTCAGACTTTAGCTAAAACTAGATGGAAGAAGAGCATGAGAAAATAGAAATCGGTTAACAGAAATGTTTCAAAAGCTCTGATTCCTTTTTTTCTCTGAGTTTTGGTTGTTTTTTGGTTTTGGTTTTTTTTGAGATTTGATTAATATTAATGTGCTATCAAGGCTTGCAATTTTGTCATTTTACATAAACTGCTATCAGTTTACAGACACCTCTGCAATTGCAAAAAGCAGGCTCCAAAATGCATTGACCTTATCACTAAGGGGATACTCAGAGAATTTTTTCTAGCTCACAAAAAAAAAAAAAAAGCAGAAAAAAGTTCATGTTTTCTACCTTCACACTTCTCCGTAGAGTCATGGAATCACATGGGTTTGCTAGGGGCAGAATCCAATCCTGAATTTGGAGTTAAGGCATGAGTTGTACGGCAGTTGGACATCATTGCACACCAGTTCAGTGAGAGAGGGGAACTGAGAATTTCAGATGCTGTCTGATGCCTCTATTTTGTTGCCCTCCACGCTGTTTTGGAGGGAATATTCCTAATGGTATATCGGAGGGTAGTGCAACCAGCTTGCCTTCTCCTTAGCTGTAGAGTGGTAGCTATTTCCCAGAATGAAACAAGATTGTCTTTGAGCAAACAGATATTGTTTACTACTGGGAGTGCCATTTTATTTGGCTTGTGTATTGTTCATTTTTGTGCTGGTAGCCAGGGTTTCATGCCATTGGAATAGGATGGCATCTGGAAGATCATGTTTTCTGCTCATAGAGATGGTATAAGGATTTTGCAATGAACGTCTCTGGAATTACTAACACCTGTTTTTTATAATCCTATAGAGAAAATGATGAATGTGTTTTATTGTTCATCCTTCAGGGAAAGAGAGATGGGGGCCCACATACCAGTGAGGAAAAAGCTTATCGCAAGAGATGAGAAAATGGTTCCTTTATCTACGAAGGAAAGAAAATGTGTCTTGTAACAACACAAGGTTATACTTTCCAGGAAAATCAACATTTACAAAATAACATGTTTCCACTTTTCTGCTTCTTCTGGACAGATACCTTGTATTTCGAGTGCCCTTCATTAAAGCTGATGGAAGAGTGATGTTGAAATTCAAATGCTTTTTATCTAGAGGCAGTTTCCTGAATTCTCTGTTTTCTATGTGATTTTTACATTACTCAGCCATGGGAAATAATTCAATGGGGGTGGATGGAGGGAGGGAAAAAGAGGCTTTTTCTCATTTTTCTTTCTGTGATTTTGTTCGTGTTTTGTTGTTGTTGTAGTGGGCCATATAAGCAGGCCAGACATTTGTGTCCCTTGAAGGAGTTTACCAGCCTTCTGCCATTTGCTAAATTCACATAATCCTCTGCTCCACCGTAGTTGCCTCTATACAATGGAAGATGGTATCACAAATAATTTATTATTTCAAATGAAGGAAGGAAGTAAACGAACAGATAGGGCTGGCTTTTTTCTTCAGTATCTATTATTTCCTTCTGATTCAGTAAAATGTCAAAGGGAACATGACCTGGGTATTAGACAGAGGACGGGAGCAGCAACATATACCGGAGACGAACTGATAAACAGGTTCTTCACAGTCTGCTCAGAGCTGATTCCTCCTTCTACACCATTTCCCCCCTTCCCAGTTTGAGCATGCTCCCTGGGCAAGATAGAGGACTGAGCTTAAAGAAAAATAATTATGAAATCCTAACATTGGTGTAAAAATCCATAAGCCTTAGGGGAAACATTCATTAAAGTGTGATTGCGGCAGTCTTGTCCCTACTTGCAGTGCTGAGACAGTCACAGGGATTGTGGCCCTCAGCTTTGTCTCATCAGCTTTACAATCCCGTCATGTGTCAATGCTCTCATGACGCAAGTGAAGTAAATTAGAAGTGACTGGGTGAGAAAGGTTCCATCTTTGTGGAAAAACTGCAGCACTCAAAGTTTGGTTTTCTTTGTTCCCCACTGGAACAAAACAGACACTTAAAACTGCTTCTGGGGAAAAACCCTGAATTAGCCTAATCTGGGTCTTGAAAACCCTGGATGAGATTAAACCAGGTCTGGAATCTGGGACTTCTTCACTTTCAAGAGGGTCCTGATAACTCAGTTGGTTTGGGTAGCAGGGGGTGGTCTTTCTCTGTCTTGTAGAGTGATAATTTCTGGGGTTTGCCTCTGTGAATATGCTCCTTCATGCAGGAGGAATTTTTTTTTTTCTTTTTTATTAAGAGATATTTGACCTCTCTGAAGTCATTACTTGGGACAGTTTAAATTAGTAAAGAACAAAGTGTATGCCAGACTTGCTCAATAGTTTCTTTGTTCTGAAAATAACTGTAAAATGTCTAATAATTGACCAAACCTATATGAAGCACTGTGTTACAAGGTCAGTGTAATGGATGTAGTATGTACATGAACTCAGGAGATGTTTTTTCCATCTAACTTCCCCTTTGATCACAGGTGTGTTCTGTCATTCCACTTCAGTAACCAAACAGATTAGCTCCTAAAATGAAAAATGGCTTGAAATTTGATATAAAAGACCTAGTGTCCAGGCCAAAATGAAAGGAGGCGGGGGAGAAGTAGTTATAAATTACACTGTCTTTGTATTGTGACACTGGCGGCAGAATTTTCTACAAAGGAGATAATCTTTCCTCATTATTCAGCTGGCCAATGAGGTGCACAATTTTTTGGCAGAAGCAGGAAAAGTCACTATAAAGAATATGTCAAGTTATAGTTTGCCAAATTAAACATAAGCAAAAAGAAAAATATCTGCTACCTGGGTATCTGCATTATGGTGGCAGCTGGGTCACCTCTGTAGGCAAAGAGCCTAGATTCACAAATATTGAATGTGGTGAACGGGTTGGCTAAATGACCTTGAGAAGATGTGTCATCCTGAAATAACTGTTAAAAAGTTGCAGCTGATTGCAGGTTTATAATTTATCACATGAATAGAATTAAATATTACAGTATTCTTGTCATGCACAGGAGCAGCGGGTATGGCAAATACTGACTGAACAATTAATAACATGATTTCTGATATTCTTCACTGGGGTTTTTTTTTGTTTGGTTTTTTGGTTTTTGTTTTTGTTTTGTTTTGTTTTGTTCTTTACTGGAGTCAAGATGTCTATGGTTAGCCTGCATCTTTTCAGTTTCAGAAATCCTCTGGAATTTATGCTCACTGCTGTGGCTCTTTTAATTGTGACTGTACACAGTGACTCATAGTAAAATAAGTAAGCATTGCTGGAAATCTAAAGGAAACTTCTCGAAGCCCAAGGGTTGCTTGAAGAGCTAAAATGTGCTGGTTGAGCTTGTTGTCAAATTAAGTTTGAAAACATTTCTAGATGTCATTGGTAATGCTTTTCAAAGTGGATTTTGTTAGGTAGCGTGATTTTGAAATAATGGATTATGAAAGAAGTTCCAATGTATGAAAAGATGACAAAACATTTTCCTATTTGGCTGTATTTTGTGGGTCAGCATTGGGGCCTAAATTATAGCGCACGCTGTAAATCTCACGGCAAACACTGGGATCAGTGTGATTTACTTAGCTGCAAACTGTCAGACTCTCCCACCTTTATATACAGTACAGGCTTTGCGTATTCGGCAAAACCAGCTAGCTGCAATTCACTGTTTGCAGAAAGCAATGGTAAATCAACTTTTCAGCAAGGCTAGTATATAAATCAACAAACAGTATATTCCTTTGAGACTCTCAACCCTGCACAGGAAAGCCACTCTAAAACCAGATTAACGGGGATCCTGATTTATGGTTGAATCAAACAGCCAAAGTCTATTTTCAGAGATCTGAAATACTAGATTTATGCAACTTATCTAGGTGACAATCTTACGGCTTTCCACTGGTGCTGTTTATTCATTTTTTGTAGATACATAGGAGCTCAAAGTATACATTGCTATGTGTATGCATACATATGTTCTACACTAGTAGGGGGTTACTGCTATTCAGCTGAAACGTGCAATACCATACCTGCTACTGTAGAGCCTCTGCATAGGTGCTCTTTTCCTTTCCTTCATCCTTTCGCTACGGTTTGCATCTCTGTTATCTGCTGTAGTCCGAGCTTGAACGTTGAACCAGGCACCCTTACAAAGAAGCAGGTGACCCAGGTCTTCAGCTGGACTAAGGAAACAGTACCGTTGCAGTCAACAAACTTAATTTCCCCTCACTGATGTGGCTCGCAGTGCAAGCTGTATTATTATTGCTGTGTGACCTACCTGGCTGGCTGTCATGACTGATTATTTCATCACCCTCTGCTTCCTGCTAATCAGTTAGTGGAGAGCTGCATCAGGACTGAAAACAATGTAAACAGTGTGGAGGCAAATAAAACCCCCCCACAACTTTGTGAACATACCTCATGAATTACAATACACTGCATGTAATCGGCTGTCTGTTGTCAAAGACGTGGAGGCGGTTGTAGAGTTTCAGCTGGTGTAAAAAGACTTTTACAACAATAATATGGATCTGAATGAGATTTTAAAGGCGGGGGAGGGGGGGGGGAGTTATCCTGCCCTTGGCTGGAGAGCAGTAGAGATCTCCCTCACTTTCTAGGGACCGAATTACAGAAAAGATAGCTTCATAACTTCATAACACCACATGCTTGATAGTCCTAATTCCTCTTCATGGTTTCTTCAGCACTTCTCTATAAAACTGCCAAATCTGAGCCTCAGAGGCAGGGGATGAGCACGGGCTGTGTGAGCAGCTACCCCCAGGAGGTGAGTGGGCACCCGTCTTTGCTCGCCGGTGGAGGTTGCGTGCAGAGGAACCGAACTGCAGCACCCTGGTCCGAGGCATCTACTCTGCAGATGATTTATATAGCAGTGGCCTTACTGGTAATGTTTTTCAAGACAAGAGTATCAACAGGTGATGCTTATCACGTCCTGTAGAAGAAGAACTGGCTATATACAATCAAAAGTGTCTCTGTTCAGATTTTGTTTTGTTTTGTTTTGTTTTAAGTCAAAACCAAATATTTGTTTGTAGTACATGAAGTTATCAATAACTAATACAAACACTGAAGCAAAAGGACAGTATAATAGTTTGTCCTTGATACCAGTAATTCAGCTGTTTGAATTGTGCATAAAATGAGGAATTAAGGAATTATTAGAAGCAGTGTATCTCCAAAACTTAAGATACTTTTTGCCAAGATTGCAAAGATAAGATTAGCCATAAATTTCAGTGCAAGCAGACTGTAGCATATTAAATACGAGAAAGATATTAACTTTTAAATTAAAAGACTTTTTTCCTTCCACAGCAGGCAAATCAAAAGACTGCAAAACTTTTGAGAGCAGAAGAAAAATGACTCATGTTTTTTCCTACATAGTTGTAGCCAAACTTACAGGTAGTTTGTATTTTAATTTATTCCAGTATATTTTTCCTACTATTTAGCAAAAATGCTTTTTTATGTTTGACCTGAAGCTGGTGTGTGGATCTGCTTTATTAACTAGAAATTCTGATTTGGGACTTTGCCACCTTAATATCTATTTAAATCGACCTGGTTTGCAGGTTGAATTCCCCTGTCTAGACCCATAGTCTCCATCTCCCAGGGGCTGCTTTTTGAGGTAGCCTCCATACCTGGCATGTCTATCCCTTTCCTGCTCTTCAGAAACCTAAATTTATCTCAACTTTCTGTTCTATTGTCATTTCTCATTTCCCCAGATTTTTATTTATTTTTATTTATTTTTAGCTGCCAAGGTTTTGCTTTTCCTGAAGAAGGGAAGAAGAAAGCTTTCTGAGCCTGCTTTTTAATAGATATAACTGTTATTGGTGGTTTGTGGGGTTTGGGGTTTTTTTGGTTGGTGGTTTTTTTTTGTTTTTTTTGTTTGTTTGTTTGTTTTTTTTTTCCTGAGAAGAAGGGTGCAAGCTGGTAAATCCGACTTACTAAGGCACATCACTGCAAGACATACTGTACAGGCTCATTTCTTTCATCTGGGCCAGACCCCAGCTCAATGGGTTTTCCGTAGGAAGAAAGAGCTGCTGTGTCTGGTTGAAGCACCTATAATCAGTGGGCTGAGTCTTTTATTGGTATTTTTTAACTTAAATGTCATCTAACTTAGAGCTGCCTAAATCTAGGTGAAGCGTTCACAAGGCAGTTTGAGTGTAAGGTCCTTTGCTGTCACGTCTCAGTTTTGACGGGATGATTTCCGTCCTGCTGCTGTGATGCTGGATGCAGGGTTTGATCCTTTATCATTGCCTTATAGAAGTCCCTCACTCCTGGCTGAAGGCAGGTGAGACAAAAGTGATGGGAAAAGTTTGGAGCTAGGCAGAGGTAAAAAAATTAGGTATCCCTTCTCAGCAGTGGCAGTGTCTTCAGAGAGTATAAATAGCTGTAAAAATTAAGAGTGTGTTTTGAAGATGTCTCCCCAAATTCTGTCTGGTTGTCACCTGCACAATTTATTAGAAGCACCCTTCCTCATCTTCAGGCTAGTCTTTACAATTGCTTTCCTGTCTAGCTTTTCTTTTTCTGCTGTGTTTTCTGTGACTGTTGCCACCTTGACAATCCCTTCTTTTTTTATTTGGATCTCAGAGGGGTGGAATATCTTTGTTGTGAAGCCAAAATCTAAATGTCTTGCTGCCTCTCTGATTTCTTGGCTTGGAGTGCTGGACCAGGATAGGAGAGAATGCAGTGTATACGCCATTTTGGTTTATTTTGAACCATGCTTTTGATGGTTTAAAATACAGATCACTGATATAAGCCAGACATACTTGAGGAAATGTGAGTACAGAGGGTAATAATTAAGCTCTTGATTTTTGTTCTTGATGATGTACAACTCCATCTAGTACCTAACTAACATCTAAAATTGCACTTTTCTGTGGCCTCATTCTAACGTGTAAAATCTTACAACTTGCATGCAAAATTCTTGTATTATGTACATTGGAGGGTGAACCAGCTGCAATACGATTGCCGTATCAATGTCATACATGAATGCACACTAGCACTGCAGGCGTCGGAATCACTGTTCGGACACATTGTGGAAGAAATAAGTGTGCTTAGGCAAACTTGTGCTTTTCAAACTGTCGAGTTGGCAGTTGTCTAACAGCATTAGGAAGCTCATTGAATAGCTTGCAACAGCCTTTGAAAAACCGGGCCAGCCTTGGATGCTGGCAATTGTGCCTAGATTATTTACGGTGCTCAGTTTTTAACTTCATCTGATAGAAAAAGGAAGGAAGTAGTCTGAATAAATGTGACACTCCCTTATTACTGTAACTTAGAAATTAATTTATGGCTCACTGTAAAATCTTTCATAGTCCCCGCTATTGAATGCCAAAATCTTCAAAGGAAAGCCTAGTAAGGCCATATTGTTTTTAAGGAGCTTTAATTACACAACATCCAGTTAAAATCCTAGCAGAATTTCAAAGAAGCTTAGGTACCAAATTCCCAGTGGATTGCACTGGGGGAGGAGGGATCTGGACTAGTTTTAGAAGAATTTATTCTTTGATTATTTCATTCTATGATGTTAGTAAGTGGAGAGCTTGATAGCCTTATGGTGCTGGACTCGGTGCAAATGGGAGAGGCAGGAGTTTTCCTTTGCCATTGCAGTAGTCAGGGGAGGCAGCAAATGGGTGAAGGAAAGCACAGAAAAGGAAGAATGTTGCCCGGGTAGTGGCTGATGCTCTAGTAGAGCCTGGTTCACTTCTCCACCGCCATGACATTGGCCACTGGTGGGTCTAGAGGCTCTGCAGATCCTCTGCAACCTCAGCCCAGCTCGTGGGGGCCATGAAGAAACAATGCCTTTTGGAATTATTTGCTGTGATTATTTAAGGAAAAAACTTGGGCTGTAAATTGCTTTTTCCTCCTCAGTGCTTAGCAGTCCAGTTAGGCTGACAAAAAAATATAAAAATCTAGGCAGACAGACACCATAGTGATCTGCAGCCACCGTGCTTGTTCTCCTGCCCTCCATAACCATCACCCAGTTGTAGGAGCTGGGGTTCACAGCAAGCCTCGACCGCCCTCTCCGAGCAATGAAGACCCACGTTTGGTGCATCGTCTCAGGCCCAATGTGCCCATGCTACACAAATAACTACAGCTGTTGCCTCTCGGCTTGCAATTTCAAAGCCTGCAGCCCTCCTGGAAAGGGCAGTCACTCTCTTGTTTTGGGAGGCTAACAAACTTTACGGTTCCCCGGGAACTCTGGAGGTCAGGCTTTCATCCGGATGCCTTGGCAGATCAAGCTGCCTCCCCCACCTTTCTCTTCTGTCCTTCTTTTCTTGGGGATTGTAGAAGGCCATAAAATGCTTTGATAATTAAGCAGGGAAAATTTCCACAACCCATAAAACATAAAAGGTAATACTAAGCCCAATTTAGCTTTCAAATGCCTTTCAAATAACCTGTATTTAACACATGGTAAAGGTGCTCGGTCGGTGCTCTTGAACAAACAAATCTCTGAGCCTGCTTTTTAGCGTTGTGTGTCCAGACCAGCTGTAGCTGTTCTGAGAGCATTCCTTGGTTCAGGTTTCCATCGTAAACTGCAATGTGGGAAATGGCGGAGGTAAAATAAAGAGCTGACCTGAAACTTTGCCCAAACCATGGACTGGACATAAATTGTTCGTTTGAAATTTGAAATAATTTTTGCTTGTTTGTATAATCTTTCTCAGCCAAGACTGCAAGAAACTTGGTAAAGACTGGCACTTGCAGCAGACTTGGAGAGAAATTTGGAAGTCTGGAAAAGTTTGGAGAATAGCCTGAACTGTTTGGAGGTGACAGGCAGCTTTTGGTAGAAACTATGTCAGACTAGTTTGCTTAGAAATTGCAAGAAAGCATACAAAGAAGTCCATGGTACCTGCTGGGCTCTTCTTCAAAACTTTGAATGCAGGACTAATTCATAGAAACTGAGCATGGACTTCTTCAAATTTAAACCACCGTGTTTCACATACCTCTGTCATGGGCAGAAACGGCCATCCTGAGATATTGTTTTATGGCGAGCCTGTAAGTGAAATGCAAGTTGCTCTGAATTTTTTTGGCCCATCACATTTTATGGGTAAGGTAACATGTTTGGCCTGTTCAACTTTGCGTTGGCCCATGCTTGGCATGTGGTCACGTACCTGCACAGCAAGAAGCCACCGTCAGCAGCTGTGGTCCCTGGGTCAATGTACAAAGGGGTCCAACAGAAGCCAGTGAAGCCCTCGAGAGGTAGAAGTAGCCCCAGGCATTTGGCCATCTCCTTCCATATGCTGAGTTGCAGAAAAAATACAGCATGGCTAAAAATCTCCTTTTTGTAGCTCCAGCCACAGTCTTTGTGGTCAGGAGGAAATTTGCTTTCAATTGGAATATCACTGCCAGGTTGGGATATTGTGGGCAGAGGGAATCAGCTGGTGATTTTAATATTTATTTTTTTAAGAGGCAGGTACCCCGTTTCTATGAACTAGCAATCATAAGCCTTGGGTTGGGGAACATGGGACTGTGGTAAGAAGATGAGAGCAATGGAGAAACAGAGGTCTGAGGCAGGGGAGCCAGATTAGGAGAATTAAGGAGAAAGGGGATATGGAGCCAGGAATTCTGGATATTGAGTTGGGGGAAAGACCCTGATGTTGACAAACTGCAAGTCTTCAGCTGTCAATGTCCAATATAGTTGCAGGTCCCTGTATCTTTGTTTTTCTGACCAAGTAAAACCAGGAAATACTGGAAATTTTGCAACTGTCCAAATCAAATTAGAATTTTTCTTGATGAGATATATCTCACAGTAGCCCTTATGATAACTTGTTCTTGTGCTGTCTAGTTAGACGTTTGCAAGGCCAGATTAAGGTGCAGTGTTAATCTCTTAAGGTTTATGTTGTTTGAGATCTGGCATTGCTGGATTCTTTTTACAGTACTTCCAATGCTAACTTGCTTCAGATTTCTTCATTGCAGAGCTGGCAGCAGGCAATCTCAGCAGAGGCTGACGTTGTTTGCAAGGTAGAGTTTCACTCCCTCTGCTTCAGGCTGACTAATCTGCCTGCAATAATCATCTGTGCTATAACATCCTGGGCTGATAATTCAAAGGCAAAATCCAATTGCCTCTGCCTTTAAAGTTAATTTTGTTATTTTAGGAAAGGTTATAGCACTGTCAGGATCAGCCCTTGCAAGCTTACTGAGTTAGTGTTGTGTAAATTCCAGAAAGAGTGCACTTAATGGAAAGCCTAATTAACTCAGCTTTTAGTTAGACGATAATGACTGGACAAGATTGATACGTGAGTTGGACATTCATTTCCTGAAGCACTTCTAAAATTCCTATTCTGAGTAACCAACTTAGGCTATTTCCCTGAAATCAACCAAAACAGTCTCTGACAAGTGCTAAATAATTGCTATGATAGCTGCACACATTTACTTCTTTCTTTTTCTTTTTTTTTTTTTTTTTTTTTTTAATGAGGCAGGTACCACATTTAAGTGAACTAGCAACTGCCAACCAAATCTCTAGCTGTGCTTCAGTAAACCGTCAGACATTTTTAGCAGTGAATTTCAAGCTAGATGAAGCTCTGGAAAAGCTTCACACTAGGGAAAGAATGTGTGAGACTGATTACTTTTTATTTTTTTCTATTTTTGAAATGAAACATTAACAGAAGCAAAGATTGTGCTTCAGGAGCACACTGAATGACTGTAACCCAAGGGAAACCTAATGCCCCAAATAACCAGCAAAGCCAGCCAAGTTGGGTGATGCTTCTTACATGCATGTTCATGCACAGCCATTTAGCCAGTGAGACTTTTGTTTTAAAGACTATTAAGTGACTTTTTTGGGGAAAAATGCATTGCAGATGTTTTTTTTAATTAAAAAAAAAAAAGAGGAGCTTTTTGCTGCAGTATATTGAGGGACTGGGGGTTAAGACCTTTTACATCCTCTAATATAAGTTATTGCTTCATCTTAAAATGAACTTCATATGCTTCCAATGATCCTAGGTCATTTCCTCTAGACAGAAATCAGCATGGTGTCTAATATTCTAAGTGTGGGTAATTAAATGTAGGGCCAGGCATAACACAGTGAAAATTCAGTTCCTAGTTAATTTTAAGGAGCAAGCTGGTAAAGAACTTAATTGAACAGAATATATTTCAAAAGGTTTGGAAATGAGTGTTGGATAAAAAGGAAATTGCAGTAAAATTGCATAAATTTTCTTTAAAGTTTTGTTAATAGTGCCCTACAGGTATAGTAGCTTAAATATACCTGTGCATCTATACAGTTTACTTTGAGGTTTCACCCTCATATGGGAAATAACCAAAGTTATATTGTCACTGTCTGATATATGTCCCTTTCTCCTCGCGCTGAAAACACTGTCGAGATTTCTTCAGATTAGTATGCTATTAAAAAAAGACTACCTTCTCTTATGTAGTTGGAAAATGTTGACGTATTGTAGTGCTAAGTTCAACAGAAATGTTGGTCCCAGACTCAGCTTTGTTGAGGTATCAGCTGTGCAAGCACCTTGATGGGTATTTACAGAAGGCATGGCTTCAGCCCAGGGAGGGTAATTTGTGGTTTCTCCTGTCCTTAGTGGAAAATGAGATTCCTCAAGAAGTTGATTCAAAATGTCTAAAATAAGCCCATGTTGTTAACTTCTCCTTCTGGAGAAGGATCTCTCTATTTAGGCACAGAGGCTTAATTTCCATTTCTCCCCACCTCAGCCCCCACTCCTGATCTCTGTCCTTGAGCAATGCAGAGATCAGAGGTGGAGCTTATCAACAAACGAGCTGTAACTTAGGAAAGGCAGGTATAATTGCCAATACATAGGCTTTCTAATATTGTGAATTTTCATGAAGTGTCATAAATCTGTTCATTATGTTCCTTGGTTAGAAACATTATATATCTGCTTCACTGATATGTGGACAAAAAAAAAAAAAAATGTGGCTCAGATGTCACTTTACACTTTTCTTCTGAGTGTTTTCATCTGCCGAAAGCATAAACAGAGAGGGTCATTCAACTGAATTTCAGTATCACTCAGCTTTGATTAAAATCTTTGCTTACTTTCTTTTTTTAAACAGATTATTTTATCTATGGAAAATCTTATGGAACTTTACAAATTATATACAACAGTACCATATTACAAGGTACATTAAAATGTTACTGTCTCTCTAATTACTGTGCAATCAGGCATCTTTCCCTAATTCACTAATAGAACCATAAAAGTGAAGATATTCCTTAACATAAAATTCAAATCAGACGGGTGATTTGAAAAGAGACTAGAGAAGGATGTTGTTAGCTAAACTTCCTTGCGATACTTATGTGTTCTTTGAAAGAGGGCTCATTAAAGTCTGTGCTGTAACAAACTTTTCATTTCATAAGCTCTTCAGTTAGAGATTTACCAGAGTGAAAATGTTGAGTAGCTGATAATTGGAGCATAAGGAACTGGCTGCTGCCGCCGTTCTGATCTCGGCTCTGCTCCACGGCTGGAGAGAGATTTCACGTTTATGGCATGCTCGAGACACGGTAATATTACAAGCTGTGCTCTCAGCAAGAGAAAGATTAAGAAATCCTTTTTCTGCCTGAGAATAAAACATGTTTGATTTGTCAGGGAAACCAGAGTCAAGATGCATGTGATAATGGAGATGAATTGATGAAATGGTATGCCAATAAGGATAAACAGTTACAGGTTTGAAGCTGGGCTGCTGTTGCTCCAAGAGCACTCTAAAGCTGAGATTACTGCATTGCAGAACTGTATTACTGCAACAGTGCAGAAAGAAAACATATCATTATCAGTTCAAATAAATCCTCTGGGTGGAGGAATAATTTTAGGCATTTTTCAAGTGATGTTATCTCCCAGGCTCTCTCATCTCTTCTAGTAAAATGGACTGAAGTGTTGAAATATGTAGCCTGGGAGCTACATATCTTAGACTACAGATTTGAAAAGATGACAGCTGTGCAGAGGGGCTGCTTGATGGGCTGACTTTGCAGGTTCCTCTTTGGTCCCTGTTTGAACAAAGCTCCTTTTTAAGACAGCATGTTTTGGGCAAGGAAGAGAAGCAAGAACTTTGGGGTTTGGTCCAGTGACATGCAAGTGCTTTGGAAATGTTCTCTGTTTTACAGGGTTCTGAGAGATTTCGGGAAAGGGCAATAAAAAGTCACTAAAAGCTTAGATGGAATCCATGGAGAACAAAAAGATTCAAGCTTTAGAGACATTTAGAGAATAATCTTAAATTTCAAATCAGGTTTTGAAAACCTAAGGATATTTGGGGACATTTTAGGTCACCAGAAGGGTGAAATAATACAGGAGATAACTGCAATACAGTAACATACTCAAACCCACAAACTACTAAAATGGATTAATTTCCTTTTATAAAGTATTCCTTGAGATGCAGATTTTTGTGTGGGTTTTCTGATTATCTTTTGAATGGATAGAAGTCATTATAAATGCTACAAACAGGTTAGGCAGCCTGAAACAGGGGGAAAGCCTCTCACAAACGGTTCTGGTCAGCCTATGATTACAGGAGAAAATGCCCAACTCATCAGCTTAATTAAAATACCAGAAGATCTTTCATTTCTTTTGTGTCTCTTGTTTTGTTGGCTGAAGCAGTGAGACCTTGGAGTGCAGGTGCACACTCAGCCTGAGTCCTTATTTTGCTGCAGCCAAAATCTGGACCCTTATCAGTATCACCCAGGTCACTCATCCTCCTACCCGATTCTGACTGGAAGGAAACTTGACCATATATGAATCTGGGAACTAAACCTATTTTGATATACCTGTGTTGAGGAAATGATTGGTGGTGTGTTGTCTCTTTTTGCACGCTTCCACACACAGCAAAGTCCTTCCATATTGAGGTTTTACTCTATTTTTTCAGGTATCTTCTTCATTAATGCCAATGCAGATTTTGGAACGCTGGGAAGCTATGATTAGCAATCTTCACCAGTTGTGTTCACCTGATTTGATAGCCCTGCACTATGGATGACTAATGATGCTGAGACTTTTTTTTCCTGAAAGAAAACTTACGTGCAACGGTGTAGTCAACAGCAAATGATCAATCACTCTTATGTAGGTGGAACATCCAAGTTTGTAAGAACTACTTATTTTTGTTAGCTGTAGATACATTCCTCTCAACTCTATTGAAAGGTTTTCCAGCTGTGTTTGATGGGAATTTGTAAAAGCACATGGCTTGCTATCTACACCACACTTTTTTTTTTTTTCCTGTATGAGACTATGCTTTTTGTTTCAGTTCCAGTAATTTCAGCCATTCTGATCTTTCTGTGAACAAGGATTGCAAAATTGGGTGCTTGTTAATAGAGATCACACAAATAACAGAATGGATTTTAACCTTTCCTAACATTATGGGACAAACTGGATGTGAGTTTTGATTCAGACCCATAAGTATTGAGAGAGGGAGCATACACGTGGGTATGGGATAACTGGGGTTCTCACCAGCTCTGTGTTGAAAGTATTCCAAGTGACTGTGGGCTTCATATCTATATGGTTTCATCCCCAAAGAATGAGTTTTGAATTCTGAGGTCTGAGCTGAAAACATAATGGAAAGCTTATGAAAAGCTTGGTATGTAAAACAAAAATTCTTGACTAATTTTTCTCTGCTGGAGGGTGGGGAAGAGGAAGAAGGAACTAAAGCCTGCAAAATGACCATGCAACACTTCAGAAGACAATTGAAATCCTGGCTTCAATAAAATCCTTTTAATAAAGTCACTCTGGCTTCAGGGAATCTCTTCCCATATTTTGTTAGGAAACTGGAAACTTAATGTAGCCTTTAATTGATCCTGGTAACATTCCCCTGAAGAAGCCTGGATAATGCTACAAAGTTACTTCAAATTTCAGGTATTAAGCTGCAATAGTTAACCTCAAAAAGACGTGAACAATGCTGAATTGCCAGCCTCACTTTGCAAAATGTCCTTCATTAACAAAACAAACCTGAAGGTAGCCTGATGGAAGTTTTTGTAAGGCTCCTCTTAGTTTTCTTTTTATATAAGTCAGTAAAACTAATGATAGAAACTGTCTGCAATTAACCCTAAGGTCATATGATAATTCAGATTGGTCTCAAACTGCAACCTCCTGCTTGAAGCCAGGTCAGCTTTGAGATCAGTCCAGGCTGCTTGGGAATAAGGTCTTGAAGACCTCCAAGAACGGAGATTGCATGTGATAGTGTTTTTTGGGAGAATGGTGGCATTTTCAACTGTTGAGCAGGCACATGGCCTTTGAGTGCACCTAAGCGAACTGCCGAGTGTGATGCATAAACAACTGGAAATGATCCAGACTCCCTGCTCCTGGGGGGGAGGGGTGTGGGGGGGGGAGGTTTGAGCAGCTGTAGCTTTTGGGTCTTGAAGGCTCCATAATTGCAGCCTTCGGGCCATCCACCAGCCTGGGCCACCCTCTTAAGTGATACAGTTCCTTTAAACCAGTAGAACGGTACACAGTGGCATTACTGTTTTAGGATTATTACTATTCAGTTATTTTCCTCTGTTCAGGCCTGTATTATGTGCAGTGTCCTTGAGAGAAAACTGCTCAGGAAATGAAGCATGGAAACGTCATCTTCAAATGCTGCGATAAGTGTGTGGCGAGAAGGGTATGGATGGGTGCAGACACGTCTGAGCCACCCGCTGCTGCTGCTGCCCAGGAGGGATGCTGCAGGTCAGGGGTAGCACGTGAGGAGAGGGACCGGTCCCGAGGGCTGTGGCATCTCACCACGGTGCTTCTCGTTTCCCTTCAGTGTGGACTGAACGTACCTTTGTACTGTTCCTGTAAGCGTTTGGAGCTCCCCACTGTTTCCCCAAACACAAGAAATGTTAAAAGTGATTAGTCCGGGACATATAATGGACTGTTTGAACTCTTCTCTGTGACGTGTTTGATTTCTTCTTTAATCAAAGCTGGATTCATATGTTGGTAGTTGCTGTGAAGCCCAGATCATATGATCACATCAGCCCCAGCTTTTGCTTAAAAATAGAAGTGTCTTTCTTGAAAAACATGGTAACATATTCCCAGGGTGACTTAATCTATCTCTGCTTTATTCAGGACTAAAGATTTAATGCTTTCAGATTCAAATGCCAACATGAATGCCTTGTCTCTTTCAATAAGCTACATTTTGCTTTCGCTTTTTTCTCTAAAATAGCCTAACTGAAGTTACTTCTAACTGTTTAGTCTACTTCTGTTTATGCAGCTTGGGGTACATGTGATCTATGGAGCTGAGCAAACGCAAAGGTGACAGCTGACTTTTCAGGCTAATATTTAAACAGGGCAATGAATAATCTGAAAAGTAAGATAAATTTCTTAGACATTCTGCTATTGGTGTAATTTGAATTTTTGCGGTCTCTTATTGCCAGCCTGAACTGAATCATTTGCGTTGTTTTGCCCGACATTTTTCTGGCAGATATGCATCTGGAAATTTTTCATTGTTTTGATTTCTCTCTTGATGGTTTGTCGCTAGTCAATATTGGATTTTTGCAGAGGAGGAATCTTGCTCCATAACAACATAGGTTGCTACTTAGTTTAAGTGAGAGCGATGAGATACTGCTCTTGGTTATGCCTACAGCATCCATAGTGAACATACTCCAGTCCATACAATTTTGAGAATGGCCTAGAACGCAATAAGCTCCAGGTCAATCTGCTGCTGCTTTACACAAAATTCTCTACAGGAAAGCTGAGGACAGCCCACCTGGTGTGTTCAGCCATGTATTGGGCTGCCAAAGAGGCTATTAGTAACATAGTGGCTCTATAGATGTCCTCCAGCACATGGTCCCTTCACAGTTCCAGAAAAAAACCTTCTGATCAAGGATTTCATTTAGCTCCCACATTTGTCGCCTGGATAGAAAGTATGTCTGTCCCCAGGTACTGCCCTTGCAGACCACTCAAAAAAACCCCACTGTCCAGTCAGTTATTGAAAAAACTTACAGGGAATTCATTCATACACTGAATAAATGCATCAACAAGATTGTAGTTTCTGCCCATTAACCGACACAGCTGTGGCTTTCATTCAACAGTTTCTGGCAGATGCTGGAGTATACCATAAATTGTTATTCAATAGAGAAGAATTTGGCATATAAATTAAGGTGAGCAATTTTATAGCATTATCCAGAATGGATTTCCTAGTGCATGACATACTCCCTTAGGAATGTTTCCAAAAAGGCGGCTGCAAATTTTCCCTTAGTAAATCTATCTGTGGTGGGGTCTGTTCATTTTCAGAGATTTTTATCTTCACAAGCAACTTCAAAACCCTATTAAAAAATCCAGTTGTTTATGTAGATAGTACAATTTGGACTGTTCCAGAGTCTTATCAGATTAATTTGCATTTAGATTGTGCCTTTCCAAATGGCTCTGAAAGACATTATAAATATAATTTTGGTTTCACACTGGGACTGTAGAAACCTCTATTGCAACCTTTTGAGGCTGGAAAAATTAGAGATGCCATGACCTGCAAGCCCTTACTTTCAAGCCAAGATGCCCTGCAACTCAAGCAGTAGAAATTCTGCCCCTTCTAAAACAAAAGTAATTGTTGCGGATTACAATGAATTGTTTTTTTGCAGTATGTTGCTCCAGTGGACATTTTATTGAAAAGTTGACATCGTTTGTGGTGCAAGCAAAAATAAATCTGCTGTAACTGACTGTGAGCCTTTCCTGTGTTTGTAATCTAACTTGAAGAGATGATGTTCTGGGTGGTCACACTCAAGGAGTTGCAGTCAATGGCTCAATGTCCAAGTGGAGATCAGTGATGAGTGGCATTCCTCAGGGGTTAGTATTGGGATAGTTGCTGTTTAACATCTTTGTCAGTGACATGGACAGCAGGATTGAGTGCACCCTCAGCAAGTTTGCTGACACCACCAAGCTGTGTGGTGCAGTTGACATGCTGGAAAGAAGGGATGCTGTCAGCACAGACTTGAAAGGTGGGCCTGTGTGAACCTCATGAAGTTCAACAAAGCCAAATGAAAGGTCCTGCACATGGGTCGGCGCAATCCCAAGCACAACTACAGGCTGGGTGGAGAATGGATTGAGAGCAGCCCTGAGGAGAAGGACTTGGGGGTGTTGGTGGACAACAAGCTCAACATGAGCCGGCAATGCATGCTTGCAACCCAGAAAGCCAACTGTGTCCTGGGCTGCATCAAAAGAGGGGTGACCAGCAGGTTGAGGGAGGTGATTCTCCCTCTCTGCTCTCCAACCCCACCTGGAATACTGCGTCCAGCTCTGGGGTCTCCTGTACAAGAGAGACGTGGACATGTTGGAGCAAGCCCAGATGAGGGCCATAAAGATGATCAGAGGGCTGGAGTACCTCTCCTATGAGGACAGGCTGAGAGAGTTGGGGTTGTTCAGCCTGGAGAAGAGAAGGCTCCGGGGAGACCTTATAGCACCTTCCAGTACCTGAAGGGGCCTACAGGAAAGCTGGGGAGGGACTGTTTATCAGGGAGTGTAGTGACAGGACAAGGGGTAATGGCTTCAAACTGAAGGAGGGTCGATTTAGATTAGAAGTTAGAAAGACATTCTTTTCTGTGAGGGTGGTGAGGCACTGGGAGAGGTTGCCCAGAGAAGCTGTGGATGCCCCATCCCTGGAAGTGTTCAAGGCCAGGTTGGATGAGGCTTTGGGCAACCTGGTCTAGTGGAGGGTGTCCCTGCCTATGGCAGGGGGGTTGGAACTAGATGATCTTTGAGGTCCCTTCCAACCCAAACCATTCTGTGATTCTATGTTTAAGTGATAACTTATGGCTAGTATTTTCCACCTTGGTATTCATTTTATCACTAAACCAGTGCCAAGGCACTGTCTTTAGTAATACTCTGATATTTCTTGTAGAACTTTTTTTTTTTTATAGTATGTGTGCAGTGTAACACATTACGATGAGAAACCATTACTACTGTGGTCTCTTCTGGGAAACTCCATTTGTCAAGCTGAAAAAGGAGATGCAGAACAATTTATCTGATAACTAATGGAGCAGCTGTGATTAAAAAAAAAAAGGCAAAAAGCTATAGAAGCACTGAAGAAAACTGTTTTAACCATACTCCTGCCTTACCTGAAAGTGGAAGTATGCAATATTTGAGAATCTGTATACAATTCATAAGAGCATCTGTGCATATTTGGCTTAAGTCAGGCTTAGTGTTTTCCCAGTACCTGCTCAACATGGCCTAAGTCATTCGAAATGCTGTCAGCCAAATCTGAGAATTGGAAAGATGGTGGATTAAAAATATGCTTGGAAGGGCTTGGTTGCTGTTTGATTAGATCCCATTTTAATTTCTTCTCAGCCTTTCTCATCCTCCTGTTTCAGTAGCTCCTTCAGGGATACTTTGAGTGGTCGTGTTCACTCCATATGATTGTTTGGAAACATGTACCTGACCAGAATCACCAAGCAGAGCACTGAAAATGTGCCATGTCCCTGCACTGATCAACTGTGCAACCAGTCTTGGTCACATGAAGGGACTACATGAGTGGAAAAAAAGCCTTGCCATGTAAATGTTGATGCAAACCAGTTTTTCAGCATAAATACTGTTCTGTTGGGTCAGTCAGTGGCAAGATTTAGTGAGACTTGTGTCCTCTCCCTGATGATGGCCAGTGTCAGGTGCCCAGGGAAATATATACTGGTAGGAGAGTTAACCAGCAGCACTTTCCAGTGTTTTATTTTCTTAGCTTCTGACAATCTGTGGCTGAAGTCCTTCTTGAGCTGAAGGCTCTTTTAGCATTGTGTTTAAGTGTCTTTTATGGACTTCTCTGCATGGCCACATAATATTATGGGGACCAAAAGTAAAAGGGTCCCAAGAGCAACCAGACCATATATGCTAATTATATATTAACTCTTGAGAGAATCTTTCTCCTTTTTTCCATGACAAATCAGCTTCTTTATGTGTCTCTCAAGCTGTTAAAGGATTTTTGAGAATCCAAATATAATATATCAAATGAATCATCCTATTCACATGTTTATTGGTGTCTTCAAAGAACTGCAACATATCAAGGAGGTATGACAGCCCTCTAT
This sequence comes from Grus americana, assembly GCF_028858705.1. Classification (NCBI taxonomy): domain Eukaryota; kingdom Metazoa; phylum Chordata; class Aves; order Gruiformes; family Gruidae; genus Grus; species Grus americana. Next base: position 56,982,224 of record NC_072853.1, read on the forward strand.
AAAAACTACTTCTTTCTTCTCTGTTATGAGACATTTATGGGTAATATCTACTATTAAAGTTCCAACCAATCTGCCTGACATAGAAACCTAACTAATGGTCTATAATATCCCATATTTCCTTGCTCCTGAGACCTGTTTAATAAGTTTTGTCATCTGTGCAGTTTTCCATTTTTCTGGGCTGGGAGCCGTTCGAAGCCATAGAAGTGATAAATCACATACTTAGGATTTTGTATATTAGTTCCTCCAGGACTGCTGGGTGAATGGCATCCGGTCTTAGAGATTTGCTACTGTTTTATTGACCTACTCTAATCCCCTGCCACTGGCACTTCAGTTGGAGATTTCAAACTTGCTTCACACATAAAACCTTGCTGAGCTTTTCCTTTATAAACACCAAGTCAGATAATTCATTTAGCTTCTCTGATACAGCCTTGAACTCTCCTTTTACACCTCTGTCATGTATTAGCCACACGAACTCTGACAAAGCTCTTGCTGCTTCTGTGTTTGCAAGACTTTTGTGATTAATTTGGATGCCTGTAGCAAGTTGTTTTTCAAAATTTTTCTGATTTATTTTGTTTTTACATTTAACATATAAACTTTTGTACCCTTTTCATTTTCTTCACTTAGACATGACCTCAACTTCTGAATTATGTCTTTCTACTTGTAAGAGACTCCTTCAGTTTGACATTTAACAATGGTAAATTTTTTTGGTCCTGTTTGAAACTTTTAAAGAGGTGGCACACATTTACTCTGAAACCCCAGTAAAATATTTTTAGATAGTCTTCTAGCCGGCTTTCAGGTGCTTTATGCTTTTAACAATTTACCTTGTTTTCTTTTTACTAACCTCTCCCACTTTTATGCAGCTCCTGAAGTGATATTGGACTAGGTTGGTTTTCCCCCCCCTTATTCCTACAAGGATCTTGAATTTGATTATGTTATGACTGAAAGCTGGAGAGGGACTGTTTACAAGGGTATGTAGTAATAGGACAAGGGGTAACTGAAGGAGGGTAGATGTAGATATTAGGAAGAAATTCTTTACTGTGAGGGTGGTGAGGCACTGGAAGAGGTTGCCCAGAGAAGCTGTGGATGATGCCCCCTCCCTGGAAGTGTTCAAGGCCAGGTTGGATGGGGCTTTGGGCAACGTGGTCTAGTGGAGGGTGTCCCTGCCCATGGCAGATCACTAGGTGATCTTTGAGGTCCCTTCCAACCCAAACCTTCCTGTGATCATTAGCAATCATGGAGGCCCTTTGCAAAAAATTTTGAACTGAGTCCTGTGGATTGCTTGGAACTAGGTCAAGAAATGCTTCTCCTTCTGCCAGGTCTCTGACTGGTTGCTCCATGAGGCAGTCATTTATACCAATAAATGAGTCTATTAGCTTTTTGCCTTGCAACCTGCTGTGCCACTCTTCTGGTTTGCATGGGAGTAACTGAAGTGTCCCATGATCATTGACATATGTTTGCCCTCGAAGCTTTTGTAATCAGGTTTAAAAAGTCCTGGGCATCTTTTAATCCAGGGGTATCCTGTGGCTGAGGCATCTGCTTTTTCATTTGCCTATAGGCTGATTCCAAATTTACTGTATTTCATTCTTCCATCAGTAAGATTGCACTGGTCACATTTGGGTGATTTGTATTCTGATCCCACTGAGTCTTCTTCCTTCTGTCAAAATTTGGAGGTGATTTGGAAGTGATTTTAGACCAGGTCTGGTTGTCTAATTTCATACATTAAGTTTAAACAAGTCTTTGTTTACTTAGGCTGTTTCTCATGGTAGTCTCCCTGGATTTCATTGCCTTTATCCCATACCTTCTTGTGGTGTGCTTTGGCAGAAAGATGTTATGGAGGTCCTGAATTATTATGGGAATTGCATACCTTGGGGAGACCTAGTTAAGCAGGTGAGGATCTGCGGATAGCATAAGAGAAGAAGAAGAGGTACTGCTTGGAAGGAAGAAAAGAGGAAGAAGCTCCTCTCCCACCTTCTCCAGTCATCCAACAAGGGTGATGTGAATTCCCAGGCCTCAGAGAGCAGAAGATGATGTCTGCAAAAAACTACAAGAGAAGAAGGGACTGGGACTGGTCTGTCTTAAAAAGAACTGCTTACTTAATGTTTTGATGTGGTTTTAATCCCATACCCTAAAAGGATAAGGGGCTCCAGGGACTGATTTGTCTACGTGTTTAGGGAGTGAGAAAATCCGAATGCCTCAGTGGGAGATTGCAGATATGAGAGGGCACAGCAGCCCTAGAAAACCACTAATAACAAGCTATTCCTAAAAACATGTTCATTTGTTTGGTTTTTCTTCTAGGATCAAATGGGGCAGTTGTTTCTGACTCAATAAAACTTCTCAGGGTTTTTTTTTTTTTTTGATGGCATGTTTTAACCTTATGTGGAGTATTTATTCACTGAAATAAGCATAATCCACCAGGTTATGTCAAGTTCTGCTGGGCTCCTGGATTGCTTCTTGCCAGCTTGACCTCCTGGCTCCCTAACCAGCCACTTGGCTGGTAATAGGAAACCAAAGAGCTCCAGAAAAGCCAGAGCTTCAGTTTCCAGAGGTGAGCAGTGATGAAGTTGCTCTCATATACCTGCTTCTCCCTTGTCTGCTGTGGATGATCTTGCACTTCCAAAGGTGTAGTGCTCCTTAACCTACCTCTGGCAGCTCAGAAAACTTGGATGGCTTCAGAAAACTGATATGGGATTCCCCTTTCCTGGGGGGCTTCAATATTTCATTTTTCTTTCCCATTGTCAAGCCAAAACTCCAAGAACATTTTTTAATTTCCTATTGAATAAAAATTTTGGGGTCCAGCACCCCTCATAGCCAGTTCCACTTAGGATTCAAGACAGAAACATAGTGGCTGGTATATTTGAGGTTTGGAAGGCTTCTAGGATGTAGGAAGAAGCATTGCATCTGAAATCGGTATAGTGTAGGCCTACCAACTGCATACGTGTGGCACTGCTCTTGCTACGGATCATTATGACAGGACACTGACACAGCCAAAACTGGGAAAGGTTGAGGGCTCTGTGTTAGTACTGCTTGTTTCCCGCTTTTCATCTGCACTGATAAACTGGAGATAAAGATCTGCCTGTCACAGCAGGATGTATTATACTTCATTAAAAAGAAAATAAAGAAAGAGAGAGGGAGGTTTCTTTTCTATTATCTTTTAATCTGCATGAGAAAGTATGGCCATCTGCCTCCAGCAGCCTCCCCCCTAACCCACTACGTACACAAGCTGCAGAATCAGAGCATTTGAAATGAGAATGTTTTATTCCATGGTCCCACAAGGTTATCCCATGATTACAAAGCATATTAATTGTGTTTGGAAAATTGTTATAAACTGGACTTCCAAAGACATGGGGGTTTTCGTTAAGTCGCCAGACTAGTTTGCAGTGTCATTAGAAGTCAGTGCTAACATCTGTTCGTCACAGTGGATGCAGTAATAATCTTTCCTCTGTTGGCTACTTCTTCGCTGAAATGTGCTGATATAGGAAAACCATTGACACAAAGAAGCAAAAGCTCTCTTGAGTATGGAAAATTTCATTCTATTTTCTGTGCATATTTTCTTTTTTCCTTTTCTTTGGTAGTCAGGTAAATGTGGCATGGGAATGCATATGGAAAAACACCTGTCCTGAAGAGGCACAATCAACTTGCATTGATGCTTGTCAGTGACTGCACAATAATTTGTCTGTCTTGGAAATAACCCCTAAAGTTCTTATGATTGTAAAAGTTTGGGGAAGAAACTGATGTTTGTTCTTTTAGGCAATTTATAACATTGTATTTATTTGACAACACTAAGTAGTTGCTCTTTCTTCAGCTAAATCAGATGCTTTCTCCATCTGTTGTGAATGTGGGCCTTCCATACATGAAAAAAGAAATAAGAAACTATGTATGGGAGTGTATATATATCTATAGTGTAAAAAAAAAAAAAACCAAACCCCAAACCCAAACAACCATCCCTGCCAACTTCTGTAGTTTTAGGAGTAGGCAGAATTCTTGAGACCACGATTCAGCTGTAATTTGTAACTGAACTTGACTGAACATGATTTGATTTTGTATCTTATCCCCCCAAAATCTGCCACTCTGATAGGAATCGTGAATGGACTGAGAAAACTGGTGTTTGCAAAAAGTACGTTTAATGCACACGGGTTTTTTGTCCTTTGTTTTTCCTTCCTACCTTTCTCTAATTGTGCAAGTCTGTAATTTCCAATGATAATGATGGAAGGGGTTACACTGTGGGTAGAATAACACTTTCTGCTATTTTGGAATTTGAGCTATTTCTATGAGAAACAGTAATATAATAAAATCAAGGTGTATGTGATAGTTTTACAGTGTCTTGGATCTATTTTCCTTTTGATATTAGGTGAGCTCTGAGAAAGTTAACAGAAACTTGAAATAAATGTGTATTTTAAAGGTGCTTTTTATTCTCACAGGACTTTTCTTGGGTGTGTGTCAGATGCTTTCAGTACTTTTAAAATAAAACACATTGGTTTTTGAGCAGTGGAGAGTTCATTTCAGAGATATGAAAAGTGATGTTATGGTCAGGCAGGAACAATTGTAGGTGTTAAAGGTGTTTTTAAAATTATAACCATAAGATTAATGATTTCCTATTTAAAAAAAATTCCATCTATCAAAATATGTTTTAAAGGAATACTTGAATCTTTTTAGTAAGCATAGGCCTCTGTTCTCCCTTCATAAAGGACCATATTTTCTGTTTCAGCACAATGCAAAAAGTGAGGTGTACATTTTCATGGCATATACTACTTCTGGACATTGGTATGACATACTCCTCCCTCTCTAATTCTGTAAAATATTCTTTTAAAATAATCTCTTCAACTCAAAACTATGAAGTGACACCTCTTCTGCAGGTCACTCTGTTCATGGACAGCCAGGCCCCTTGGAGTCAGTAGTACAAGCACTGGCAGACTCTAGGAGTCAGCCTTCTGAATTGAATGGAGATCTTCCAATTTTCAGTAATAATATTAACTTATTTTTTTTTAAAGGTATTAGGAGGGTTAATATGGGTGAACAGTATGCAGGAAAATTTTTTTTTAATGAGTTTTACCCCTTCTACTCCCCACTTTTTTTTTCCTGAATGTTATCAACACTTTTTTTTTCTTTAGAAATGTGTTTGCTATTATATGTTAATCATAAAAAAAAAAATCACATGAATAATTCTTAGGAAAATATGTAAAATATGAAAACCAAGACATTTTTTATTCTGTTCTGAATTGAACATACCCTTTCCTTCTGTGATCATCTTCATTTCACTCATGAAATCAGCTATTGGTATGGACAACTGCTATTACAAATCTGAGTTTAATTTTCTGGGTGTGCTCCATTTTCCTGCTGTTTCACTCAAAGTATGTGTATAAAATGAGCTCAGAAAGTATAGGAATGCCACTGAGGAGAACAAATTGGATTAATATTTGAATCTGTAACTGAAAACGTTAGGTTACTTCAAGTGGTGAGTGATGGTGTGGGGGGTAAGATGACTATCAACATCTTTCTCTGGTCACACTCCCTTCCTGCCCTCAATTTGTTTTTCTGGTTGAGAAGAGAAATAATGAATTTCAGAGGGGAAATCAGTCTGCCTAGATCTAAGAGCCTGCCATAACGCTATGAAGAATGACAGTACCAGACTGGACATAAGGTCCATCTTGCCCAATGCTGTCTCTGTCAGTGATGATAAGCAGGCACACTAGGACGAGTAGGTGCTGGGCAAATATCTTTAATATTACATCCCCCCTCCCAAATCCAATCCCAGTATTTTCAGCTCAGGGACCTACTGATCCCCTCATGGTTTGTCTCTTCAGTAGCTCTGTATGGACCTTCTTGGCACCTTCTTCTCATGAACTAGTGTGAGCTTCTTGCATTTGCAACGTCCTTTGACAAGTACAGCCTTACCATGAAAAGCCATCTCCTTCCGTCTATTTTGAACTTGGTTTCTACTAGCTTCATCTGAGTGCATCTGTTACTTATGGCCGTGGAGAGAGTGGACTGTTGATCTCCCTCCACTCTCTCCATGCTGTTTGTGACTTTGTAGACCTTGGCTGTAGGTGCTCTAAGTTCTCTCTCTTCCAGAGTGAAGAGGCTCAGACTCCTCGCTTGTTCATCCTATGGAACCCCTTCCACACCACTTGTCAGCCTCCTTGCACCTCTCTGAACCTTTTGCAATTTAAATGCTGTTCCCCTTCCTCTCCAGAAGAACTGTATGCAATTGAAAATTAAGTATGAACCAAGAGTTGATACAACAGCACCAAAATTATTTTGCTTTGTTCTCTCTTCCTTTTCTGATTATTCCCGACATTTTTACTTTGCTTTTATGGAACCATCTATCACAACACCAGGGTCTTGCTCCAGAATGCTGTTATTTCAGAAACCACTGCTGTCTATGCAGATCTAGGATTGTCTTTCCCCACATGCATCACTTTACAGTTATACACAATGAATTTCAGCTGCTGTTTTATTGCCCAGCCGTTCAGTCTCGTCAGACCCTTCTGTAATTCTTCACAGTCTGCTCACGTCCCTATTCTTCTGCAGAACTTAGTGTCATCAGCAGCCTGTACCTCATGCCTCATCTCTTTTTCTAACAATGTCTGCACATATTAAATAGCTCATTTCTCAGCACCAGTGCCAGTAAAACTGAACTGTTGACCTCCCTCTGTTGTGAGAACTGACCACTTACTCATATCCTGTTTCCTATCTTTTAATTAATTTATTCATGCAAAGACTCTCCTTATCCAGTAACCACTTAGCTTCCTCTGTCATCCCTAGCTAAAAGACCACAGAAATCTTGGTCCATAGCTTCCCTTCTGTGAACCTAAATGTTACCCCCAGAGTGTCCATCTGCTGCCGGTGTCACTGATGCCCAGGCAGATCACCACTGCACACTCCTTCCCCAGGCTTCCTCAGACCCTCAGAAATCCGCCACCTTTCTTCTTGTAAGGCAAGCTCCCCTGCGGTCCTCTCCAGGGTCACGCACCCTGTTTATTCGCCTGATGACTGAACCTTCCACTGCTACAACCTGCTTCTTCCTATCTGGTCTTTGATCTTCCCCTCACTTTAACTTCCTCTGAAGAAATCTGTCCTTGGACGTAAAAATGTAGCTTCCAGGAATTTTCTTTTTGGTGAAGCTTTTGTTTTGAAGTGGGAGAGGAAGGCCTCTTCTGTCGCTTCCTCTGGAGACCCTTCCTAAGAGCCAGGTGCTCCTCCAGAGCACACATCGAGCTCTTGCTGTCAGGGCCAGCAGCGTGCAAACTGAGATACTCTGCTTTGCAGGCTGATGAGAGGGATAAAGACGTACATATAATATTTTTATAAAACCATAAGATAAAAGGATAAATTAATCTCCAGACTTGGGTATTTCATGCTTCCACATAGTTCTTCTGGACTCAATTTCACTGTCTACAAGGAAAATCTTCCCATATTTTGTATAGGAGACTTTCAAAGGCTGTGGTACTCTGTTTGTACCCATAGCCTGGTAATTTTCACCCAGCCTTAGCAACACTTCCCGTCTGTATACTCCAATGTGTGTGACCTTTGAAACACGAAGGAGTGTGATATATCTTGTCATCTGAGAAGAAACCTACTTGCTCCTAGGTACAAAAAGAATGAGCAAATTAAGAACTGGATCTTTTCTTTCCTTCCATTTTTGCACTAAATTTCCAAGGAGAACCTGATGGCATTTCTTTCTCAGGGTTGCCCGAAATATGTGTTGCAAACAACTTTTGTTGAGTCTCAGTCGAGTTATATAGATTTTTTTAGAGCAGTGAGGAACAAATTGATTATTAAAATAGTACCTGGAAAAGCTTAATTTTCTTTTTTTCTAGAGTAAATCCCTCACTTCTGTGTGTTGGATCGATACATACTACTGAGCAAACCTATGAAAGCCTAAGAGATGCCAGTTAATTGCTGGTGGCTGTACACTACCTGGTCCGAACTGCTGCTAATATACAGCAGCGGTGATTAACAGCTTAGTTTGGATCTCTGGTGTAATCACTCTATGAAATGAAAACTAGAAGTTAAGTAAGAAAATTGACAAAATGTCTTTAATATGATTCAATTATTCAGCAGGTGAGTGTTAGATTTGCAGTGAAATATCTTTGAAATGATAAATCTGTGAATGGTCTCTGGTGCCCTGTGGGGGAGGTGAGGAAGAAGAAGGAGGGTAGCCAGGCAATTTGAAATGAAACATGCATGCATCCTTCATTGTCAGCAAAGATACTTGGAGAGCTAAATATCTGAGATGGAGTTCGACTGTCATTGGCTTTACAGGAAGCAACTGCGCTTCTTATGAAGGCTGGAATAAAATCTAAACCATAGCCAGCCACAGGTCTAAGCACTGAGAGGATGGTCTCCAAGACCTCTTTCCCTAGCGCGCTGATGAGCAGCTGTGACTGTCAATGCCCTTCATGGCTTGGAGAGCGACTACCAGTAGCTGCCTACTCTTTTTGGAGAACACTCCAGGCTTTTGGAGCCCTACTGTCCTGAAGCCTAGCAAATTTAGGGTTTTCTGTGGGGTGGTTTTTTTTTTTTTTTTTTTTTTTAGTGATGATGGGGCTGGCTTTGAAAGATACTCTCTTTGTGGTGCAGGTCTGGTTGATGACCCTAACCCTCTCAACTGTGCTGCAGATTTTACAGGTGGGAAGAAACAGGGAAGGGCTTGAGGTTTTTCCCTTCTAAGAAAAGAGGAAAAATAAAACAAAACAAAAAGAGAGGGCAAGAAGCTGTTGGCTGGGTGCCACTCTGAATGGCCTCGTTGTTCTCCAGCTCTCTGGACTTAATTAAGCAACTCCATTTCTACAGGCGATGGTGAAGTCTAATGGCAGCAAACAGAAGATCGCTAACACATGGGGCAGGCCTGTGATGTGGCTTTCTGGAATGAGAGATCGCAGTCGCAGGAGGACAGAAAGGATGAGAAGGAGTACGGGGAGCGGAGGGAAGGAGGTCTCTCCAAAGAGACAGAAGTGGCAGACACAGGAAGGAGTTTTGTTTCCTCCCAGGAATGCTGGGAAGAGCCGGGGAGAGTTTGATTTCAAAGTCCAACAATGCAGTTATGGCATTTGTTTCCAATTCAGCAGGAATGAGCGTATGGTTTGAACAATTCTTTCGAGGTTCCTGGCAGGGAGAATATAACTCATCTCAGCTGGCTGCTTTAGGAGATCAAATGACACAAAAATTTTCACTCAAAGCCTAGGGTATCCTTCTGGCAGCCAGAGACCATGCACATCTTCACAGATTTGCTATTTGCTCTAATGTGGACCAAGAGCTGCGTGCTGTGTAGAAAACTCCTTGCTTACAAAACAGTCTTATTATTGCCAGATGCTGGCTCCCTGCCTGCTTTTACATAATTCAGGCTTTTCTTTGCTCAAGATGTTACAATTTAAAGGTGCTTTAGAAGTTTTATTTTAAAAGCCTTGATAATACTTTTTTCCTTATTCTTTTTTCCCCTTGCTCAGAGCGGCTCTTCCGCCAGCACATGCTGTGATCTGGTGTATGTGGTATACATTAACGTGTACAACCAAGAACAGCAAAACTCTTTCTTAGCTCTACCTCTGGGTTGATTCAAACAAGAATAAAAATATCTGTAAGGCCATGCTGTCTGCATCCTGGTGACTCACATATACCAAACACAATGTGCATCTGTGTTTCAAATGCTGTCCTACATAGTGAATATAGCTTTTGCTTTTTTTAAAATTTTTAAATTTTTTTCTTTTTCTTTTTTCTTTTTTTAATTTGAAACTTTAGGTAATGGATTTTTGTGAGTGTCCAAAGACTGATAACAGAGGCTTAAGCCAGGCAAGTGATATACGTCTCTAAGCAAATTTCTCCATGTGGCTACTGGTGCTTTGCTCGTAGACTTCATCCTTCATCCACAGATCAAATAACTGTCAAAGAAGTGTCATAATAAGCCTGTGACATATTCCTTATTGAATCCACAGCGGATTACCCAAAGCACTAGTGAGTAAAAATTATTTTTACAAGATTATCCTAGCAGGTTACGAGCAGAGTTAGAAATGGGGTGCTTCAGTTCTGCCTCTGAGCTTTTTGCTTTACTTGCCTCAGAGACAGGAGTTGCGTGGTTTGCCTAGTTGCAGTCTGGCCACCTAAAAGGTGCGGATCTAGGCGAGGCTGACTCTCAAGGCTCCTTTTATTGCCATGGAAGAGAGAGAGACAACTCCAAGTGCCAGCTCGTCCCGTTTGAAGGGAGGCAGACCAAATGGAGAGACTTTCTCGAGAGGTCTCTGCATGGTGTTAGCGGAGGAACCAAGGCGGCTCGCTTACAGCTGAGCTTCTCGGCAGCCCATGCCATCCAGTTGACACAGTTGTTTGTGCCTAGCTAATGACTTCAGTTGTCCATTTAGCTGGAGAACAGATGATGGTCCATAATTTCTTTTATTATACGGTATACTTGTTGTACTTCCCGTTCTATAGCCAGGAAATTCAACAGTGTGTAGAAAATTGTAGCAACTTAAAGGAACTCATGTAAAAATCAACACTGTACATCTGAGATTCTCCTCTAGTTCTACACCAACATCAGAATAATACAAGTTTGAAAAGGGTAAATGTAAGCCTGTCGTTTCACTCTGGTTTTGGAGAAACAATATTGCAGATCACAGGATAATCCTACCAGAAGTGCAGTCAGCTACCAGAAGAGCTGGTGATGAAATATTCTCCCCTACACTACCCATATTTAGGGTTTTGAATGAACCATTCTCACTGGAAAATCAGATCCAGTGTGTTTTACCATGCAAGTTCACAATTTTCCAGTGACATCTAAAACACTAAACAAACCCCACCAACAAAAAACCCCTCTCATGCTTAGAATAAACACCATTGTAAGGAATAGAATAAACAAATGATGGCAATAGTTGTAGGAAAAAATAAGCAGCGATAATAATAAGTTGTTGTCACTTGGAGACTGAGAGACGGTTTATATTTTACCTATTTACTGTATTTTTTTTTTTTTTAATTTTACTTAATGGATAGGATTTATTTCACAAATCACTGTCCTGAAAACGTCATAGTGACTAGAGCAACATGATTGATATGAGTGTCTTGGACAAATAGAATAAAACTTTCTCCCTTTTGGTGGACAAGTAGCTGAAATGTATAGAAAAATCTGTTGGGCTTTGTTGGTTTGGGGTTTTTATTTGGTTGGGGTGGGGTTTTTTTTGTTTGGCTTTTTTGTTTGTTTGTTTGGTTGGTTGGTTTTTTGTTTTTGAGATGGTTGTGAGCTAAGAGAATCTGTTTACCCAAAATGGGACTTTTGTTCTGCGCTGTCCTATTGTTGTGCCCATTATCAGAGTCTCTGAAGGCCCCAGTTTGTGGCTAGCAGTAAGGACTGCACACTTAATTAACTTCTGAGCATTTCTCTGTGCCGCATGTGGAAGCATAATTGTTATCTCCGTTGGACTCTCATCTGTCACATAAGAGTTTAAAATGTTTCTCCTCCTTCAGAGTCTGAATTCCTTGGCCAATATTAATTATGCACTGTGCTGGGACTTGTATGATCAGATGTTGCCCTTTATTTGCCAGTTGGGGCGAAGAATCACTGTGTTATGCTTCCTGGAGGAGCTAGTTGGTAACAAGATCTGGTTGAAATTAGGCATTTTTGTGTTCTTAGATACATCAATATTTGGAAATCCATTTTGGTTTGACTTAAAATGAAAACATATTGTTTTAAGATTTCATGCAAAACAAATTGCTTCAGAAAATTAGGATGTATAACTAAGCGATCATTTATTTTGAAATGCAGGCATTTCAAAACAGATTAAACATAAAGTGTTTTGAGAGTTTCTTTCGATATTTTTCCATAATAAAAGGAAGATTTGTCTGAGATACCATGACATAGTGTATGAATAATATAAAAAACCCTCCCAAAACAAAATTCCTTTAAAATCAGAAAATTTTCTGAAATAAAAAAGTCATTATGTTTCTTTTTTAAAAAGTGTTCTCACTGGAATCAATGCATTTTTCAAAATGCCTCACTTCAAAAGCAAACATTTTGAAAACATTGGGATGAATGCAGTTGGCAAGAGTTTGTTTTCTGGGACAGATACTGCTTAGAAATACGAGAGGCAAACACAGCCTTGTTGACCAACTGCTCTCTGCTACTGAAGAACTATCGAAAGAAAAGTTTTATTTTTTTTTCTTTCCATAAACTTTGTTATTTTTCAACAGAGAAGTAAAGACATGTTGCAGCAGGCGCTCGTTTGGCTGTTGCACTGAAAACATAAGAAGAGCAGGATGAAGTCTGCCAGTCTTTTTTTTTTTTTCCCCCTGGGCTCTGTTTCCCAAATTTAGCTGTTCGTACTGTTTGTGTGCGGGTGTGCGTGCACCCACATGCACATGGAGGGAATTGCAACTCCATCACGTTATCCGGAGCGTGCATTTCCCACCAGGTGGTGCTAATGGAAGAATCTCAGCCATGCTGGTAAATCCATGTGTACGTATAATTGAGAAAAGGGACACAGAATACAATTTAAGATGGGCTGGGGACTATCTAGCTTTAAGCTTGAAACACATCGCTTCTAACCCCTGTTATTAAAATTCAATCCATGCACTGCTAAAGGAGGACATATCTGCAATGTTCTCACATAAATGATAGGTATCGATTATTCTCTGATGAAGAAACTGTGCAGAAAAAACCAGCTCTTATTTTAATAATATCTTCTTTTTTTCATCCACTTTCAAGATTTCAAGATTGTTTAATGGTCCATGACATTGTTTTCCAGAGGTATAGAGTAGCAGATCAAAGGAGGAGGGAAGGGAAAAAATAGTTCTGAGTTTTATTATTGAGCACCCATTTGACTTAGACAGATCCTTTAGTTTTATTGCATCCCCGGTCATAACATGCATATAATAATGATAAGCAATTTCTAGTCTATTTGTAAGATCACGCTAATACTGTTGGGATTATTTGAAGAAAGGATCTTTAGAAATGCGAGGTGTCATCATACAGAAAAACAATCAGTTAAAATTGCATAAGCTTGCTTTATTTTATCATTAGAGTAAAACAATACACTGAAACATAAGCGTCTGTACAAAGGATCATTTTAAACAACATTTCTGAAAAAGCCTTTAGGTTTGGAGTTTTCCAAAATGATCAGCGCTTTCCTGCTGCTGAAGCCAAAGGTGAATCTCTCATGAGTCAGGCAAACGCGGAGTGATTTTTTTAACTTCCCAGTCCAAATACTTGCTCGATCCCTTCCCAAGCCACAACAGAGCTAAAAGAAAAAATCATAGAATTTGTTGAGGAGAAGGGCTTAACCAGGTCTCACACCCTAAAATCTGCTAATTAGAGTGTTTTTGGTTCCTAAAGATGAGAACAGAAGATATGAATGACGTCACCGTCAGCTACTTTTACTGTGTGTTGGTCCCTATGATACAGGGCAAAAGCATTGCAAGGTCTGTCAACAGCATCTTTTTACAAGAAAGAAGTGGAATTTTTTCTTTGGTGCCCCTGAGTAGCAAACTGCCTGTGTGACATGCAAATGATGCGATGGATTTGAAAGGAAAGCATACAATTACACTGGGCGTGGCTGGGCCAATTCCTTCCGAATCAGGGAACCGTGTGGCTGGGTCCTGGGCCAAGGATCATTGGATAACGCAGGCGCCCTCAGAGCACTCTTCATAGACAGCTATTTCTTTACTGTTTGTAGATGGACAAAAGAGCAAAACCCCCTCAGTTGACAGGTAAACGGAGCGACGATGAACCTTAGTAGCAGCGAATCTCCCATGCCCTATCTTTTTCTACTATCCTTGGAGATGGCAATCTCTTTTTACAAGTAGTTTTCTCCTAAACCAGACAGATCTCCTGTGAATCTTGGAAGAAATGATAGGGATCTTGGTGCAGGGTATAGAGAGGTATCACAGCTTCAGAGGTTACAAACAACAAACTGGTGATGGGATTGGTCTGCCTAAAAGCAGGTGTTTACCTTTTGGACACCTATAGCAGAAAATAGACATCCATGCTCCTTTAGAGTCACTTCTGGAAATGGGCACTTTCTAGAGCACAGCCCTTTTTTTTTTTTTTTTTTTTTTTTTTTTTTAGATGTCCCTCTTAGGGGGAGATGACTCATAATTCAACTGCCTACACAGGGGCTGACGAATCCCATCCTTTCCACTGCTGACTCCAACACATATTCCAAACACACAGATAGAAGTCATGCGTGCCGCCTCCCTCCTGGCAACGCGCAAGCTCTCCCTTTCCGAGCCGATTGCAAAGAGGAATTGGGGACAGTGCATCTTCTTGGTTTGTTCTCCAGCCACTTGCTCTTGGATGTGCCTCTCACTATTCCATACCCTGATAGCTCACGGATTTCCAGAAAACAGGCAGAATGGACAGAAAACATATCAGTCGATGAAGATAGTTTAATGTGAGTGGAAGGAAAGGCTGCCTGAGGCTGAACGACCCTGCCCACCAAAGTATGTCTCAGCTGCTGATGCTCTTCAGAGCTGACCCGCTTCAGTGCAACTCTGGGGCAGCCCAGCAGGGCTGTTTGCCCCATTCACAATCCAACCTAACCAGGCCTCCTCAAGGATTCATCTCCCCCAGTGGAAAGCATAAATATGTAAGCAGAAGCTATCAGCGCCTGGGGGGGGGGGTGTCCCAAAATAATAAGGAATCATGCTGGTCCAGATGGTATAACCCTGAATCTGATAACTGCAGTGGGAATATATTGAATTTCTTTGGATAAGATTGGACTCTTTTCTTCATTAAAATTAATGATATAGTGGTTCATTCCTTTTGTTTTCAAACTAAGCATTAAATCTTGTCTGAATAGATGTCTGTGTGTGAGATATTATCCTTGTTCAAAATTTAAGAGAAGCCTGACTTGAAGCAGATATATAGACAACCCCCTGGATTACTGTCTTCACTACTAGAACCAGGCTCTAGTGTTGGTAATTGATGTAGCAAACTGCCTGAAGCTGAGACAGAAGTGAATAACAAAAAAATCACAACTCCAGACTCTCTGAGTAACACCCAGACTAGTGATTTCTGCTCTCTTTCTCTCAGTAGGATTTGGCTTTTAAAAAGGGATTGCACTGAACAGCTAGCATTGCCAGCTGCTGAGGAGCAAATTATTTAATCAGGGAGGCTGCTGGTGAACTGTGACTGAAATGATGCAAATAAAGAAGGTCTCAAATTTAAGGGCTGGAGGAACTTTCTTAATCATGTAGCAAGGCATTCTCCCTGAGAAAACCAGTAAGTAAAATCTGGCATCAAGATCAATAATTTCAGTTTGATCTTTTCTTCACCTTCCCAGGAGACTTTCAGTCTGCTGTGACTTTCTGGGATGGCACGCCCAGACCTCATCCAGACAAGGAGTCAGGACTGAGCAAGGGTGCACACTCGGATCTGAGAGTGGGAAGTGCTCTTGGATCCCACAGTCTAGATGTAGCTTCAGGGAAGATTTCCATTCCCCTTGGTTTTGGTTTTTGTTTGTTTGTTCGTGTGTGTCTGTCCCCCCCTTCTTTCTCCTTTTTGCATCTTGTGAACTCTGAATTGAATAGCTGCAACTTATGTGAGCACTTCTGCTTGGTACAAGTGACCAGTGGGGAGAATGTGGTGTGTTGATCTCACGACAATATTTGAAGGAGAAAACACTTATCTTAGAAACCATCCTGATTTCTCACTAATTGTATGCAAGTGCAATTTTGCCAGTGGCAGTGGAGCTGCAGGAACAGGCTTCCTCTTGCCAGTGAAAATCCTTAATAAGAAGGCAGCATTTTATCGGGATGTTTTCAGCTAGGGTGGCATGGAGAAAACTAACAGAAGGCAACAGCTGCCAAAGTAGATTGCTGAGTTTCTCAGCTGCTCTGCGATGGACGCAGGAACACTGAAGTTAGAGAAAAAGACTTATTTTGAATTTATTGCAGGAGAGTTAATTGTGCTTAGGATGCAGAATTGCAAATATATTCTAGGAAACACAGCTGGCACTGGCAAGCTCTTAGATTCAGATCCAACCACGAGGTCTGGAGGTTTTTCTCTTGTAGCCGTGTCTGGGAGAGGTTTGCTTGTGTTCAGGGATCCGTTCTCTTTGAAACCAAGACCTTCTCATGCATTTTACTGCACCAGTATTGAACTGGAAGCTCCTATGATTTGCTAATGCCCAAGTTACTAAAACACTGACAGCTTTTTTTCCCAGTGCATGTTTAGTGTGGGCAGACAAAGCCAAGCCAGGGCAAGCAGCAAAAATGAGGAGGATTCTTCATTTACATTTTATTTTCTTACTACAATCTGAAGAATAGTATAGGTCATGCTGCTTTTGTGTGATCAAGAGAAAACATTGCAAGGACCTGGCAGCTGAAGTTTTGAAATAGCCATTTAAAAACAAAACAAGAGCGACTCCACAACCCAATTTTTGCTGGATACCATCCACAGCCCTCCAATCAACCTTATATGTTGTGGGCTATGCATGGTAAAAATATCTAGCTGTGCTCTCCTCACTTGTGTTCCCAGACAGCTGGAGGCTGGATAATAGTATGCCATCAAATACAATAATAACTCCCAGAAGTGCCAACATAGAGCCACGTGTTCTAAAGAAGAAAAATTAGAGTGCTTAAATGTTTTAAAACATTTATCTTTTGGACGGAGAAAAAAATTATCCCTTTTAAGAAGCACTGACTGTCACGTTCTCCAACCAGAATAAACATCCAGGATCTTCTGGCACAGGAGACTGAAAGTAAATTTGATCTTTGGTGTAATAAAATTAACAAGTTAAAAGCTTATTCTGCTATTGTTTCTAATAGATTAGCAGCACCTTGAGCTATAGATGGCAAGGTGTGAACGAACAAACAAACCCCCCACTTGATACAAATACATGGATAGAAATGACAGAGCTCCTAGATCTAGGGTAGAGCTTCTTCAAAATCTGATCTTCCACCTTTTACTTATTATTTTTTCATTGAGACATGTTTATGCTGTGTAAGCAAGAGCAAATTTATCTGTTATGCATACCATGGCTGAGGAGAATCAGCCAGTGTCATTGCAGAATGCTTTCCTAAACATCTCACAGCTATGTCAAAGCATATTTAACAGTCTAAACAACCACGTGCTTTAAAAAATCACATTGGAAAACTGCCACCTTCCCCATGGATGTTTGTTCTATCAGAAAGACAGTCAGATTCAATTATAACTACTTAGATTTTTACTAATTCCAGGAAAACTGAAATTGGTATAAATGCTGTGTTCTTTGAGGAAGAAAAAAAGATTACTTAAGCATAACTATTTTTTACTTAGACTTAAAACCTAAATAAAAGCAAAAGCTTTCAGAACTCTAGGGTGGTTTAACAACAAAAAGCATTTCTTATAATTAAGTTTCCTATATACAAAGCAACTTTTCACAATTTTCTCTTTTTTTTTCCCTAAAAAAAAAAAAAATCCCTCAAACTTAATCCAGTTTGAAAACCTAAGAAATTACTTTTTTCTTTGTTGAACCACCCCCTCTCCCCCTATTAATCAGTTTGACCCACTTTCATTGGAATATGTAAAGCATAAGTCAACAGTGGGGACATAATAATTAAATCCTCGTTTTATCACAAACTTTTGGGCTTGAATAGCAGGTGTTTCCCGTCTGCTACTGCAGAGAGGGGCCAGAAGCAGGGAAGGCAACTGAAAGAATGTCTTGCACAAGGGTCTGCTTTCCCAGTCACTTGACCCATGCCCGGCTGCAGGGATGAAGGGATCACAGACCCAGTCAAAACAGTAAAAGAAAGAGTGGTCTTCACAACTGTAACCATTATGGAACAGTTTGTTTCCTCAGAGATGCAGCCTGGGGTGCTGCAGTGGCACATGGCCAGGTGGGACATGAGGCTTTCCTGCCCTGGTTTCCCTCCTAAGAAACTTGGGCACGGGTAGGAGCTGCTTTGTCCTGGACAATTCCCAGCTGGGATAGCTGGGGGACGATCACAGAGGATGCACGGGAAATCCTGGTTTGGTCAAAAGACCTACCAAAAGTACCTAAAGGTACTTGCTACTTGCAGCCTGGCTTTGCAGGGAGCAGCAATGTGGACTTGGGGTAGACACTGGGGGAAGCGTCCTGATCACCGTGGCGAAGGCTCAGTGCTAATGTTCCCTTGCTCACTTCCCAAATTCGTGGTTACGCCATTGCTCTTTGGGTTCCTAGAGAAAGCCCTGTTTATAGAGAATGTGCCCATGTGTTTACTGAGAGGCACTTGGGTTTTTCACAGTACGAAGGGAATTACCTCTCTGGTTTCTCAGCCTTTGGAGCTACCAGTCACTCTTACACTTGGAATTGCATGTGCTCTCTTGCCGAGTGTGAAAAATGTGCTTTGACCTAGAAAAATCTTCTCTTCTTGTGCCCACAGCCTTGATTGTATCTTCAACAGTTGGAATCTGGGCTAGAGTATCATGAGGTGCAAATGATGGGATTTCTGAGTGGGCATTAGAAGTGCAGTGTTTGTTATTTATGAGTTAATAACACTATTTTTATAAATGATGTATGGATGACTGGTTGCTTAGCAGAAACACGGTACAAAAGCCAGACCGGCAAATGAGATAAATTTACAAAGAGTGGTTCTATTTCTGTGGCTAAAGCAATGTATTTTCAGTGTACTCAGTTGCAAAGTACATCTACACACAGTATATTTCTGCATTTTGTGAAAGATTAAAATTCCCTGGTGGTCCAGTTTCTCTCTGCATAGAACAAACACACTCATTGTGTGGTCCACACATATGCCCGAACTTACCTGAATATAAATCAAAACCTACATTTTTGTTTGGTTTTTGCATGCAACTAGTATTCTTCTGTCAGTTATCTGCATCAATATTTTTCAGTTTAGTTTTCTATGTAGGAATTTTGTATCATGTTATGTAGTATTTGTTCTCCAGAAGGCTGAGCCAAACTTCTTACTGAAGTAAAGAAATGGTTGAGAAAAAAAACTTCAAAAAACCCCAAATTCTCTCACTATTTTATTCTTTTTGCTCTCATGTATCATTTCTAGAGGTAGGTTCATCAGCAGATTTCTATAAATCTGCCTTCTTAAAAGCTGTATTGTTCTGTTCATGCCCTTGTAATGCTTTTCAGAAGCATTTTAATATGAGTGAACCAACAAACATACAAACATCTTTTCTTTCTCTTTCAGATAGTTTCTTAGAAGCAATTTTCAGACCTACATTTTTTAAAGAAAATATGCAAGATATGAATCTGAATCACCTGAGACCACTCTAAGATGCTCATAGGCAAGTATCACAATATGCATATGTGGTATACAGTTTGATCACTGCTGCTCAATATACCCAGGTAAAATCAGAAAGATGACTTGTGGTTAGCAATAAACTGATGGTCGCCCTCTGGAATTTTGGTATACTGGTATTTTCATTAGTAGATGGCTTTATTTAAATAGCATTATCAATGGATCGGGTATGAATAATGAAGATGTATTACTATGGGAAGGATTTAGAAACTTGCAACCATGGCTTAGACAAATCACCAAAAAGTTGCATAGGACTTTTGCTGTTTTATCAAGCCCTAGGTTTAAACCTAAATATTATTTATTACAGGGCAAGATTTCTCTTGATGAAAGAAAATGTGATTTTTCCAGCTGGGACTGAATATGTTTGCTAATGTGCTGGTTTTGGCTGGGGTAGAGATAATTTTCTTCATAGTAGCTAGTACAGGGCTATGTTTTGGGTTGGTGCTGAAAACAGTGTTGATAACACAGGGATGTTTTGGTTATCCCTGAGCAGTGCTGACACAGAGCCAAGGCCTTTGCTGCTTCTCACCCCACCCCACCAGTGAGCAGGCTGGGGTGGACAAGAAGCTGGGATGGGTCACAGCTGGGACAGCCGATCCCAGCTGACCCAAGGGATATTCCATACCATATGACGTCATGCTCAGCATATAAAGCTGGGGAAAGAAGGAGTGAGAGGAGGACATTTGGAGTGATGGCATTTGTCTTGCCAAGTAACCATTACACATGATGGAGCCCTGCTTTCCTGGAGATGGCTGCACACCTGCCTGCCCATGGGGAGTGGGGAATGAATTCCTTGGTTTGCTTTGCTTGTGCATATTGCTTTTGCTTTACCTATTAAACTGTCTTTATCTCAACCCACGAGTTTTCTCACTTTTACCCTTCCGATTCTCTCCCCCATCCCATCGGGGGGACTTGAGTGAGTGGCTGTGTGGTGCTCAGCTGCCGGCTGGGGTTAAACCATGACAAGTAACTACTGCATGCCTTCTCCTTGTGAGACAGGCCCAGCTCCAGTACTATTTCTGTAGACAATAGTCCTATTGCATCTGCCTGTGGGGGCTAAACCTTTCACAGACAAAAATGCCATTCAAGCAAATGTTTTTTGTTTATGGAAATTCAGTCACTTGTGTGCGCAATTATTAGTTCTAGCTACGTACGCAGAGAGAAAAATTTGCACAAGAGAGAAGACAAGTTTAAAAATCAACCATTAGGCTTTATCTATAATAACAGAAAAAATTTCAAGGAAATAAGACATACTTGGAGAGAGAGAGAGAGTGTGTGTATGTGTAAGGCACTCCTCTCTCTCTCTCTCTCTCTCTCTCTCTCTCTATTCCTCCCTGCAAATTTTGGGTCCATCAGCCAATTTCAAAACAGTTGATTGACTTTCAGTTCCGTAGGCATGGGTGTCTGGCTAAGGAGGTCCTGCTGTGATCTCCACTGAGGAAAGAGGACCCTATTGCTCCTTTCAAGGTATATTACTTCAGGGGAATACCTCCTCATAAGAGAGTCTGAAAGAACAGCTCAGTCAGAAGGAGAACTTTGACCTTTCCTTGCACCTTTTTGAATGTCAGAAAACTTACCTGGAGATCCCAAATGAGAGGGAAAACCAGCTTTTTTGTTCTGGAATTTGTGATCTTGCTCACTACTGCATTGCTCAGCTCTTTAGGAATAAACGCTGGGAGGATGGGATGCACAGAGGAGGAGTTACCCTTCAGCCAACATGTGGGAGCTCTGGTCAGAGCAGGGGTGCCAAAGGTTCTTTCCCACCTTGACCAGAGTCCTCTGAGGTGTCAATATACACAAATAGAAGGAGAGCTGCAATTCCCTGTATCAAATGGATCATCCCAGATACACATATGATTTTTGCTGGAAGTGGTTGTGCTATAAGAGAATATAATAATTGGTTTTTAACAAACTAAAAGTCCTTTTGAGGTAAGAATTTCTCATTGGAACTGAAACCCCAAAACATTAAGGACTGTATCTCCAGCTGGGACCTTCCTTTCTTTGCAGTTAAGTTTTCTAGTTATTTCTGTCTTTCTTGTCCCTCAGCACAGGCCATCAAGCAGGGGAACTGAACTTGCCAGTGGTGCCTTAACTGCAACACCCATTTACATATTCACTTATTTTTTCTTTTAGGAACACCTATAAACACCCCTTTATTTGTCATGAGAATATTAAAGCAGGTATGTCTCAGTCCTGTTTTTTTACAGAGCTACCTCTGAGTTGCCATTGGAAAGGACTGTGGCCATGGTTAATTTAAGGTCCTGACACTACTGTGTCTTTGTACAGCTGTATCTGTTTTCCTCACCCTGTCCCTCTGAACCTCTCAGTTGATGGCAGTGCCATCCAGTGATTTGGGAGCGCTGCACCCAGCCGAGGCTGTTTTGTGTGAGACTTGCCCCGTAAAAGTCACTGAAATGATAGTGTGTGGACAGCCATCCAGGCCCCAGGGAGAGCAAAATTTATGCTTTTTAACATGGGATATTGCTGCTGAGCTCTAGGTTAGGCCATGTACTACTTCTGTCTCCCATGGGAACTGGCTGTGTGGCCATGGCTACAGAAAATAATCCCTTTCCACTTCACGAGGTCCCCAGAACGGCCGTGTCCCACAGCCAACCCCTTCAAGGTGCTTCCAGCTCCATTCGTCACTGCAGGGGTATTCTGTTTTAGTAATGGGGACTAATGGGAAGTAGTACGTCAGACTTTTACTGTTCCTTTGCTGTCATTTTTGAACTGCGGCCGAGGACGGTCGAGGTGAGGTCATAGCAAAAGGCTCCTCTGCTGGGAAGTTTTTGGAGAGACGACATGGAGAATAAGCAAATATCAGTCTAAACTGTGCCAGCCATTAGCCAGTGACTGGAGGGGCTGAAAGACCCTAAAGGCTTTTGGAACCACATTGTGAGGAAAATAATGACTGTGCTATGAAAATAAAGAGAATATTCCAGCTCTTGCACATTTCTGGCAGACTTTCATTCAGATGCAGAAGAAAAACAATTCTGCCTACCCTGAACTTCCTGAAAAAAACTCTGCTTCTTAGCACCTCCTGTGAACTCTCATTGCAAGGAGCCAAAGTGAACTCAGCATAAAAAGATTCAAATATCCCCCCCATCATAATTAAGACACCACATCCAAGGGGGAAAATATGCCTCTCGGCCATTTCCCCTAGACTGTAAATGCCTTATATCTCCTCTTTAGCCATCTGAGTGTGTCTTTTGTGTTAACACCTATTAATGGGTATGGGACATTGGCATAATTTTTAATAAGGTATCAGACCAGAGCAGTGCTAGAAAATCTACCTTGGAGACCCATGTCTGGGTCAATATAACTCTGGATTCTTCCGAGTGAACCCTCTGGGGATGGAAGACAAAGTGTCTCTGTTTTATTCTTTATGGAGAAAGCCCTTGGAATATTGAATCCATCATTTTAGGACTAGCTCTGGCTTATGAACTCCCCCTACCAATTTCTTCCTCAATTCATGTGAATTAAGCCTAAGCCCATGTAGTTCTACTGCTAGAATTTTTATTCTACAGTTTTTATTGAGAACATTACAGTGGATTTGCTGTATCTGACTGAATTAATCATTTTCAGATTTAGAGAAGTCAGTTTTGAAAGACCAGGGAAATAGCATGTCCAAAATGATATAGTTGTTTAATTGAGGTCTAACTTGTTGCTACAACAACCAGAATGAACTTCTGTTGCCAGGACCTGCTAATATTGGTACTGCATGCTTTTGACAAAATGAAAGGACTGGGCATAACTTTCATTAATTGAATTATCTTTCCCCTTATTGATATTCAGGATATTTTGGTAGCTGGGCCATTCCTTCCCTGTGCCACACCTGAATACAGAAGTGATAAAGCAACAGGTTGAACTTAAACCACTGCAAATATAAGTATGAGGGTAAAATTTGCAGGCTAGGAATAAAAGGATAGGACTGATGAGGGTCTAATAAGAAGTCTCAGCTGTCTTTGATCTATCCATATGCTCAAACACATTGAGGTTTTTTTGGGAGGTGGTGGGGGTTATTTTGGTTAAAAGATTCAGGAAATAAGATTCTTCCATGCATTTTTATTCATGAGCAGCTCCTCATTTGGTGTCTGACTTTTAAACTATGCTGGGCAGATTATTGCCTGATAGGAGGGGTGTAACTTGCTCAGATGAGTTTGTAAGTGGGAATACTCACATCAGTAACTGAGGTTATTCCTTAAAATATCCTTTTCCAAAAAAAATGTTGCTGACTCCAAACTTGTCCCTTGGAATATTTCCCAGAAAGTTAACAATATATGTCTAGAAACATAAATAAAACACAGTGTGTTTGATCGGGTGTTTTCAGAAAAGATTTACATTAGCTGCTCTCCACTGCTTGTGGTGGTCTAATGTTTTACCTAATGGTGTTGCTTTTGGGAAGACAATAAAGCCAAGGCTCTTCATAAAGCAGAGGTTTCCCTTGCAGATTAACCTAGTGCTTACTCCTGGACACAGGCTTCAGTTCTGGTACTTCTCAGATTGCTTAAGACAAAAGTTACAGTATGTGACCCAGAAACTCCTTCCCTGTGGTGTGACTGCCCTGAACTGAGAACCACTCTGGACCCAGCATTGTTGAGACTGCGAAGTCCCCTCCCAAACAATCCCAAAATATAAGCCCTCCGAAACCATTTCAGGATAGACATTCACATAAATGGCGTAATCTGTTTTGAGATTAGAAATTAAAACCCACCCTTTCCACAGGGAAAAAAACCAACCACAAGCCCTGTGAACTTTAAGTAGGTTAGGGCTACTGTTTTGGGCAGAGATCTCAACAATGGGAGTTCTGTCTGTAAAAAAGAAAAAGAATGAAGAAGAATTTCTGAAGTATTGCCATTTGTGCAATTGGATGGACTGTACTAAAGAGGTTGAAGAGAATCATTAAGTTCAGCTGCTTGCTTTTATTATTTTCCATGAAAATAGTAAGATAAAAAGATAATGGGAAACTTTGCCAGCTGTACATTTACAAAATGTTTGCAGTTAATTTTGTGTCTCCCGTGCCTTGATTCTGTAAAATCCCATTTCCAAATTTGTTTAAACCCTCATGCCTTAAAATAAGAAGTACTAGTCAATTCTAGTATCTGACAAATAGCATGGATTCCTATTCCCATTAAAAGTCACTCAGCTAGAATAAAAATGCCCCACTGCTTGCCAAATCAACACCATCACAGCTCAGAGATAAAATTGTAACCGAATACTCTCACAGGCACAATGAAACTGTCCTGAAATGCTCCCTGCTCACAGCAAGTTGGGCAAAACTTACTTAGGTCTTCGTAGTCTATGTTAAACTTTCTGTTTCCAAGGTTGTTTTTTCACTCCTTGCTTCCTTCCCTTGGAGGTTTGTCTAATGCATTTCTGTTTGGGTACATCGTATAAAATCACGCAATTCCTTAATAAGGAATTACTTTCTTGCTACCAAGAAATTGCACTTGACATTAGGGCAACCAGTTATCAAACAGTAACCCATGGCATTTTGATTTATGGATCCCATAGGCTGTAATCAACTTGTTGCACATGGTAGCACTGGAATGCTGCCCCTTTTTAGAAGTAATAACTTCACCCATGGAAAGTCATTATGTCTATGGCAGCTCAAAGGTAGAAACTGTGAGGTCAAAGATTATTGGAAAGACACCTCCAGAAAAGGTCTCCACTTTTTCTTTCCCTTGAAAAATGTTTTTGAAAGCCCATAAAATTGTGTGGCTTTTGCCAAATGACCTGTGAAATAACCGTCCACAGCTGTGGTAGTTAGAAACATTACGTACCACTGCTGGCACTTCAAATTGATCTGATGAAATCTTTTTAATGTGAAATCATCAAGCCTTTGAAAAGATGAACCTGTGCATCATGAAAGAGCATGACACATTTTTGAGGAACAAAGGATCCCTGCTATCTACAGCAGCAACTATTGAAAATAAGGAATATAGATAGATTTCTGGGAATGTATCTGAAATACCAGACGATCTGCTTTGGGGACTATTCTGGCATAGCAACAGAAAGTCACATGCACAATATAGAAACTCTCTTGCTGGAAGAAACTCTGTATAGAAACTCTGATCCCACTTATTCTGTGGAGAGAATGAAATTATAGTTTAAATTGTGGCTTGGTAGATTCTGATGTATATTTAGGACTCATTTATACCCCTTTTTGTATCAGAAGCTCAAGATGTGAATGAAAGGTTTATACAAATAGCAGGACTGAATTGTGGAGGCTGTTTACTTACTAAACCATATTGAACCTCTTTTTTGTTTGTTCATTGTGTCAGAACTATGAATGGGAGACTGTATCCCTTGAGAGGACAGTTGATATTTTTGATGCTCTTTCCTCCTTTTTCTTTCTCTGTGTTTTTCATTCTCTTTTTGATCTCTCCTCTTTGCAGCTTTCCTAATCAGCAGTAACATGTTACAGGCTGCATGGTTGTTTCTTTGATGAAACCAATGCCATCATCTAACACTGATCACCTACATCAATGATAAAAGTGAATGTTTGACATCTTGTCCGAGGTTCATGTTACCAGCCTGAAGACATGAGCAGAAAAATGGAGGAAGTTCAGTTGATGTGCTGGCCTCAGCTTATTTTTTGTTTGCCTTGAGAAAGTTACCTTCAAGAACATCATTTGTTCTTTTAAACTCTTCTGAAGCATGGACTGTTAGATTCTGCAGTGCATTAAATGTGCCTAGCGTGTCACACATAAGCACAGCACATGGTTCTACTTATGAACCTTATTACTAGAAGAAAGTGGAAAGCAAGCCTTGCGTACAACACCAATGCAGATGGCCACCCTCAGATGAATTCACTGCCAGGCTGTTACCAAGTACCTCACAACTTGCGCTGTGTGCCTGGGACTTGCTGGCAGTGGTCTGAAGATGCCTTTCTGATTTCCAGATTTAAAACTGGAAATTGGTAGCTAATGTTTTGCTATATGTGTAATTAATCTGGGAGCTGCCTTTCTTCTGATATCTTTTTTTTTTTTTTTCTGCCAGTGTGTCTATCAGCTGGCAGAAAATCTACTTCTCACTGTTTGAGAGGTGGTAATGTATGCATTATAAACTCCCCAAACTCAAATAGAGCTCAGAATGGCGGGCTCCTCATGGCGTGAGACAACAGAGAGAAAGAGAGAGATGCGCAAACACGGATCTCTCTCCATGTTGTCTGCTGGCGACTTACAGGATCCTGGCCACGAGCTGGGATTTAAACCAGAGTTTAGAGATTAATAGGCTAGGAAGGATGACCGGTCCAATTTTGCCTTCAAGATCGTGGGATGGTAAATTTGCAGAAGTTTGACTCAGAAACAGAGCACCTTTCTTTTATTTGGATCTTTCCTGAGAGCTGTGAAGCAGAGAGTTCTTTCCTTCGTGACCCCCCTGGACCATGTGGTAAGGAGAGTAGCCCCTGGTGTCTCCCTGTCTCCCAGAGGCAGAGAGGGAAGAGCAGGTCTCCTCTCTGACCTACCACCTCCAAAAAACTATGACTTTAGGAACTTTCTCCCATGCTATCCTGGTTCTAGAGGGCAAATCTTGGAGGCCAGCCCCAGGAGCACAGTGCTCTGCATGATGGTCTTGCTGTTTCACAGCAGCTTCTCTGGCAGTGAAATAAAGCAGTGTAACAGGTGTCCTTCTGTTGGAGTATCCATGGTAAGACCAGAACTGTTTTGAAGCAAACATACAGAAGGCCTTAGTGATTGCTACAGCATAGTCACACGGAGGTTGTAATGCTTTCTCCATGCTTCTAGCTTGATGACAGTTAGTTTTGGATGCACACCAATAATTTCCTGTACTTGCAGGCTGTCTACCAAAGAAAGTTTACATATCAGCTCAGCTGGATTCAGTTGCCTCTGAAGGAGAAATCCTGTGTAACCCACACTAGTTGCTGGAGTAAAGTGGTTGTAAGCAAAATCTAGACAAAATTTTTTGAATCTGCTTTTCCTTTGAGCCCTACATTCATTTAAATGCATGTTATCTTATTGGAAAGATATTGATGTTTCTCTCTCCTGGTACTTGTCTCTTATTCTTCTCTTTCTACTTCTTAAATTGATATAATTTCTAGATGGCTAGTCCTGGGAAGTGCTTAAACACAGGAATACTCCTACCTAAACACATATGTGAGTAAATAATGACCACACAATTCTCACATCCAAAAAATAATCTAAATTAGGTTGTTTGGAACCTAAAAGAGTCTGGGGCTCAGTTTCAGGCATCAAGACAAAGCTGTTTCACTTCAGCTACCAACCTTCCCTCTGTTTGCCATCCTGGAGCTCTTGGGAATCATCAAATTCAGCCAGGGCTGAGCCTCTCTTTTGCAGTCAAATCTCCATTAGTAGTTTTGGCAGTATTTGTATGCACACTGCCAGTGTAGCATCCCTGTTGCTGTCACTGGGATCTGGGCCAGGCTGGGCAGTGCAGTATAGAGTCCTTTGCGGTGGTAGTTGTGGTGGCAGCTTAGGAAATCACAACCTCTCTGAAGAATTGGTTTCAGACCTGGAGTCTGGCCCTTCCTCTGGGAGCTCTGGGCCACGCTCAGATCCCCATCGTAGCACCTTGCCCTGTTCTGTGTGGATGTAAAAAGCATGAGAGATTTTAGCCCTGCTGAGAATGGGTTTTGAAACATGTTTTGTTGGTATGAATGTCAATAGGGAAGTAGCTGCTGCCATCCTGGTTTCTCAATGGTCATGGGTTAAACTACTGGTGATTTGTATTCTCCCTCCCAAGGCAACTCCCTATCACTTCATAAGGTCGGTAATAAAGAGGTAAGTGAAGGACACTGCATGCAAATCACCATAGTTCTCATCAGATGAATCTGTACTCTGTACTGGCCCATCTTGTTCTGACAGCTTGTTATTTTTTAATATTTTTTAGTAAAATATAGATTGGGAGTCTGGCACGTGGCATCTCCCCCAATCTCTCACTGTGTTTTGAGAGCAGGGTTGCCCCCTTTCTCTGAGGACTCAGCAGGTCATGCTGTGGTAGGCTCACCAAGCAGTGGGGGGACTCCTTTGGAGAAGAGTTCTGGTCCAGGTACTGCTTATGCCTTCACCTACTGGCAGCTGAAAGCAAAATGAGAGTTTATTTCTATTTGGAAAGTGCTTTGAGAAGCACTCAAAGTTGTATAGAAAATCAAACTGCTCATTGCCATCAAGCAGCACATCCAATTTAATTGAAAATCCGCTGGATTATTACCAGAAAGACTGGCCAAATTATCAAATTCCTGGTTCGTGGGAAATTCTGACATTTGGTTTTGTTCTGATTTGGAACAAACCCAGTTATTTCAAAATTGCCCACAAAAAAGAAGTTTATAGGGAAAAAATAGTAATAGGAAACAATGACGCATGGTATTTCCAAAATAAAAGATGCTCCCCAGGACGTGCTTCTGTCCAGCCTCGCTGCTGCCTCTTATGGAGTGGCACATCGAGCCAAGGCTGGGGCTGGGAGCTTACACTTTGGGACTGTTGACTTCAGCCAGGTCTCCCAGCACTACCAGGCTCCCGGTTCAGTGGCAGCAAGCCTACAATCCCTGTGTCCCAAGCAGCCCACCAGGCTAGCTGGTAGGAAGCCAGGCAGTTTTCCAGTGGAAAACTACCTGTGGTTTGATGTCGGTTCATTGAAACAGATATGTTTTAACACGAAACTTTCTGGCTCTGATGAATCAGTGTTTTCCAGTGAAATGACATGTCGTCAGAAATCTCATGACCAACTCTAATTGCCACTTTGATGACCAAAATCTTTATTGAGCCGAGTCCCATAACTCCCTGGCAGTCACCAAATATCTTGAACAGAAAAACAAACAAAAAAAGCATATTTCATTTTGTACTCAATAATGATAAAATTTGCAGGGCCATTTCTGGGCAAGCATGTTATAAAGAAAGTTGCTGCCTTCCGAGCAGCAGTGCTGGGATCACACACACCTCTGTTTCAACCTTATTGCTGCTATGTTAGCTTGCAACCGCCCGAGAAGCATCGCTTTCCTACCTCTGAGGAGAAGACAATGGACTCATTGCCCAATGAGGCACGTTGTCCAGGTCTAATTAGAAACAGGAACTCACTCACTAGAGAACTATTTATTCTTGTTCTTATAGCCCAAGATTTCAATAGTCTTTTTCATTTTTTTTTTATTATAATAGAGAAGGCTGTTTATTGATTTTTCTACTGAGTGTTTGTATACACAAAGACCTGTCGCTACTAATGAAAGGGAGCCTCCTAAGACAATAATAAAAAATAATAATAAACTCAGTCAAGACTGAAATAATTGTGGCCAGAATCAGAAAAAATGTTCCCCCTTTCTGATCGTGCCGCCGGAGAGTTTCTGTGGTCTGACAGTGGTCCCACAGTGTCTGTGGCGGGGAGAGGACTTATCTCCCTAGGTAGCAGAGTGCCTGGGCCCTTGCTGGGACTGCTGTTGGCTGGCTGCTCTCGGACTGATTCTCCCCTATGAGAGATGAATTTCTCCCTTGCTCTAAGCTCACCTCCATTTTGGGCAGCAGTCGATGTGGGCAGGTGTGGCAGAGGCAGGCTGGTGGCAGTCATGGCTGGGTCCCCCTGCTCAGACTCATGCGGCTCTGAGGAGTGGTGGTGCTGCAGAAGGACCACCAAATGGAAAGGACTACAGAAAGAACTGTAAGGGTACAAAGCCAGATTTTGCTTCCAGAAAAAGTTTTTGCTCCTGATTTTTATCATGAATCTAGAAACATGAACTAAACCCAGTTTTGTGTTCCACAGAAATTTGGGAACGACTGATAACTTCTTCTTCACCCAGATTTTGCTCTTGCAGTTTCCTTGCTTCCTTCCTTGCTTTCCAGATTCAAAATTGACTTGACCCTCAAATGTGAAACAATCCCCAGATCTAAGCTCATTGAACAAAACTTGCATCTCTGGAGAACATCTCAATCTTTTGCAAATATGTCTAACGCCACTTCTCTGTTCCAGAAGCGTTGGCATCTGCCAAGATTTCTTTCTAAAACTCCTCTTAAGAGTTGCAAAGACTCATGGCTGAAGACCACTTGGTAGATACAGGTCAGTACTGAAAACAGCTTACAACCACATTGTTTTCCAAGGAGCTCATCAAGACAGGAAGCAAAATTTCTCTTAGGATTCCCAGCAGTAGCATCGGCATTTTGGAAATGAAATGAACGGACCACAGTAGCAAAATGTAGCAGTCCACAAGGACAGATTTGTTACTGAAATTAGTCTAACCACTTTTACAGTGATCAGGTCATTCTGCTTTGTAGTCAGTCTGCTTCCAGTACTCCAAAAGTCTCTCACACATCTATAACATAGAATCATAGAATCACAGAATCACAGAATGGTTGGGGTTGGAAGGGACCTTAAAGACCATCTAGTTCCAACCCCCCTGCCATGGGCAGGGACACCCTCCACTAGACCACGTTGCCCAAAGCCCCATCCAACCTGGCCTTGAACGCTTCCAGGGAGAGGGCATCCACAACTTCTCTGGACAACCTGTTCCAGTGCCTCACCACCCTCATAGAGAAGATTTTTTTACTTATATCTAATCTAAATGTACCCTTCTTCAGTTTAAAACCATTGTACCTTGTCCTATCACCCCATGCCCTTGTAACAGTCCCTCTGCAGATTTCTTGTAGGCCCCCTTTAGGTATTGCAAGGCTGCTATAAGGTCTCCCCAGAGCCTTCTCTTCTCCAGGCTGAACAACCCCAACTCTCTCAGCCTGTCCTCATAGGAGAGGTGCTTCAGCCCTCTGATCATCTTTGTGGCCCTCGTCTGGGCTCGCTTCAACAGCTCCATGGCTTTCTTGTACAGAAGACCCCAGAGCTAGACGCAGTACTCCAAGTGGAGCCTCATGAGAGCAGAGTAGATGGGGAGAATCACCTCCCTCAACCAGATGGTCACACTTCTTTTGATGCAGCCCAGGACACGGTTGGCTTTCTGGGCTGCAAGTGCACACTGCCGGCTCATGTTGAGCTTCTTGTCCACCAACATCCCCAAGTCTCTCCTCAGGGCTGCTCTCAATCCATTATCTGCCCAGCCTGTAGTTGTGCTTGGGATTGCTCCTTTGTCCTTGGGATTGCCCCAGGCTCCGTGTTCATGGAGGTGTTGCTTCATCTTCATCAACTTTTGTGTGGGTATGGGGTGAAGTGTCAATGCAGCTCAATCACTCCTATGCCTCCCCTGGAGTACTTATTTCCCCCGTAGGAAGGCATCTGAGTAACACTTCTCTGTGACAGAAGAGAGCCTTTACTTTCTTTCTCTGTCCCTGCAAGGTCTAACTTTGAATGTTACTGTACAACGTGATGAACCAGAAATAATGGGGAAAGGGATAACTTTAAAAAGTGTTGGTTTGGTTTCATTAGGACTGCATAAGGTTGTTTAGGATTATATGCTCTGTCTCCCTTTCTTTAGACAATACTACTGATAATAACAAGGTTGATTGCAGAGTGCCTTCTATATATAAATATGCCGGTATTGGTATATCTGTATAAAGGCTGTCAGTTGGTTGCATTGTCCAGGAGTGTTTTATTAGTCCAGGCCAAAATGTGCTGAAGAGAACCTAAAAACCTCCTGTGTATTTAAATGAGCTTTAGGTTGGCATGCACATGGCAGTTTTTCTGGACATCTCACTAAGTAGCTTTCAGAGGACTGCATGGGAATGGACTCCATGTTGATATCATTGTTAAAGGTGGATTTGACCTCTGGGACTAGGTGGTCCATCCCCACCAGGCTGTTACAGCCCTCGGTAAAATCCTTCTGAGTCTTGATTCCCTCCTGTGTCAGGCACGCTGGCGCCCAGCCTGGCACCACTACCCATGGCCAGGAAGGGACCTGCGTCTGCCATCAGTGGGGTCCTTACCATCTAAAGAGCCTTTGGGCCACACCACCTCTGTCTGGGCTCCCCCATCCATGAGTTTTAGGTAGTTGCGGAAGGGGCTCTGCCTTCTGCATCTTCTCTTGAATGGACTCTGTGGGCAACGGGGTTTATGTGGATAGACCTAAAATCAGTCCACAATGATCATAACAAGTATTGCAGTCTGCTCTGAGATTATGCCAGTGCCCCATGTGCCACAGGGGATGGAGGTCGTGTGTTGGCTTTAAAATAGAGGCTTCTCAGATGGGGTCAATAGATGGCATGGGATGTCAGATTTGTTTAGTGTTCTCCTACAAAACAATCCTTTTTCCTTTTAATATAGAAAAACCACCCATAATGAGTTGCAGGATTGTGTTATATGTATTGGGAAAACAAAACAGTCCTTTAAAGAGGGATTCACTGACAAATGCTGAAAGTCTTGGGTTCACTCTATGGAAACAGTCAGACTGATTCTCTGCTCATAAGTTAATTGGTATAAATGATAGAGGAACCAGCCTCTTTCCTCGGCCTTATATTTCCATATATCTCCTGGATCCAAATCGAGACATGGCACAATGGGTGTTTGGACCCATAATAAGGGCAATTGTCCTTATTCCCCTCCCCTTTGCTAGAAGCAACGTCTGGAATACAGGTTGTAAATCAGGTTCTACAGTGATTGACCCATGTGCCAGCAAGTGAAGGGTAAAAATAGCAGTATGGTTGAAAGGACATTAAAAAAGGGAAAACAGACCATTATTATTTCTGAGCTCAAGGGAAAGAGCAGTTGAATCTGACACGCTGGCCAATTCTGAGTAGCCCTGGCCTGTCTAAAAGCGCAGACAACTGCTTTGCTCCCTCCTCCGCAGCTGTGTGCCCCCTGTAAGCAAGGAGCTGGCCCCATTTTCTGGTCCATGAACCTGGCACCCAGAGGTCTCATTCAGGAACTTCTTTTGAACCTTTTGCGTGCTCTAAATCAACTCCTGTGTTTCTCTGGCTGTGAAATAACATATTGGCAGGGCAACTTGCATCTTTGCTCTCTCTGATGCCTTCCTAATAGCTGCTGATTTGCCAGCCATACATTTGAAGCACTTTTCCCCCCTTATATTTTGCTGGGGAGAATATTTCTGTGGATTGCATTGTATTAGTAGATGTAGAAAATTCATAGCTTAACTATTCTGACAGCTTAATTGGGTGTCAGAAGGTTCTATCCTGTTAATGTTTAAATAACAAAAACTGCTGCTCAAGCAGGAAAGAGTTACAATAGGATAGCAATATTTTAATTAAAATAAGGTGAAAATAAATACAGGAAGGAAACCTGCTGCTTATATTTACACATTTATCCACCATTATTTTATTGCAAAGCACTGTGTAGAACTGAAACAAACAAGAAAGATTCTTCAGACTCAAAGTATCTTTAGATATTGTCCATATAATTAAAATAATCTAGTATGGATGGCCGAAAGTAGTAATGAAATCGTTTGATAACCCTTACTGTCTGCGCAGACCATAGCTGTTTCTTTCCCAGGAGACAGTTTCACCATTTCCTTTCTTTTGTTGCATACGCCTGGAAAACCCCGGTAAACCTCCTCGCCACCATAACATCCATACGTGCACACACACACATGCACGCACACACATACAGAATCTATTTTGTACTATTTTATACTATAAAGTATTGAAGGATTTGCTTTAACAGGGTTTTGTCATTACTTAGGTAGCTCTGGTGCCATTGAGTTCACCTTTAAAAGGATGAAAAATGCTTTTGTTTCTGCGTATGACACAGTCCTCGTTTAATTACAGACACCAGCAAGCTTTCTGATCTGCCTCTTCCTTTATGCTGCTTTCAGAAGCTCAAAAAGATCCTGATGATTCTTGAAGAAATCAAATAAGAATTCCCACTCCTGTGATTTGATGATTTTTTAAGATTTCTACTTTCCCCACATCTGTTTGCTACCTGTTATTCCTTCCGTAACTGCTCCAAGATTGATTTAGCCTTCTGTCCCTCACCGCAAATGCATTTTTGTGCTGTGTGTTGTATGTTGTCACCACCAATACTTTCTTGACAGATATTTTGGTCACTTTTTATTATTGGAAACATGCATTAGTATTCAACAAGACCTAATAATGGTTTGTGTTGTGCCCTTATTTTCTCAGCAAAAACTTGTCTTGAATGGCTTGAAAATTTCTGCTGAAAGTATGATGGTTATGTCCAGCTATATAACTCTGAATGTTAAGATCATGTTATTTTCAATGTACTACACTAGAGGTATTTTCTAATGACTATGCTCTTACTTCTCTGCATGTGGTTTGGCTCCATGATAACAGTTTAGCTGTGTCCTCTTTGACCAGATCATCTGTGGTAGAAGTGACGTTGTCTACCAGACAGTGAAGGAGCTTTTTCTTGGCTTAGTCTGTTTTGCCATGCATGTGCTTTAATTAAGCCACTCTCCACATTAATTAAAATAATTGTCAGCAAGCAAAAATCAAGGCAATTATCAAATACATCAAAATGTTTGTACCCAAGCCTTTGTAAATGCCTATCAGCATTGATATAATAAACCCAAACAAAGTCTTGAGTAACATACTACTCAAAGTATGACAAAAATCTACAGTATTCTTATCGGTTTCTTCATTTGCTGAAAACATGGGTCTTTTCTGACACACTTAACTTCAAAGAAGTTTTAATGTGGCGTGGACACTTAGTTCGATTTAGAAGCAGCTTGCTTCAGTTTATTTTAAACCAATTCAGCCTCAGGGCTGAGGTACTTGGTCACGTTACAGCCATTCAATAAGCTGCCTTTCTGTGGCTGGGTCTGCAGGGAGGCTGAGTCCAGCTGAAGGAGGATGAGGCTTGCCTTTGCTCTGGAGTACGCATTTTGATAGGTACACCAGCTTGCCTCTTGAAGGGAGAGAGAGAGGTTAGACTGTGTGTTTAAAGGCACAGCAATATGCCTTTGCTGTGGTCCAGGTTAAGAGATAACCGTTCCCTGCATTCCTATAGCCTGCTCCATTGGTGTCCATCCCTTCAACTTGCAGGCTGCGTAACTTGTTCTCTTGTTGCTCTTAAATGGGCCTTGTAAAGTGATGTGATCTGGAGGTAGTTTGCCCCTCCACACACACTTTTAATCCACCTCAGATGATCAGCAGCTGGAGCCTACACCTTGTACTAACCCCTTGCTGTAAACCTCTTGGACACTGTTTTGTGCAGCCACTCATGTATTATCTAGCTCAGACCTTAATTTCAACAGACGCAGCTTTATTAAGCTGTCAAACCCAGGTAGTAAGGTTACTTTCTTACCATGTCCAAGCAACCTGGATAAGCTAAGTCAGGGGATCCAGGGATCATTTTGACAGCTGAAGCAATAACCTGAATAGGCTCTGAAATGCCAGTTAAAACCTCTGTTTATGCTTTTTTTCTTCATTGATACAACATTTTTCCTTTCTGTGCTGATGCAAGTTCATCTATCACATTTAGTTTTTGTCAAAGGCAAGCAGCTGATGTGAGCTTAAGGACTTATGAAAAATCTAAGGCTTCATGAGACACCTGAAAACTGGTGAGCAGATTTATAGATAACAAAAAAAAGAGAGGTCTGCAGGTGCTCAGGAAAAAATACAAGCCTGACAGTATTTACCTGAGTGCTTCAGACTGGTCACTCTACCAAGGACAGTCCAACTGCAGAGGAAGGCAAAGGATGTAGGAACAAGTTGGAGAAATTAAAACAGGCATCCCCCTTACCCGCAGTTCAGAAAGGGGACATATACACAAGCCTAAGAGTTTTACTTTCTGTGTACGTTAGCCCAGGTCACTCAGAAAAGAAAGTCTTAACTCGTTCCCATCATCGTATGTTTATTGCCACTTGGTACCTTGTGCTAGGAACACTTTTCTGAGCTGTGCCCACAGTCCAAGATCTCATGGGTGTCTTTGCTGATGGAGATACTTGCATTTGAGATGCTCAAAAACTCTTGCTACTGTGCCCCTGCTTCTGCTCCCAATGCTGTTGCTCAGTCCACTGCAGTGAGGAAGAGGTGGAGAAGAGGTGACAGAAGTTGAAGTTGCCCTTCTAAGCCAGCCCTAAAGAGACCAGCGGAACTTAAACGCCTGCTGTGTAGGAGCCTCATTTCCCAAGACAAATTATTTAGTTGCCTATGTAAGGCAGTGCAAATATCCCTCTTCTAAGTGAGGAACTTCAAGATCAAAAATAACAGGGAGCTTTCAAAGGCAGCTCCTCCTGAAGCAAGGAAAGTAATGACGTGGGGTTTCGTCACTCTGTAACTGAAGCTTAGAGTGTGGAAGAGCCTTTATGGAGCCTCTGTAGAAGACAAGCACTCAGCCGGTGAACTAGACAAGTTGTTTCCTTGCTTCATTTTCTCTGAAATGCCTTTGTTTTGATACACTGTATTTTGCAGGAGAAAGGCCGTTGTCCCTTGTTACTGCCACCCCCAATTCTGGAGGGAATTTGCAGGGTTTGGAGAGTTCTCGGACTGGTTGACGTAGTCTCTGTTTTCTGCAAGGCACAAGGGGGAGCAGGGGGCTGCTGCAGGATTCCCCCATCAGATATAAAGTAGCTGGAGGTCAGGGGAGAGAAGACCCTACAGGGACCCAGATGGTGCAGAGCTGTCAGAAGCTTGTATCCTGGTTTTGGCTGGGATAGAGTTAATTTTCTTCCTAGCGGGTATAGTGCTGTGTTTTGGATTTAGGATGAGAATAATGTTGATAACACACTGATGTTTTAGTTGTTGTGGAGCAGTGCTTCCACCAAGTCAAGGACTTTGCAGCTTCTCATACTGGCCTGCCAATGAGAAGGTGCGGGGTGCCTAAGAAGCTGGGAGGGGACACAGCCAGGACAGCTGACCCAAACTGGCCAAAGGGATATTCCATACCATATGATGTCATGCTGAAAAAAAACCTTACAAAACTGGGGGCAGTTAGCTGGGGGGGCAGTGGTGCTGCTCCGGAACTGACTGGGCATCAGTCAGCAGGTGGTGAGCAATTGCATTGTGCATAATTTGTTTTGAATAATAGTAATAACACCACCAATAATAAATATATAAACAATAATGATCATAGTTATAGATAATATATTAATACATTAATATAGGATCACATGATTGTTATTGTCATTGTCATTGTTATTGTTATTATTTCCCCTTCCTTTTCTGTCATACTAAACTGTCTTTATCTCAACCCACAAGTTTTACCTTTTATGTCCCGATTCTTTCCCCCATCCCACCGCGGGGCAAAGGGGTGAGTGAACAGTTTGTGTGATGTTTAGCTGCCTGCCGGGTTAAACCACAACAGCTTGAAGCTGAGATACCAGCCTGTCAGCTAAACTGCTAAGAGGCATCATTCCTCACAGCAGTCAATTCACTGTTTCCATAGACTAGCTATGGATTATTACGTCCTGTTTAAAAGGAAGATTTAAGGCTTCTTGATGCAAATCCTGCAAAGGGGAAATTGCTGCCCTCCATCTCTTTCCTCGTACCCTGCTGCAGGGCTTGTCCCCGGCGGCTGTGTTGGCTGCCGTGCCCCATGTAGTTGGCACTACAGCACTGAGAGCTTTCCCAGAAGCTCCAGGAGCAGACATGAAAGCGGTTCCTATATGCTGCTGTTTGCTGGACAAAACACAGACACTTTATCTATAGTTTTGTTTGCTTGTCCC
Source organism: Grus americana (assembly GCF_028858705.1). Lineage (NCBI taxonomy): Eukaryota > Metazoa > Chordata > Aves > Gruiformes > Gruidae > Grus > Grus americana. Next base: position 57,019,926 of record NC_072853.1, read on the forward strand.
TTCCCCTGGCACACAGTCCAGCAAAGCACAGCAAAATGCAGGCTTTTGTTGAGCTCTAAAGACTTAATCACCACAAGCCCTGGGTTGGGGGAGAGCAGGCCAAATTGGGAGTTGAGTTAAACAGCTATACCTTTGGCTTTTCTCAAGCTCAATCAGTGGAGAGACTCAAACTCTCACTCACTGGGAGGTCTGTGATTTCCATTACTTCTCTGTTAGCTTGCCATGGTTCACTTGAGATTGCAGAATTGAGGTAAATTGATGTAGTTCACTCTCTGAGCTGCCGGGACAGCAAGAGTTAAGCAACTCAGCAGGAAATCTCATGAGATCAGGCTTTTCTAGTGGGAAGATTTCCCATACTTCCTCCTTTTTAATGTGCTGGAAATACTTTATGCTCAGCCTTTCTTGTGGTATCTTGGCACTACTTCTGTAAATAGTTGAAGGGACATCATCAACATAACAATCATGCTTCTGTCTAAAATGTTTTCATTACTCCAAGTCACGACTAAAAGAGAAAGAGGTTAAGGTCCCTTTCATTCAGGCACTTAAGCATGAACCAACTTTCCTAAGTGTCGGTCAGATCATGCCCTAGAAGATATAGAGTTTGAATTTCAGACTGTGTTGGCTTTGCTGACAGTCCTGGTAGAGGAAGTTTTGGCAACTTGTTCCCATCACCACCATAGTTTTCTGCTCCCTTGGTTGTAATGTTAGAACTCTGTGAGTGGCTACCCAGTCAACCTGATCACTTGCAGGATTTGTATTAGAAGTGTTTGCCTCCTTTCCTTTCCTTTCCTTTCCTTTCCTTTCCTTTCCTTTCCTTTCCTTTCCTTTCCTTTCCTTTCCTTTCCTTTCCTTTCCTTTCCTTTCCTTTCCTTTCCTTTCCTTTCCTTTCCTTTCCTTTCCTTTCCTTTCCTTTCCTTTCCTTTCCTTTCCTTTCCTTTCCTTTCCTTTCCTTTCCTTTCCTTTCCTTTCCTTTCCTTTCCTTCCTTTTTTATGACAGAGAGACAAGTATTTTTATTCAGAACAATTTCATCCCCCTGGTTTTAAAGTGGGACTCCAGCATCTGCATTTTGAGCTGAATTGAGAGGATCAGCAGGCCAGGGCGGGATGAAGCACTCAAGGTCGGAAGCTCAGAGACCTGCAGACAGCAGTGCTTGGTGCTGCTGACTGATACTTTACCTGCCTTTGGGTTTTGCACGGAAAGCACAAAGGCTTGTGCAAACTCCTCTCGACTCACAGGCCTAAAGACCGAAATGACATTTCTGCTCTCTGCTCTCTGCTGTGTTGCACAGTCCACCTGCATGTATGGCCTGGTATTAGTTGTGTCTTTAGTCAACAGCATTTCTTATTACCTTCATTGTATAACCACCAAAATTATGCCAACTACTGGGCCACTAAAGAACTATGAAAGTCCTGAGAGTTTCCAATGAGAATATGGATTTAGCAGCCGGTTCCAGTCATAAAACTAGTGTTCAGAGCTGAAGTGAAACTTAGCCAAAGTTCAAGGCTGTTTGGAGCCAGTTGGGCATTATCTTCAGTCTAAAACCAGTCTTGGAGTTGCATGAGGTTTATAAGCAGACAAGCAGGTCTGTGCTAGTGAGCACCTGCTTCTGATAGAAACACTGACACAGGGGTGACATTTCTAGATGCACTGGTATGCTCATGGGGTATGATGATGAAGAAAACTTGTGCACAAACTGCTTTTAAGTTATGAAATGTATTCTCAGAAAACGTAAAGTGTGCAAACACCTGTCCTCAAAAATTCACATGCCATGTCCTCTTTTCACTTGTACCTCATATCCCTTTGATTTCCTCAACACGCTGCACATGCCCCCTCTTGCAGGGGAGATGCAGACCCTCCACGTGCTGTACAAATGTGGGAGTGACAGGACACATTTTTCCAGGGCTGCTGTGGTGGGTTGAGCCTGGCTGGGGGCCAGGTGCCCACCAGAGCCGCTCTCTCACTCCCCTCATTCACTAAACAGGGGAGAAAAGGCATAACGAAATGCTTGTAGGTCGAGATAAGGACAGGGAGAGATCACTCACTAATTATCGTCACGAGCAAAACAGACCAAACTTAGAGAGGGAAGTCATCTAATTTATTACTAGGCAAAACAGAGTAGAGGAATGAGAAATAAAATCAACTCTTAAAACACTTCCCCCCACCCCTCCCATCTTCCCGGGCTCAACTCCACTCCCGGCTTCAACCTTCCCCCCCTCAGCGGCACAGGGGGACGGGGAGTGGGGGTTACGGTCAGTTCATCTCACGGTGTTTCTGCCGCTTCTTCATCCTCAGGGGGAGGACTCCTCTCCTCGTTCCCCTGCTCCAGCATGGAGTCCCTCTCACGGGGTGCAGACCTTCAGGAGCAAACTGCTCCAGCGTGGGGTCCCCCACGGGGTCACAAGTCCTGCCAGCAAACCTGCCCTGGCGTGGGCTCCCCTCTTCACGGGTCCACAGGTCCTGCCAGGAGCTTGCTCCAGCGTGGGCTTCCCACGGGCCGCAGCCTCCTTCAGGTGCCTCCACCTGCTCCGGCGTGGGGTCCTCCACGGGCTGCAGGTGGAATCTCTACACCCCCTCATCCTTCCTCCATGGGCTGCAGGGGGACAGCCTGCTTCACCATGGCCTTCACCACGGGCTGCAGGGGGATCTCCGCTCCGGCGCCTGGAGCTCCTCCTCCCCCTCCATCTGCACTGACCTTACTGTCTTCAAAGTTTTCTTACATCTTCTCTCTCCTCTCTCCGGCTGCAAAAGCTCGCTCTCTCTCAGTGTTTTTCTTCTTCTTAAATATGTTATCACAGAGGCGCTGATTGGCTTGGCCTTGGCCAGCGGCGGGCCCGTCTTGGAGCCGGCTGGCATTGGCTCTATCAGACACAGGGGGAGCTTCTAGCAGCTTCTCACAGAAGCCACCCCTGTAGCCCCCCCCGCTACCAAAACCTTGCCACGCAAACCCAACACAGCTGCCTAATGACCACTCCAGAAGGTGCAGTACAGGAGTGGATTAGGACCCTTCAGAAGACAGAAAGTCTCTAATTTATTGTCCTTTTGAATAAACAGTTTTAGCTTTTCATTTCTTGACTTACATTAATCATGCAAGTTGTGGGCCACTTGGGGAACTGCAGCCACCTCAGCGCTGCCTGTAATGTTGCCCACTTCACTTGGAGCTCTGCTTGTTCAAGTTTCCTTTCCCACTGTTTCTATGAAGCCTACAGGAGGTGAACTAAATAACACATTTACTTCTTTCACTCTGTAACCAAAGCCTCCACCATGTGGTGCACCATCCACGAAGGAGAGGAGACTGAGGAGGCAATAAACATCATCTTACTGATGCTGTCTCTAGTCCTTCTTCCCACCTTTTTACTAAAGTCTTCTTAACCCTCTGCTTCCTCATGTCTTATAACACTTTTGAAGAGTTTTAGGAGACTTAGAATATTTTATCATATTTGTTTTGCAACCTGTTAGCAAATTTGCAAGCACTGTGATCAATATTAACAAAAATAAGACAAGAGGGATGAGCTTCTCTCTGCACAAACATGAAGTGCCTCCTCAGTTCTTGTCAGTTTTTGACTTTAAATATACTTGTCTAAATTTTTTTCCTTTATTTAAGAAAAAAGAGCACAATTTTTCAGAACATGACATCTTATTGAACAACAGACAGGACTGGAGAAGCCCCATCCTCCTTGAACACAGAGTCATTTTAGTCTATGTAGAGAAATTAAGTCAGTCTAACACTTCAGCGATGTAAATCTGAAATACTCTGGTTTTGAGTGATATTTGAATCTGAATGCGAATTGAGCTCAGTTTACCTTCAGCTCTTGTATTCAGTATATTTTTCACTGGCCTGGAGGACAGGAATTTGGAAACAGGAGTTGGTTCCTCTGCATTGTATTCGCATTTTTATGACTGGGAGCTCTTTCTGTCTTAACTCTCATTTTCATCTTCTTACATATAAAACCTCTAGCAAGCAGCTGATTTTCTTGGTTTATTGAGCTGTAAAATGTGTTTGATGACATCTGCCTATTCCTGGTGTCCTGAGATGTCTGGAAGGGCAGAATTTTTCCAAAGCAAAGCTAATGAAGCAGTAAGGCAACAGAACATGGGACAAACACTGAATTTTAAAAAATAAATACATAAGCAAATGGAAAATAAGGAATTCTCAATGACCAAGGAGGTTTTAATGAGTAAGAAGGTCTTGCAGGAATCTGCTCTCTGACCAATGCTATTTAATATTCCTACTGCAGATCTGGTATATCACAGAGACTGATGCCTTGGAAGTGCTTTTATGTGATTAAGTTAAAAGTTTTATGTCTAGCAGTAGAGAAATTGGGTCATTTTTACGTGATGTGAGATACATACTAGAGAAGAGTGAATCTGAAAAAAGTTCTGGGTATGATGTAGTAGCTAAAAAGAACTGTTATGATCCTGAGGTATCCATTGGGGTAGGATGTTACTAGTATTTACAATACCTCCACCGAAGTAGCACATTCCACCGTCATTTTTCTTTCTTTCAAAAGCATATCAGCAAATTTAAACAATAAGTTTTTCTGACTCTTCAATTCAACTGCTAAAATGAAAGATTTAAGGAATCCAGATTTTATAGTTTATTTATGAGAAGAAGCTGAGAATTTAAGAAATGGTGTGGTTACAGTCTGTATTTGCATATGGAGAATGCATTCAATTACAGTAAGCTTTTTAACTTATGAGACAACACCATAGAAATCAGGAGCTAAAGCATGACATAGAGGAATCCAAAGTGTAAACAGTAGGTAGCTGTTTTACCAGTTTTACATTTCTAAACAAAGAAAAAATATCATCTTAAAGACATGGATTGTCATTCAACCAAAATGTTTTGGCTCCTGTAAAGGAATTATTCCATGATACTATGTGGGGGTTTTTTGTTGATCAGTAGATGCTTAACTGAAATGACTGTAATGATTCTTTTTGGCCTCGGTGGTAAAAGTATGAGTATTCCTTACAAAAATCAGCACTTTTTTCCATCACTGATCAGAACAATGTGAAGTTGCCAAAAGAAGTTAAACTTTTATTTCAGGGTATTAATGGTTAACGCTGTACACAAAACTTCTCTCTCTTTCTCTAATTTCCTCTTATTATATAGCTCTTTATAGAAAGAAGGCTTTCCTCAGAACGTATCCAAATGACTCACTGTTATATGATGATGTATTTTTAATCCCACAGCATATGGAAAGCATTCCCTTGTACTGAAGAGATATCATTTTATAAAGTTGAGATTTTGCTTGCTCTGGTAACTCAGAGTCAAAGGAATATCCCTTCTGGGCTTCTAGTGAGTGACAGAATAAAGCAGACTTCCATGTGCACACATTAAATATATGCTGGATACATGTATGTTTGCGATTAGTAGCTGGAAGTCCTGACCTCTATGTTCCCTGATTGACTAGGATGCATTTCTCCCTACCGCAGAGGGCCAGCAGAAGGCCTATGCACAATTCAGGCTTCACTTCGATGCAGTTTTAAGTACTTCCATAGGACGTGGGTGGGAAGCAGGTTTCACTCACTGGAAACATTTAAATTTCAGTTTGGAAACAATTTTACTAACCAATGAATTATTTTCTTTCAAGATTTTACAGACCAAGGAACATTGTCACATAATTCCATTACTGAATCCAGCAAATTTTTGTTAAATTACAACACCTCTCTGAGGAAGATATTAAAGAATGATTTAAAGACTTAAAGGTATGACAAATTTGCCACTTTCCTTAATGTCTTATTCCAATACATAATTGCCTCCATTTATTTCCACTTTGAATTTTAGATTTGTCTTGTACCTATGCACTTTGTTAATGCACTTTGATGCTAGTTTGAAATCCTAAGACTCATCACAATTTGAATATGTGTCAGAGATAAAATAGCTCAAAAGAAGAAGAGTGAATAATAACGTATTTATTTCTCTTAATACTAGTAAAATTGATCGTCAAATCATCACACCTTGTACCCACAGTGCGTGTTTGAGCTGAAGAGAGAAATGCCATTTCTCTGAAGATGGTGGCTCCTTTAAACATTGTGTTTATTTGGCTTTCTGTATTGCACATTTGATTACCCATCAACAGTAATGCTAGAGGATCTTGCAGTTTAGCAGGGGCAGCCTGGGACACGACTTTCATCTTGTTGAAACAAACAGTAATATCAAAGTTCTTACAACCCTCTGAAATAGACTAGAGCCTTTGAGGTGAATATTTAGTGACTTGGCTGTGTGTGGGCAATGCAAATATAGGCTGCAGCAAACAAGAGTCTTCCAGCCTTTTCTTCAAGGTGTCCTATGTAGGACTGAAGGTTGCAAGCAATTTGTTCGTTATTCGACCGGAGTCACCAGACTGGGGCCTCTTCACGTTGACTCGCAAAACTCTTTCATGCTTATCAGCGTACAGCTGGATTTCCTCTGCTTTATCACACTACCACCTTTCCTGTATGGCTCTCAGCTTTGTTTGGAGTTCTCTGGGCTTGCTATTATATGCAGTTCTCTTTGATGCCGATGATAGATCTTGCAACTGTGCTCTGTGAAAGGTGCACCTCTCCTGAGGTGTTGTATAATTGCAGGATCACTCTTATCTCATCAATCTTAATGTTTTTTAATTTTTTTGCCCTGGGGTCTTGTTTGAGGCACGGCATAAGATAGACCTGAAGATTTCCAAACTTTTTGGTTGAAATTCTTTAGAGCTTTTCATGTTGAGCTTTTAATAAAGCAAATCTTTGAGGATGAATGTCTATTCAGTGCACAGTTTCCCTTACGGTAGGTTGTTTTGTAAATGAAGGAAGTATTTTATTCATTAGCGGAAGGACTTTTAATTGTACTTGTTATGATAAGGAGAGGACTCTGGACAGTTTCACGTTAATAAAACTTTTCCTCTCACATCAAGGTTTGTGCTAGGCTATTCCATGTAGTCATTGTCTCCTTCTAAAGTGGCAAACTTGAAATGTGTACTCTCTCGTGACTGAAATGTTGAGAAAAATGTCCAACATATCAGCTATACACTGCCCTGTAATCTAATGAATAATTTCAGATTGATTGATTCCAGTCTCTCGTTTTGCCTCACTTCTGACAGCAGTATTTCTTGTTTTGCTTCCTGAATGTCTTCCACATGTACTTTATAGTTAACTGATTTTGTATTGTCACTTTGAATTACCCACAAATTAAGATAAACAATTTCTTTAAGCTGAGCCGTCTTTACCATTTATTTTTTCAAACTTGTTTTGAATTCCTGCTTTAATTGATATATTTTTGTCCTCTTTTCTCTTCATTTCCTCTTGCTTCCTTAGATACGTTGCTGCTCTAGCATATCTGCCTGCCTGTTGTTATAGCAGGGACCTATACCAGAAGGAAACTCGGCAGCAGTAATGGAATAAGCTGGTGCCTAGACAAGCTCATGAATAGATATCATATCTAGGAATGGAGAAATGGGGCCTGCTGCACTTCCGACCGGATCTGACAAAGGTGTAGGTTTGAGATCTTTGCACAGCAAGCGGAAGAAGAGAGTACTTCAGCAAGCAGGACTGCCATTTTTTCAAAGGTATGGCCCAGTCTGAGGTAACTTCAGCCTCTTTAAAAATCCTTTTTTTTTTTTTAAATAAAACTGTAAATAGTGTCCATCTTCAGATAGCCCTCACAGATTTGAAAGGGCAGTTTTGAAAGGTAGGGTAAGAATTAGGACTATTGGAAGGCATATGGTACCCTGGTGGGAGTGGGGATTGCACACAACCTGGGGTTATACCCATGAAAATATGGTACTTATCACTATATCATATGCAGGCAAGAGAAAGGGAAATTTAATCTACAACTTGACCTTTACACCCTACGGCAACATATTAAGGCGAACAACCTGTATAAGTATATTCTATAATTTCAGCCTCCCTGGATATGACAGAGACTTCATGCACAAAGTTTGCTTTCAGCATAATTTTTTACCATTTCTAAAATAAACTCAATTGCACATTTCAGCTTGTTCAACTGATATAACATTCAAAGGCATGGAATAAAATACCCTCCCTGGGCTGCTGAGCTGCATCACTAAGCACTCATCTAACTGCACATTGTAAAATATTGACCATTGAAAGTATTCCCTTCCTTCGCCGTAATCTTTCAAAGGTCAATATAGACCTTCACATCCAAACAGAGCTAACCTGGAGTACCAAACGCATTACTTACTGTCATGTGAATAGAGCTGCAGTCAATATCTGGTTAATATTTGCCATATGCAATGTGGGATATGCTTTTGTGATGGCTGAGAGCTAACAAGACTATTTACAGAGCAGAGGGGGCTAAGTATACCACTCTTTTCCCCTTTTCTCTCTGCTAAGAGGGCTGTGTTTGCACTCACTGAAATCAAGACATGGTGTGACCTCAGCTGTCAGGGATTAGTTGAGTTTTTATTTGTTTTTGATGGGTGAATACAGACAAAGATAAACCATCTAGTCTCAAGTGGATGGAAAATAGAGACATGAGTCCTGTGCACTGTAGTAGTTATATGTCACTGCCCAAAATCACAGGTAGTGAAGGAGAGGTAATGATAGGGGATAGTTTTGCCCTCGACTTTTAAGATGTCAAGTTGCTTTGTACAAAACAGATATGTACACACACCAAAACTCCTCTGAGATATTTGGCATCAAAACACTTTAAAGTGTTTGGCTGAAGAATGGTTTGTGGGGTGCAGGTCTGGCAAACCTGGGGCAAACACTGCAGCCGTGTGTCATCCCACACGGTTACCCAGGGAGTCTGAGGCCAGGGCTGCTCATAGTCATCCTCTAGCATGGTGCAATGGTTGCTGTATATATCATACATGAGCAATGGTGAGCATGGGTCTGGTTGACATGTCATGTGAACACTTCGGTACGAACTCTTTGAAGTGTGGAAATCAGACCAGCGGTTGCAGGACGCACCCTTGTAAATGAAAAAAATAATTAAAAAAAAAAATCAGTCTTCATGCTGAAGAAGTGCTGCACAGCAGGATGGGAACCCTAGTGACCTTCCAGTGTCGGTTGCAAGGTGTGCTTGACAAGTGGACTGATACGGTGCAATTCCCATGTCCTGAACTTTTCATCACAACTTTTTCCTCCATTCACAAAGTGTAGTTTGAGACCTGGGCTTATACCTTTGGTCTCATTTTTGCAGTGATCACAGATAAAGAACTCAATCACAAGTAGCAATGTTTTCCATTTCTAATGAAGGAATAAGCAACCAATTTTAGAGAAATGTTGCAAAAGCAGTTATTTCAGCACTTGTAAAATAATGGTGTTTTTTGCCAAGAAATCATCATAGAGGGAGGATTTCTACCTTGTATAAAACTGACATGATTTGAAAGGATTTTTTAAAATCTCATGACTTTTCAGTGACTCTTTTCTCTGTAATTGAGACAGAAGAGTAATTCAATCAGAAGATGATGTCGGTTGGTTTAATACACAGATTATGGTTTCAGAGAAGCATTTACTTCCCTACACACTGGACATCTGGAAACATTCCCCTGCCACATTTTATTAGAACATTGAAATCACCTCGTTAAATGATATGGAGAGATTTAGAATGCAGGGTAATTGTTGGGAGATCAATCACAGATTAAACTTCCCATGCCATTTTAATATGTTCCCATTTACTGCCACAGACACTCATTCTGACCATTGGCTATGACATTTAAATGATTTTCATCACAGACTTCCAGGTTTTCTGAGCCTTCTCCTGGTGAAATGACCCCTGCAGCATTTTCCTGTCTTTGTTGTTGAGCGAACGAGCTGATAAGCAATGAAGCACATATGCCAAATTACTATTTTAGTACCAACTGTTGCTTTTCTCTGAAAGCCAAAGCAGTAGAACTGGGTCTGGACAGTAAATCTCAGCTGTTTCTTCATATCTATCCTCTCAGATCCCTGAGAGGAGCTTTATTCATCACAGCACATCACAGAGGAGATGAAATGGGGAGTCTACTGTTATGACCAGGGGAGATTTGAGGTGGATAAGAAGGAGTACCTGGGAGGGTTTGGAGGCTGAAGGCAGGTGGGCATTTGCGGGGGAGAGGAGGTGCAGTGGGGAGAGGTGTGGTGCCTGCCAGCTGCCGCAGTGAAGGCGTGCACAGATGTTGAGCTGGCATTCGAGGTCTCAGAGCAAGAGGCTTTTGAAGGAGGAATAGCACTGTTGATGCAGGGGTTGGGGGAATGAACCTGTCTCAAGCCTGTGGAGGATGCAGCTGGTGGAAAATATCAGCTGCATCACTGGGTATAGGCACTGAGTGTGTGATGCTGCTGGACAGGGCACTACATTTTAGCAGAGAGGTTGAAAATGAGGCTAAGGCTCTGCCAGGGCTAAAAAAAAAAAAAAAAAAAAAAAGAGGGAGCTGCATCTTTGCAGGGGTTTGTCTTGTGGTGCTCAGCAAGTGTCTATGCAGTCAGGGGAGCTGGTGAGATCCTACAGGCTCAGGAAGGTTCAGTAAGTGCCAGAAATGAATGATGAGGAGCATCTCACCTGGGGGAAAAGCACATTCAAGGAAGCTCAAACAGTGCACAAATCTCTGGTAGAGATGAGTAAATGGTCCGAGCTCTCATTGGTGGCATAATTCAACACCTGAGAGGTGTTTGTGATTGATGTGTTAGCGGGAAGGACGAGACCATCAGTGCAAAGGGGAAGTTGCTGGGAGGTTTTGAGCAATGTTACTGATAAAGATGTCTGAGAAAGAAAAATTACAAACCAAGAATCTCACTTAGACTGGCACAAGGGTCCTAAAGGTGATGGGACAGAGTTGCTGCATCTGAAAAAAGCATGTTTTCTGTGATGAGAGGAAAATATTCCAAAACTATGGCCTGTATTACCTTCTTTGCAGAGAGAACCAAGGGAATATAATGCCCATATGCTGGACTTAGGGTATATGGCAGTTTTTTCTTCAAAACTCTATGCAATTGCTGTACCTACATAACTGTATATCCTTTATGCTCTTTTCATGCGAACTTGCTTATTGGAAAGAACCATTCATCAGGTTAATTTTTATTTGCATTTTAATCCCTGCTTCTGTCCCACTCCAAACTAATGGTGTGTGATTTTGTTCCTCCCTTTAACAACTGTAAATAGAAAGCAGACGGGAAGTCAGGAGCGTTGACAAAAAGCAGGAAGAGGAGAAGAAAAAGCCCCGAGAAAATGATAGGCACACATGGCACACTGATCTCACTGTAATGAGGAGGCTTGTAAAGACTTGCATTCGTGGGTCATTTCCCCCTGCCATATGAGGTGTTTGTTTTACTTGGTAAACAAGGATCACAGCACTCCGGTTTAGGCAAATAGACTGTGGATACATTTTCATAACTGAACTGGATGACTTTAAAAGTATGTAATAGCTCTCACTGCTTTTAATTTCTTTTAGTTGTGTCTTTTTAAATGTTGTGTGACTATTGACAGCCCTGGAAGGTAGTCTCAGGTCACTTTTCCCTTGCTTTGATTCAGAGAGTCAAAAGAGATATAGTTCTTTTCCACATCCAGCTAGCAGCTGTGGAGTTTCTCTCTCTCTGTGAATGTATTTTACTCCAGTTTCTGGTGTTTCTGCCTGCCACTGCTCTGTTAGCTATGATCTCAGCATCACTCTGAGGTGCTCGGCCATTGATGCTACCTATAGGTTGGCTTGTTCTGGATGCAAGGATACTGACCTGCCTGGGATGGAAACTGAGATGGATGGCAGGAATCCAGGACAAACTCAGGCTCGGCCCTTTATGGACAACTTGGTTGTAACTGGCTTGACCCACACATAGAGTGAAAAAGCAAATCTGCACTTGGGCATGGTTTATGAAGAGAGCAGAGACATGGTCTCTGTTGTTTCACCTCCATGCAAGAGCCCCAGACATCTGTGGGGGTGGCCACACAGTGGCCTCTTCTAAGAATGAAAGGCCAGCTCTTACCTGTCCAGTTAAATGTGATCTAGGACTCTCCACATAATTTGGGTAAAATGCCTTTTAACGCTCTCTGTTATTGACTGCCCTTTGATGTTACTCTCGAAATTTGGAAAGTCAGCGTTTGTCTTTCTGCTCCTTTGGTCTTTGTGGAAATAAAAACTGTTTTACTGCTCTTGCAAAATGACACACTTCAGATGTACTTTGGCAATATTTTGTTGGAGTTTTGTGAGCCCTCTTGCCTTTTTCCAGGGCCCTTAAGCTTACTGATCAAGATAATTTTGCTCTCACTTCAAGACCTCAGGCTGAATCCAGCTAAGGCAAATGCATACTTATTTCTACAAAACGGTCCATGAGTCCTTCCAGCTTCACCTGAATACAGAATATCTTGACAGCTTCACCGTGTCCCTAATCTCACACCTGCCTATTCCCACCCCAAGGTTGCTGCTGTGTTCCCTTGTGCCAGCTCAATCCTCTTCCTCCCTGGGGAGCTTCTCACCCGCCTTCATCCCCCAAACCCACCTAGACTCCCTGTCACGCTGGGCAGCAGCCCCTCTGTCCAACCCCAGAGCTTTCATTGTCATGGTAAACCAGCAGCTTGAATACCAGGTCAGTTCTCACCCATGTGCAAATCCTTCTGCTTTGGGGAAATTCCCAGGACCCAGGCAGTGTCAATCCTCCTGGCTTCAAGACTCCCTCACCCATGATGTGAAGGCTGCTGACAGCAGGAATTCACAGCAGCAGGGTATTGTGCTGCTTACTGCCTGTGAATTTGGTGTAACCTAACCAATTTGGGACACAAGAGCTGTATTCTGCCAGCTGAGGTCATCCTCTGGTTTTGGTCTCACATTAACTTTGCTCTTGCACCCTCTGGGGCTTGTTTTGAGTATCATACACACCTTTCTCTGGAATAAGTAAGCTTTGACCGTCATCCAGCCAAAGCCTAAACCTCCCTCATCCTCAGGCCCAAAGGACCAGACTGGATGGAGGGCGAGGGGCAGGGAGGAAGGGAACAGAGGGGACCAGCCTGACGTCCTTTTCTACCAGAGGGGACCGGCAGGAGCAAAGCCGACCTGAGTGCTTCTGAAAGCCTCCTGCTGCCCTCCCCGCTTCCAGAAATCCTCTCTGCTCTCGGGAGGGGGAAATCATAGAATCATAGCATCATAGAATGTCCTGAGTTGGAAGGGACCCATAAGGATCATCGAGTCCAACTCCTGGCTCCACACAGGACCAGCCGAATCAGAGCATATGACTGAGAGCGTTACCCAGACACTTCTTGAACTCAGTCAAGCTCAGTGCTGTGGCCACTTCCCTGGGAAGCCTGTTCCAGTGCCTGACCACCCTCTCAGTGAAGAACCTTTTCCCGATGTCCAACCTAAACCTCCCCTGTTACAGCTTCATTCCGTTCCCACGGGTTCTATCAATATATAGCTCTTGGGGCAACTTTTGTCCAGGCTGGCGGGGAGTGGGAGGCCACGTAGTCAGGAAGGACTTTAATGCAATCAGGCTGGGGCTGGGGAGACCGGTCCTCTGCCTGTCACCTGCCTTCAGGTCTTCCCACGGTTAAACCACGGTACTGAGCAACACCAGAGGTAACGCCGGCCAGTGAACAGGGACCGGGACTTAGCGCTGGTTTCTAGCCCCAGCTTAGCCCCAACCTGTTTTGTGGTGCTGGGAGACCGAAACCCCCGCTGTGTGCTTATTTCCCCTCTTATCCCTGGCAGTTTTCCCGGATTACTCCTTGTTTTGCTGGGCACAGTGACAAAACCCAGAGGGGCTACAGCCCTGGCCGGGGGTGGGCAGGGGCTGTCATTTCCAAGGCAGCGTTGAAAAGATTGAGGCTAATGGTGGGACCTGAGCAGGTCCTGTCCTCAGCTGGGCCTGCACTCCTGCTATTGCCAACTGAGAAAAGCCACAGTGTCATTAAAAATGCCTCTGAAGATGGCTCTGATAGCCCAGTACAGGGACAGACCACCGTAGAAAAGGGTGATGCCCAGTTTTGGGGCACGGCTGTTGTAAGGGATGCCCTGGCAGCAACTCCTGGTTTGAAAACCCAGGTTGCCGTAGCGGGTGCTTTTCATCTGAGCTTTGAGAGACATCGCATCGGTTGGGTTTTGTAAATATTTCAACGGTGTTTTGAAGTTCCAATGAAAGCAGAGAAAACCTTTGATGTCTACAGACCCTTTATCCCACTGTACACCCCAGCCCATGCTTTTCAGCAACGCTGTTTAGTCAGTGTTCACTGAGGCCAAAGGGATGCAAGGTGCAAAATCTTGGGCCCACTGAAGTCAACAGCAAACTTTTTCCTGGCTACAGTGAGGCCAGGCTCACGCTGAAATAAGTCAAAGAAAGAAATTTTAGTTTCTCTGCTTCTCTCTCTCATTTAAAAAAAAAAAAAAAAGAAAGAAAGAAAAAAAAAGAATTCTGATCAGAAAATCAGAGCTTCTTTTGTTAGAACAGACCCCAAAAGTTTGGGAAAAATGTAAATCAAAAATCAGGATGAAATGAGCAATTTGTGCAAGGAATTATTTTTTAAAAATTATTATTAATTTATTTTTGCAGGAAGGATTGCCTTGGGCATTAATCCATGTGAGAGAACCAAACTGGATATTTTTTAACTGCCAGCCTGGAAGTCCCTGCATCGCTGAAGCAGCATTGACAAAAGCCTTCTGGGTGGATAGGCATGGATTTGCTATATTGGTTTTCCCTACAGAAAATTTGATTTTTTTCAACAAAATTATTATTCCTTTGTTGAAAATGCCTGTTCTGCAATATGGATATTTTGTGTACATTAATCACTCCAGGGAAAATTCCTATCCAGCAAGCCTATTCAATGTGCTACTTTATTTTCTTTCTTTGTGTTTCGTTTCCCAAACATAAACAGTAATAACAACTTCTGGGGCTCCCAGGGAGGCTCCCAAGTTTAATAAAGACTATGTTGTGAGTCTTTGTCATGATACTTTTCTGCTTGTTTCAAAATATAGTGGAAAACAGGCGAGGGCCAAAGAATGCGTTGACACCAATTGGGGATTTCTGCATTACCTGTGTGGGTGTTTAGAGGGGAGAATACTCTGTGTGCTAAGGTTTGATTGCAGCAGATATACTAGTATATATGCATGATTTCTACTCTGTTTTCCTCTCTGTTTTTTTCTCCCCTACCGTATATTTTTCCTCCCTATGTTTCCCAGTATTTTGTCAGTGTTTCTTTTACAAGTAGCTTTTTTCCTTTTATGTTTTAATCACTAGGATGGATTTTAAATTTCTTTCCTTTTTCTTCCTTTTCTTTTTAATTCCCTTTATCTTCCCATCCCCATTTCTCTTCGTTTTTCTCCTAGTTCTGCATTTCTCTGTGGGACCCCACCCTTATCCTCATTTTTAGTGTGATAACAGAGAAAAAACCCCTTGTTTTCAGAAGCTCCTGTCTGTCTCAGGACAAGCAATACGCTAGGCCGGCTCCTGACAAAACATAGCCCTTTTGTTTGCATGTGCTGGCTCTCCCTGCTTGAATGAAACGGCTTTGTTTTAGGTGCAGATAGTACATCGGGGCCGCCTGGCAGGTGCATCTTACAGCCAGTGTCACCCAGCAGTAAATTCTGTAATTACAGGTCATGGAGGTGGAACTCTCCTTTGATGTGAATTTTTCTGTTGTTGGAAGCGGATACAATTTGACTGAGATATCAAATGCAGATAGCAGTAAAAATTTAATTAACAAATGAAAGCTTTTATCTGGGGTTTTAGAACTCAAGCCAACAGGTTTCTTCAATCTAAAGAAATCACAGACAGAGATGGAGGCGCGAGGGCAGTGCCTTTGTAGTGTATACAGCTTATGACCTTTTTTTATGATGCTTGCAAAGATACGTCGTTTTTAGCTGTTACTTTTCCCTTTGGAGAAGCTTTTAGATCGTCCCCTAAAGCAAGGATATGGTTCATTGTACGCTTAATATTCAACATTTTAACTCCTCAGTGTGCACACATTTTCTCTTGTGATGCTGCAGATTACTTTTAGCAGAAGAAGATGGAGTGTGCTCGCGCTTGCCTTCTTGGGGCTGCGTATTGTGCTCCAGCACCCCGAATTCACGTGCTGGCTTGTTCCTCTTGTGGCGAGCCAGCGAGAGGTGATATCAGTGGCCTGACCTGTGGGACATAATGTTTCCTCCATGTGTTACTTACCATCTTAACAATGGGAGCCTGACTGAAATGAGGCTGAAACTTGGCTGTTAGCTTCTTCATCTGTAAGTGGAGAAGATGCTCTTTGCTTTCAGTGCTTTCTAGGGATGTTGACACGATCAAAGCAGCTACATCCACACACTGACTGCCTTAGTCACACCACTCATTCTGGGAGTTGGGAGAGCAGTAGTCTGCCTGTTATGTGTTGCGTGTGTGGTTACTGCTACCTATGAACTGAAAGAAATGCAAATGTGCAAGGAAATAATAAAAAAAGATCCACATTCCCAGTGTCACCTTTGCTAGAAGCCACGAGTCAGAGCACCCCAAAAGCACATAACAAGACATATGGATAACCAGAGGAGGCTGGACTCTGTCTCAATAAATGCAACTGTCTTACGTTTATGGGTCAGCTGTTCTTCAGAAATTATTTCTGAGGATGTTTACAGACCAAAGTTATAAAATGCTGCAGAAGAGATTGAAAAGGAATACTGTGACCAAAAGAAAAATTACCTCAGGTGTTCACCATGATACTATGTACTTGACTTTTCAAGACTGAGAAGTGCTTCAGATAAACGCACACTATACTGCAGAGACCACAGACTGATCTTCTGAGAGTCTGTGGAGGTAAGTTGCCATTTATGCACTACTTGCGTCTTTCACAGTGCATCTGGGATTGGCCCAGGCATTTCTGCAAGTGTGCACACAAAGATCCTAGTTCAGGAAACATATACCACGATCAGATAGCACTTAGGAAAGCCTTAAGTACAGTAGCACTTAATCACGGTCTTAAGGACCTTCCTGAAATTAAGCCAAAGAACCTGAGTCAAAGACCTCTGGAATCAATGCAGCACCACGAACTTGTGCTTACACAAATGTATGTTTAGAGGTGCTAGCCTACAATTTTAATGTAAAGCTTTGGATTGCTGAGCTGACTTCTAGTGGGACTACTGAAATAAAATCCTGTTGAGCACAATGAAAAGGGCCAAGGCTCCTAGTGAATTGATAGTGCTGGGCATTTATAGTACAGCTACCCAATTCTAAAGTATAAACTGCCAAGTTACCACTGTTGCAAAAGTACCAAAAGCTTTTCAAAGTGGTAGCAGGAGTCAAAAGAGAAGGAAGGAAGGAAGGAAGGAAGGAAGGAAGGAAGGAAGGAAGGAAGGAAGGAAGGAAGGAAGGAAGGAAGGAAGGAAGGAAGGAAGGAAAGAAGGAGGGAGGGAAGGAGGGAAGGAAGGAAGGAAGGAAGGAAGGAAGGAAGGAAGGAAGGAAGGAAGGAAGGAAGGAAAGTGAGATTGGCCATCCTTGTTTTTAAAGTACGCAAATTAACTTCTTGACATTTGCATCACTAATTTTGGTTCTTTGATGGAAGCACACTGTTACCATACTTTAAAGCCCCAAATATCACCTCACAGGACTAAGAAAAAAAGGAGGAAAGACTTCAAAGTGAATAATTACCTGTTGATGATGTATTATATTTAAAGGCTCTGGCTGTGGATTAAAGCTAGTTCTAGGGTTGTTAATAGCCTGCAGTAAACAACTAATGAATCAAAGAAAAGCAGCAAAAAGCAGCTCTAGTTGAAGGACATTCCCATTAATACCAAAGGCCAGAGTTGAAGTGTTAAGTGTAACACAATAAAACAAAGTCATTTCACACTAGAGTGTATAAGAATTTAGAAAAATAGTCACAGGTGAATTATTAGGGATTGTCCTTTGAGCTTTGCTCTTAAAGCACTTTGATGTCATGCACAGTACCAAGTTTTCCACCCCTCTGTTTATTTCTGCAGTTTATCTGCAATTTTTACGTGGTGTAATGAGAATAGATTTGGATGTGAAGAGCTATACCTACAGCAGTGGTGGAAACAGTGGGCTTCCAGAGAGGAGAAATAAAAGCTCAAAGGAGGAGGCACAGAGCAGGAAATGGAAAGAAAAAACTGAAAACAGCACAGAATAAATTGGATGTCTACAGGGCCTGTCAAGGCCAGGTTGGATGGGGCTTTGGGCAACCTGGTCTAGTGGAGGGTGTCCCTGCCCATGGCAGGGGGGTTGGAACTAGATGATCTTTGAGGTCCCTTCCAACCCAAACCATTCTATGATTCTATGATAGGGATCTTTCTGGTTTTGAACTATTGAGAATCTTTATAAAATAGGAAAGCAAGTGGTTTACAGGGATGGTTGGAGGAAATGATCTCAACATACTTCGGCTAAGTAGATGGCAGCAGTGCTTCAATCTGTGGTCCTTCAATAATGGCCCACCTTCTTCCCACCAGAGCAACACCTTTTCAGCTACTGGCAGCCCTCACATGAGCAAGGGTGGAGGGCCCTCATTTCATATAAAATGAAGCTGTAATCTGAGAAGCTTTAAAAGAGGGAGTGTTATTTTTATTTAAATGCATGGGAATTGAGGTAATTTGTGAATCCTGAACTTTTCAGGGGGAATATACTTTTTCTCTTTGAAAATTATTTTGCGAGAAATATAACACAGTGAAACACTGCAAGCTTGCAGTCCATTAGGCTGATATATATGGCATGGTGCTAAATGACTTTTCACCTCTTGTCAGACCTAAGCTTCTAAGGCTGCTAGATCTTTCCAGGGTTCATACAGGGGGTTTAGGAACTGACTGAAAATAAGGAAAACAGTGTGGAAGATACACATGCACTGAAAAGCTAGTAGGTATTTCCAATGAGAGTTATTATTTTTAAGGCTTAAGAATCAATATATTTCAAGAAAAAAACCCCACAAAAACAACAACAAACCACTACCAGAGAAAGCCAGTGATGCCCTAGGAGTAACTTACAGATAATTCTTGTCTTCCTACATTTTGTGGTGGATTGGGGTAACAGTGCACCTTCCTGAGGTAAGCTGCAAAACCAGCCTGGCTATTCAGCAACCACCACATCCAGTCTGCGGCATGTCTGAATCATGAGCTTTAAGTTAAGGACAGCAGAAATTTGTACTCAGTAGATTTCAAGGAAGAGCGCCTGCATTGACAAAACATGTGCCATTCACCTTGCTCTGTGGAAGTAAGGTCCATAGGCTCAAGGTCTGTGTGGGGAAGTCACCCCAGAATCCCCACCCCCAGCAGGAGGGGGATCAAAAAAACCAACTCAGCCTAAAACAAGTGTCTCTGAAGCAGCGAGATGGATGTTAGAGAGAGGGAGAGAATGAGACAACTTATAAAAGGCTGAAAAGGGCAGTGGTACATGTGACTGCTGGGGGCAAGGTTTCCCTCATGACATGTAGGTTCGCTTCTGAGTGTCTGCTCCTCTCCATGGAGATGACTGCTGAGAGACCTGGAACCCTTGTGTCTTATCAATACCATCACTGGCTTATGCTGTCAAGGTAAGTGTTCATTGTACAATAACTACAGGATTAAACAGAGGATTAAAGTGTCCCAACTTCGAGTACTGGTCTTTCCCTACCAAATGCTGGGATTCATGTCATCCACCATTCACTGTCTTGGAGATAGGTGTCCTGTTTGGGGCTGCAGCCCCATTGGAAGCAGTGAGCCAGTTCGGCATTCCATTGTCACTGGAGGAGAGTCCCTTTCCTCTGTGCCACCCCACCATCTCCCATCCGCCTTGCTGTCTCCTGGCTGTCAGCTCTTGCTGCTTACCTTGCATTTATTGAGACCCCTGTCCTGTCTCTGTCAGTGTGGTGCCCATTTATATTGGCATGTATAAGTTGAGGGAAAAGCTAGGCAGATATTTCAAATGTGTTTCCTCTCTTCTTTCCTGCCTCAGACACATACCATGCATGTATGCAACACCTGTCTGTCTGTTTGGGTTCTTTAGTGGACCATACATGTTATTGCAATGAGCTGGCATTTCCACGTCCTATCTTATCCTTGTTGTCTGCAGTTTTTGCTGCTTGCTCTGAGGATTGCATCTTGCTGAGTGTTTTGTGACTGACTCCCAGATCTCTGCAAAGTCTCAGGCTCAGTCTGCCAAAGCTTGCTGGTTTAGTGCATTATTTGTACTGTAGCAATGCCCGGAGGCCCCTTTGTGCAGAGCAGTGTCTGTGGCTGGTACGCATGCAGCTGTTTGTCCTAAGGTCCGAGATGTGCTCTCACAGCCCCATCCCTGCCTCTCCGGCGCGTGATGTTCTCAGCCATCGTTAAAACTTAATATGTTCCATTTGGCACCATCGTGAGAAAGCTATCTTGTTTGGGGAAAAATGTATTATTAAGCCCAAAGCAAAGATGCAGGCATTTTTGGTGGTGGTGTTGATTATTCACAAAATGTCATTCCCAAGTTGCCTTGTTTGCCAAGTGTGGGACATGTGTTAGTAATTGGCAATGCGCAATGTGGATCTCTCCTATAAATGGCTGTTTCAAAACACAATTACTAATAAAATAAGGGGGCCAAGAGGTTCCCCAGAAGATCTAACGCTGCACCTCTTTTAAAACTGTTATCGCTAGCAGGCAAGACTTGTTCTCCCACCTTCTCTTCCAGATTGCTTTTCTCCTGTAAAACCTCAGGCCTGTTCCCCATTTTTGCTTATGTTGCAGCGTAGGGTTTTTGTTTTCTCTTTCAGGAGACAGCTAGTTGAAATCTATGTCTTTTGTTTCTTAATATACTTTCCACTAGCATTCATACTAGCCTTAGTTGAACAACTCCAGTAATGACATACAATGATTTTCAAGGACTTGAAGGAGGACATAGTTCTATGAAACTTACTTCATTGCTCCTATAGACTCTTCATCTCTTCATTTTAGTTACACTGCACATGGACATGAAGTATCATAGATACTTTAAAAGAGTCAGAGGCCTGAATTTACTGTCATGTCACCACTGCTTTAACGTGAAGCCATTAATTCAGAGGGCATAATTTCTGAACACGTCAGTGGAGTTGGAATAAATCTTAACATATCAGCCCCAAGTGATTTACAGCAGAAGGATTTGAACATGCAAGTATTTATGCAGGTGTGCAGACCTACAGAGTCTATTGTTGCCACAGACCTGTTTGCCTGAGGAAGTTATTGGTCTGTAGTGACGGAGGTAGAAACGGGCTTTTAAGACACCTAAATACCACTGGATAATGAATGGTAAGGACAATACAATCCACATAAAGAGAAAGGTGCAACCTGTATGAGGCAGGCTTGGAAATGGCACTGCTGGGTTTGTCTGATATTTGGAGGGGCAAGATTATTTGGTTGTTTGGGTGGCTGGTCACATATCCTCTTCATGCAGGATACTATGAGTTTGAATGTGATTGGGATATAATGACGTGTGGGAAGATGTTGGAAGTCCAGCCTTCTGGTGACCTGGCCTAGCCCATCAGCTAGCAAGGAAAAGAAGAGAAGGAGGAGCAGATGACTGATGCAAAGTCACACCTGCCCTTCATGATTGTCGGTGTCTTTCATGTCTTACTGGACAACTCATCGCTGCGGGACACTTGTGTAATAGAAGAATTGGTTTACATCTTTGCATGTTCTTTCCAGTGCAATACTAGCTGCTGTGATCCACCCCCAGTAAATATTAGCTAACTATTGCAATATGTTCTGTGTGGGGTGTAGCCTAAACCAGAAGTTGATGCAAAATACCACATACCACTTCCCAAGCAACAACCATGGCCAAATTGCTCCACACTTTACATGGAGTAGCAGCCCAAAGAGCACTAAGGTCAGCAGGAATCTTTCCACTGACTTCAAAAAGCTTTGGCTCAAGCCACCCAAGACAATGTTAGGCACCGATTTTCCCCCAAAGGTGAACATGGCTTAGGAAACATTCCTGAGAGCCTGACCTCTCTCTTTTATCCGGTGTGGCCAGGAATGATCCCAAACCAGAGCTGTCCTGGCTCAGGAGAGGTGGCGCTGCTTGGCTGGGAATGGAGCCAAGCCTTTGGATTTTTCCCTTTGTCTGAAGTTTCTCAGCCTCCAGGATGTGAAGTTTTCCCTGGCCCTTGAGTAGGAGAATGCAGGTTAGTCTTTCCATGTGGAGTCAGTATTTGTTGAACTGCTTTTCCAGTTTGGATTGGTTGTTTTCCCATTAAAGGAGGAAAGAGAGGTAAATCAGGTCACGTTTTGGAAGGAGGTGGAATTGAATTATTGTTCTTATCTACTTCATATCTGTGTAAGCCCTGTGTATGGGTTCTTGTGCATCAAATGAAGTAAAAAAAAAAATAGAAGGTGTGATTCCTGCTTCTCTGAACCCACAATTTTAATGACAATGGATTTAAAATCAACTGTTTGACTCATCATTTATACTTTGTATGAGGATGGTACAGCCTGATAGCATCACTGGCTGGTAAGAAGTCAGACTAAATGTTCTAGAAGGGCTCAGGCACCATGACCACTATTGCAGAAAAACAAACAAAACCAACACAAAACCCAACCAACCAACCAAAAAAAGCTCCAGAAGTAAAAATATCCCATGCAAATCAAGGAACTACCTTGGTGACCTCAGGGTCGAGTCATTACTTTTCAGCTCAGGGTTAAAACTTCCTGTTGTACACTTTCAAGACATTTAAAAAATTGCAATGGTAAGTTAGAGAGGTTAGATAAAGTTAAGTAACTTGCTTTATTTTTATTTTCAGGTCTCCAAACTATAATCTATTAAATTACATCTTGGCAACACACAGCCAGTAACAGTGAATGCAACCCTCTGGCTCACAGGTGATGGGTAACAACACGTTACCCAGAGAAGTTGTGGATGATGTCCCCTCCCTGGAAGTGTTCAAGACCAGGCTGGATGGGGCTTTGGGCAACCCGGTCTAGTGGAGGGTGTCCCTGCCCATGGCAGGGGGGTTGGAAGTAGATGATCATTGAGGTCCCTTCCAACCCAAACCATTCTGTGATTCTATGAGTCTATGATTCTATGTCAAGGCCTGAGCTCTTCCTCTCTCCCTCACTATTGCTGTTGCATGAGCTACGACTATCCAGGAAGCAACGGGAGGATGGAGAGGTAGCACTAGGCCATGCAGAGGAGGGGGACCAGGCATGACAAAATTAAATCATCACCACCTATTAACTGATTTCTCCTATACATTCTTCTTTCCAGTGGGAGCCAGAGACAATAATATTACGTTATTGTTGACACTAACGCCTGTGCTGGGATATATGCTTTGCTGACAGGAGCCGAAGCCTTTGAGGTATTTGCCATTGGAAGATCGATCCCATCCCTCCTGGTTTATTATTTGCAGCTCTGTTGCTTGGTCTCTCAGCCAGCTGGCTTGTGTGGAAAGGGGATTCCTGGAAGAGCACTGTGAGGCTGGCTCAGGCCTTGGGGGGTCATTACCATGTCCCTGATCGTGCACTTGACACTGACACGCTGAGTGATTTAGGACCAGACACTTGCTGTCTTTGCCTCCATTTCCCTTTCTGTGAATTGTTGATGGTGGTGCTTACTTCACAAACTGCATGAAGCTGTGCAGTTGCCAAGCTCTCTATGAGGCAACATATGACATCAATTAACTGTGTTGTACAGTCCCAACACTGAGAAAAGAAAAGGTTGTTTTGTCATTGTGGCACTGAGAATAGTATGTTTCTCCATCCATCCTGAACAGCTGGCCTTGTAGGGAACGAGTGGGAATCAGTTGTGCATTTTGCCTTTCTGCGTTCAGATACAGAAACAACCTGTAAATATGATGATAGTCAGCATTTATCATCTGACATATCAAAAGATTAAAATATCATGTGCTTTTATTGGCTGTCTTTGCTCTGGCTCCAGTATCCAACATTTTACTTTGCTTGCTTAATGCACTTGTAAAAAAAAAAAAAAAAAAAAGAGCTAAAAATAAACTAATAATTCTCTTAGTTTGTTTTCTTAGTGCTCATACTCTTTCCCCATTACTTCTTAGTCTTCGCCAAATTTCTGTGAATTATACACCAAGGATCAACTTCTGCTTCAGTCTGAAGTCAATTGCAAATTTCCCATAGACTGTAACAGAAACAGAAGATGCCTCAGTGCCTCACCAAAGATTAAAGATGAAGATGCTGAGTTCCTTAGAGGAGATGCTTTGGATTCTTCAGACTGTGAGTTGACTCACTAAATGCTCACTTCGTGCACATGAGAAAGGGGGAAAAATGCCTTGACTCTCTCTTTCATGTTACTTGAACAAAAAGTGCCTCATTTGTTCGTGTTTTATACTGATGAAACCATGGTCTTATGGATTATTATTTATTTTTCTCAATAGAGGAAAAGCATACAGGGAAATTTTTGCAGTTGATTATTACTATCCTAGTTCCACCAGTATAATCATAGCCAAAATATTTGCAGCCTGGGATGGTTTCTTTGTTTAGCATTTTGGAGATGTCAGATACCTGCTTTTTGCACAGCCTACTGTTTGGCCTTGGAATCAAGTCTATAGCTGCGTTACATTTGATATGGGTTGCTAGAAATTAAGACCTTGGCAACTCTCATTCATACCTTTTGCAGGGTGGGGTGGAGGTATGAAATCTCCTCATTACGAAAGAGCCAAATCATATTACTGGCGAGGATCACATTACTGGACTTCATGCACTTGATGAATCTCCAGCCTTGTGTTTGCTTCATGATTGCCTCCAAGATGTGAAAGTGGAAACAGATTCAAGTGCTACGAGGGCCCAAATTTCAAAAGATCAGGATTCTGTGTGATGGGGTGCATGGCCAGCAGTGCAGGACAAAAAGGACCTGTTGGAAACCCCATGACTGTATCTTTCTTAACTCATGCAATAATCACTGTTGCTTCCTTTCTCAGTTGTTTCCTCATGATTCATTGATTCTCCTGCACCCAGGCTCAGAGATTTCACAGTTCCTGGCAGCCCACCAGACTCCGAGGGAAGAAGAAGTACCATATGTGTGTGATGAAAAGGGTGAAAGCTTTATGCAATCAGTTCTATTTTCCCGTCCTGGTACAGGCGCTTGCTTATCACTGTAGCTTTCCCAAAAGATCAAAAATAAAGTATTCCTGGCTTTGGAGCAGTAAAATGTACTTTTTATTGCAGAAATCTGACACTGTAGGTGTTAAAGCGAGTCCCATTATTTTGGACCTTTGACATAAAAGAATGGTGCAGCTGCCTTGCCATATTTAATACCGAATTGTTACCAATATTGTGCAAAGGCTTCAGTACAAAGTGAGCTTAACAGGTAACAATGACATCACACCAATAGCAATAACCCACAGTAAATTGTCTCTTCCCCCTTCCTTTGTTTGTCTTTGCATTTCTGTTCCAGGTGAACTATGAAATGCTCTAGGCCATGCATTCTCCAAAGTGATGGTGATTCTTCAGTAGCAAGCATCCTATAGCTGTGAACCACATGGTGCTCCAAACAAGACAGCAAACCACTAGGAATGTCAGCTGCATCCCACCCTACTGGGAATTTCAGATTTTTCTGAAGACAAAAATGTTTTCCTTGGCTGATACTCTATAATAGTAAATAATAACAATAACACTGTGCTTTTAAAATGTATTGTTTCTAAACTTGGAGTCTGAACACTGTATATCACACACTTTTAATTGAATCTGCTATTGTTTGAAAAGGTTTGTATTACCATTAAGACTTAGGAAAAGCCATAACCCAAAGGAAAACGGATTCTCAGCCGATGCAGTCCAGAATTCCTCGGCTTTATTGGGGTGGATAACCAGTCTTGTTTTCCTCAGCCCACCTATTTGACCATTACACTATGGGCAGATAGGGAATTAGCATCTTTTAAGAAATAACAACATACCTGGCTATCAAAAATTCAAACGATTCAAGCCGAGCTGTTTTACCTTGCAATGCAGTGAACAAAGGTACTATAGCTTTGTAACTCTAGCACGTTTTTCAAGCAGATACCTGAAGGTGCATATTCAGTGGCTTTGAATGTGTTGGGTCACTGTCTTGTTGGTCTTTTCTTCTTTTTTTCTCTGTTCTATTTGTTCTTTTTTTTTCTTTTAATCTTTTTTTCCCTCTCTCTCTTATTTTTCTTGTTTCTTCTTTCTGCTTTCTTCCTTCTTCATCCTTTTTTCCCTCACTGTATTATTGTGGGTTTGTGTTTTTCAAGGTTATCTATCTGGAAGTGAAACAAACACTGGCTTGCTTTCTTTCAAAGGAGATTTTGGTTAAGAGAATAATAATACATTTGTGATGCACAGCAAGGGGCCATCTGTTCACTGCTGAAAAAAATACTCACAAAGTAAGCGAATCCATGAAGTGCACTGAAAAGAACAAAGCAAAGCCTCCCAGATTGTTTCTCTCAAGGCTATTATTTAAAGGTTTTGAGTTGCTTCAACCCACGTGGCTTTGAACAGAGCTTCTGAGGATGTCCGGGTTAAAGCTGCCCACTGCTTTACTTGAGTGACAGCCTACTCTCCTGCTTCTTCAGCTACTGATCTGCAGGCAGGCAGATACAGACCAACCTTATATCACATGTGCAGGGACTCCAGCATATTGAGAGGGTCCTGGACTTGCACAGGTCTACCAGACCTCTCAAATTCACATTTGCTATTAAATCAAAGGGAAATATTGCCTGCATGGCCTCTGCACAAGCTCTGCATGTTGATTATTTACAAGACATGCTTCCTTCCGGTGTAGGTGATGGAACCTTTTGGGTACAATTGCCCTCTCTGCATGAACGTGTATAAGCAGGGATCCTAGGGAAAGGGTTCTTCATGTTTTCATTTCTTCTGCTTGGCAAGTGAGCGTTGCCTTTTGACAGAAGAACTGGGAAATTCAGCCCCTTCTCCAGCTTCCTAATGCTACAGCTCAGGCACCAAAGAAATCTGGGAGAAACGCGATGAAGGCAGCAAGAGCCATGCCTGCTCTGTGCCTCAGGAAGGTCCACGCTCAGGGCGTCTCCCTGTCAATACCTCCATTGCAGTTCCTTGACTTGCAATGACTCCGCCACACTGAGGTGGGACTTGCCACCTCTCATATGTGCCGTGGAGGAAGAGGAATGAGATGGGAAGGCCTGACTCAGTCTGCTGAAGTTATTTCAGATGCTGAAGTCTCTGTAATGCTGCTCAGGCTCTTCAACCTCAGCCTGCGTATCATTGTACTGACCGGTGTTTTGATCCTGAGAAAGTGGCACTGCAACAAATTTGGGATGTGAGGTGCGAGCTTGTGTGTTCCAGTGAGCTTAGAAGGTGCTGATCCCCTTGTCACAAGAAATATACAGGGCAGCTGGAAAAAGTTCAGAGATGGGCAACAAAGATGATCAAAGGTACAGAATCGCTCTGTATGAAGGATGACTAGGCTGGGATTTTTTCAGTTGGAAAGGAGGTAATGGAAGAGGAGGAGGTGATGGATTTACAAAAAATCTTGAGTGGCATGGAGAGAATGAATAGATTGATATTTTACTCTTTTCCAGTACAAGAGGTGGGAGGCATCAGATGAAGCTAATAAAATAGTAGGGATCCAAATAAAACATCTTCTCAGGCAGCTGACCTGCAGATCTCCTTGTCAAAGGATAGCGTGGATGCTAAAGTTTTATGTGATTTCAACGGTAGACTGGAGAATTTAATGGAAGACTAATCCCCTGAGAGCACTAAATACATAGAAGCTACAGTCTCTTCAGGAAGTGCCTGCCCTGAAAATGGCTGGAAACTGGGAGATTGTTACAGAGAGTTTTCACAGATGCCTGTTCCCTTGGCATCTGCTCTTGGCCATGGTGGGAAGCAGGGTATGGGCTTCGGTCTGACATTTTACAGATTTTCTTCTGCTCTTCAGTGAAAAGTCTGCAAAGCTGTAGAAACTATGGATAGGGTTTACCTCACTTTGCTTAACCATGGGAAAGCAATGGCACTAGTCACTTAGCTCCCCCAGTAACCAGTGGCACATCACCCACCCTAAGGCAGGTGTCCAAGAGGATGGGTGAATCCCCATCTCCAGCTACCTTTCATTTCTGATTTCCCAGGGGGTCTGGACAGCTGCTTAGGGTTAGCTGAGTACTTTGTAACTTTAGTTAACCTAACTGCAGGGAGACTGATACTGAGTAAAGCAGGATTTAGCTGTAGGTGTAAGGCCTTTTACTGCAAGGTTTTAAATGCACATTGTGTTAGGGCTAACATTTGTTAGATGTGTGCTCTGAAAATGCTCCTTGAACATGACTGGGATTTTCTCTCTTCAAAGGTCAGTGGACTGCAGCAACAAATCCAGTCGAGCTCTACCTGGGGTCTGAGGAAGCTTTATTTCAGAATGTGGGACGGCTGACATTTCACTATGTATTTAGACACTGCATCTGATACTAATTAAAAGGAAGGTGACTGATAGCTGATAGGCACAGATTGCTGGCTTGTGTTGTACTCTCCAGAAACATGACATGACCATTCCCAGCTGTTGTTCCAGCATGGGGTACCACCAGCTGTCTCATCAAATCACACCACAGAGTAAGAGCACAGAAATCTTCTGTATTATCCTGCCACAAGAAAACCACCACCGACAAGACCCCGACAACAACAAAGAAAATCTTGAAAGCTACTTTTTGTCTTCCTCTGATTACATTTTACCTTCCAGGAAGCACATGTAAACACAGCCCAAGTTCTTTCTAGTTTTGTAATCGCCAGCCTTTGTTTTTGTAAATGTATCTAAACTGCTAACTCCATTTGCACAGCACTTGAATTACTTGGAAAATTCTTTCTTATCCAGGCTTCTAATATGCAGTGTGACAGGCGCTGGCACTGGTGGAGCAGCATACCTTGCCTGCGTTCTGTGGATGCTTCTGTGGACGTGCTAATCATTACAGCACAGCTTTCCAAAACAAACAGATATTGCTGAATGTTACATACATGTTAATTAAAGTGAAATACTTGTGGGTTTTTTTTTTTTAAGTCTGTGTTTTGGTTCTGCCAAAAGATGGCATTCAAGATATAAAGTCAAATTTGTTCCAGAATTTAGATTTCACAGGGACAGACTTAGTAAAAGCCAAGATTAGCAGAAACAGCCCCATTCTATTTTCCTTTTCTAAATTTGACTGGATGTAATTGTTTAAATGTATAACCAGTATCTTAACAACACAAAGGCTGCTATATTCAATCCCAGATATGAAACTGGCAGGAAATGGGTTACTACAAAATGCAGAAATGAGGAATCTGCTTTCACCAGGTTGCCTGAGAAGGAGGCATAAATCTTAAAATTGTACTCTAATTATCTTTGAATTTCATAAATGTCAGATGATAGTTGATAATTAGATATGGAAAATAATAATAATAAAATCTCTGGTTATTAATGCTTCTGGGTTTTACAGTGTCATAAACCTGGAGTAATGCCACTGAACATATCTAAATGCCATCGATACAGAGTTGGTAGAACGGTAGAGTCAGGCCTAAGACCTTTTTTACCTGAACTCTTGAACCTGGCCAGACCTTTACCTGCCATGGTCTTTGCTGTGCAATGCAAAGCTCAGGCATTAGTGCTTCTTATCTAGAGAATGAGAAGCAACAGTATCCTCAGGTAAAAAGAGCTCTATTTAAACACATGTGAAGGCTACACAGCGTGGGAGAAACTCATAATTTGAGTCAGTGTGGGTGGCTGAATACTCTGAATATTTTTTATGGAGCTTTTAAAAAACAATGAACTGACAGCATCTTACCTTACCTAGTACCCTGAATGCTATTTCGTGCTGTCCTTGAGCGAGGCTGCCCGTGGGAGGCAAGACTTGTCGAATGACTAAGAGCTAGCAGTATTTAGACGCCTACCTCCCCTTCACTTCGGTTAAAATTAGGCACAGAAATGCCTTTGCGGATTTGGGGCTGGTGAGCAGTGAGACATGGCAGGGAATCAAAGTGACCTGCAGGAACAGTGCGGCGGCTGAGCGGCTGCAGCAGGCATGTTACGGCTATGCCGAAGGCGGCCATACTGAAGGAATTGTCTCTGGCCACACTGCGGCTGTCCTCTTCTCCATGGCAGGAGCCTGTGCTCACCTGAAGTTGATGCTGACTTTCTAGGATGGATGGGAATTACAGCTGATCAAATAACTTGTGCTAGCTGTCCCATTAGCTCTCCGAAGAAAGCATTTTCTTAGAAGTATTTCTGGAAGTCCTCTGCAAGATTGTGGTGTGGCGCTTTTTAGGAATATGCAAGAAGTGATGCTATGAGCAGCCGGACAAGGGTTGGACAGTGTACAAAGGGAGCTTCCAAGAAAGAAGGCTAGTATCAACAAATATAGGTCAGATACACATAATCATTTATCTGCTCTGGCCATGCTAACAGTAAACCAGCTGCAAACATATGCAGATGACATGCTGAGTCTACTTCAAAGGCTCTTTACAATTCCTTAACTTGGGCCCAAGCAGGGCACTGTGGGTGCCAAGATAGACACAGAAATCTTCCTTGGATAACCATTTCTTAGCCTGGCATTGCACCTTGGTTACCTCCTTTCAGAAAAGGAGACCTGCTAATAATTAGCTGGTTTCATTGCTGTGATAATTAGGAAGTTGGCAATACATCTTGTCTGGTTACATTTCATTTTCAAGCCTAAAGGAAGGGGGAGAAGCCGGGGAGGAGGAGGTGGGACATGGGTTGTAGCTGGAATAATCTGTGGGACTGGGCAATTTAGCTAGACCCTAGAATATCCAGAGGAAGGACGGGGAAGCTACTTCTCACATTCAGCAGCTGCTCCAGGCAACGTGCTGGAAGTTTGTGTGAGGGGCAGGCTGTCCCGCAGCCCTCGCACAGTCACCGTCCCAGAGCTGCGCGGGAGGCAGAGGGGCAGGAGAAGGCAGACAGCGCGGTTAAAGCCTGGCCTGCAAAGCCAGGGGCTGGGCAACACGAGAAGGAGCAGCGTGCCCGCTGTGAGGGCCACATCCCTGGTAAGCCTGCTCAGAAACTGCAGTCTCGCTTTGCAAACTTTCTGAGGGTTTCTCATGAGCCTTTTGTGGCAGCGACGTGCACCCAGGCTCGCACACACTGCGTGTGACCTATGAATCAGCACTGATGTGTTTTAGGCTTGATGAATTTTCTTTTTTCCAGACAGATAAAAGATCCCTTACAAATCTCTTTCAGCTGTAGTCCCAGTATATTTTCCATACTGGATACAGCTAAAGAATTCTTATCTTACCAGAAACAAAGGTGCCATAAGGGTTGTGTACAAAGACAAGTAGCAAATACGGCTGATACTTCTGGACTGCAAATCCCAGAGAAATATCATCACAAATATCTGTTGAATTTGGAGCCATCTAAAAATGACAACTTAACTCAGCTTAAGTAAAAAAAAAAAAAGTAAACCTTTATAAGAAACTAATGCTATGCGTGTATAAAACACTTCCTGGGATTGTGATTTTTCCAAAGTGCTGTGAGTTGAAAGCTGTTTTTCATTCAACAGCTACAGCTGTGACTCCAGCTGTCCTTCCTAAATGTCGTTTCAGGAAGCCTCTCATCCACAAGACTGACCTTTCAAAGGAATTCATCATCATCCCCGCTTTTGTGCTTCATTATGTATACACTGATGAGCTGAGGGTGCCAGCCAGCTGATAAATTGCTAGTAGGTGATAAATTGATAGATAACCTGCTCATTAGTTAAAAGGTTGGTAAGTAACGCAGGGAAGAAAGGATTGTGGTGGACGCTGGTCTGGGGGTGAAAGTGCTGTTAGCGCAAGCTGATGAGGGCTTCTGTGGAATATAATTAAAAAGAGTAAATCTTACTATGGCTATTTAGATGGATATCACATGTAGTTTGTGCTGCTTTTTGGAAGGGGTGGCTGGGCATCCCCACCATGGCTGAAAGTTTTTCTTCTTTAGCTCCTTATACATGTGAACTTTTCTGGTTAAGAGTGAATAAATAGATTGCTGAGCCTGTGTGTAACCCTGTAAGGCTGCACTATTGTAATTTTAAAATGAATACTGATGGTTTGCTATGAAAAAAAAAAGTCTCTTTCTTGGGAAAGCAAGGGTTGGGTACTCTGATTAATACTGACTCTCAGCGTGGCTTGAGGTCTGAAATGCACGGCCATACAGTTGTACAGCAATGCCACCTTCCACCTAAGTAAGGCTCTTGTTGAAGAAGATACTAATTTCAGTAAAACTGCGGGGTGCACTGAGATTAATTTTACTTTCCTGTCCAAGATCAAGGCATTACATGTGGTTGCTACCTTCAAATTTTAGTAAAATCCCTGTAGATAAATGTTGTAGTTTCTGGCAGTATCTTTTATTCTATGAGTTCTCAAGACAGTGAATGCTTTCCAATACGTGCACAGTTGGCAGAAGCTACCCCTCTGCCCTTGGTTAGCCAGAGTTCATGTTTAACGCCCATCAAAACAGTTCTTGAAAACTGGACCCTACGAGAAACACTTCTAATGAACTGTACTTTCCTGAAATGAGGTAGGTGCAAATGAGTCGCTTTAACTACTTCAACTTAAAGAAGCAGTTTTCCTGTGTAGTCAGGGGAAACCAGCTGAGGGTTTTTGTCTAAAACCATTTCTGACAGAACTAGGAGGATTTAAAAATATTTCTGGTCAGTCAGGGCTGGCAATCAGTATGAAATTATCCATTTGTTGGCTGGTATTGGAGTGAGGTTGGTCTCTTGCCATCGTTTTTGGCAACACAAGCTGCACATGCAAAAGAGACAATACTGGAGTCAGATACAGACTTATGGGTCCCTTGTGGCTGACTCCACACCTATGAAAAGAAAATAAATGATATTAGCGATGACGCACCAACTTTAGGAGCCGTTCCAGGCGTTGTCCCCAGAGCATCCAAGGGAGATAAGAGTTAAGTATGTGCTTCAGGAAACAGAAGAGCAAACACACAAAGTATGTTAAACCCAGGCAGCCAATCTGCAAGGATGCTGTGCACAGATTAAGCCTACCAGGAACTAAATACAGCAGATATGTTGGGGCTTTCATAGTTTGTTCTGCAGTAGGAGATTAGAGTTACGCCTTCTGCCTACGATACAAGGCTGGGACCAGGTAGCTGGCTGCTGTCTTCTTCAGAGGTTCCTCACTGCAATGAGTGCAGCCCAGAGGAGTTTGTACTGTCTGCAATGGACAATCATAAAGTATTCTAAGACACAGAAAACTATTCATGTAGTTATTGTAGCATTGTTACCGGACAGCAAATGCTCTTTGATACAGTCTGAGTCAACAGCTCATCAGAGGAAGCAATGCTCGCTCCCAAGCAAATGGTTTTGAAGACCACAAGCAAGTGGTTTTGTAGTGATAGGCCAAGGGCTAATGATGAAAGAGGGTAGATTTAGACTAGATATAAGGAAAAACTGCTTTACTGTGAGGGTGGTGAGACACTGGAACAGGATGCCAATGCCCCTCCCTGGAAGTGTTCAAGGCCAGGCTGGATGGGGCTTTGGGCAACCTCGTCTAGTGGAGGGTGTCCCTGCCCATGGCAGGGGGGTTGGAACTAGATGGTCTTTGAGGTCCCTTCCAACCCAAACCATCCTGTGATTCTAAGATCTGACTATCACTACAAAATTTTGGCAACGTTCACACTGTGAATATGTGGTGACACTGGTATTTTATGCCCAAAGATACTTTAGTGCTGAAAGCGGCTGTATTGCAAATTCTCTGGGCCTGACAAAGTATTGTAAGTCATTAGTAATATATTAACAGCAATTACAAAATATTTCTGAATATCTGTGCCTAGTAAACACCTTAGATAAGGTGAAGGGAAAGTGGAACTGAGGACTTGCAACAGCAAACTTTCCAGTCTCTTGTGTCATTCAGTAAAGGATCACTGTAATACAGGGTCACTACTGCTAATTTTCACTGCCAGTGACCACTTGCCAGTGGTGTACAACACCATCTTAAATGCCTTTGAAGACCTTTAAGTGAGCTGCAGCTTCTTTGTGGTTTTTTTGTTTGTTTGTTAGTTTGGGGTTTGGTTTTTTTTTCCCATAAGAACAATGGAGAGAACTGGAAGGGAAGAAGCCAATAAAATAGACAAGCTTTTTGGGTCATCCAAGATCATCCTCAGCTGAAAATTAGAAGCAGGAACATCAGGCTAAGAACAGGATGAGAACTATTGCTTTAAGGATGAAAGGACAGAAAAGAGTTTCCAACCCATTCTGAAGTTTGACAGCCCCTTGCTCAGTAGGGGAGCTTTCCTTAAAAATCTGGATTACATTGTGGGCTACCTTCTAAACCAAGATACTTGTAGCAATACAGTCTGTGCTGTGAAGGTGGGAATAACAATATATAGGAGGGACAGGAATAAATTCCCAATAGCAGAGGAGGCGTGGTCTTGTTCCAGGTTGTGTAAAACCCATGCTGGAATATGTCTCCATGTATCTCTATCTTTCAGTGAAAATACCGTTTTAAGAATTTCCTGCTCTCTTCCCATCCACAGAGCCTTGGCTGGGTTGCCCTGGCTGTTTAGGAGGCTACTGGGAAACTATACCAGTGAATTGAGCAGAGGCCTTTAAGAATCCCTACCAAAAAAGCAAAAACCAGCCCTGCGTCTGAGTTAATGGACCCTACCTATCCTGGCAAGGCAATACTTCTTCCAGTCCAAAGTCTCTGTGTGGACCTTGCACCTACCTCCTCAGCCAGGATCTAGCCTGGGGACCCAGGAGTGGGGTCTCATCACATGGTGTAGATGAGCCTGGTTTATCCCACGTGCTGGCCACATCTTTGACTATAGGAATCCTGATTGGCTCTGATAGATCTGGCCCATCTCTATTAAAGACACCCTGAATTATGCTGTCTTCATCTGCTTAAGGGTTCCTCTGACAGGACTTCTTCTTAGAGTATCGTGTCCTTAAAACTTAGGTAAGTAGTAGGGACGTATGAGGACAGATTACCTATAAATACATAATCCTGGGATTGGCAGCTTTGTGGATGCATACCCACATAAACCCAGCCTATTGCTGGGGTTTATGAGTAGCCCATGAAAATAAACAGAATCACAGCAGCAGGCAGTGATCTGGTAGTCTGGTGGGATCTCTTCTGTCCCTTAATTTTCTCAAAGTAAAATGTATATCCATAGAAATATTTTTGCTGTTTTCATCAACAGTTCAACTACATGGGTTTTGATTGGCTTAAATTTAACTTTTTTGTTGATAACTTGCATTTTTAGGAGATGTCACCACTTTTTTAATGATGAGATATCTACAAAAACTTGGTACCATTAAAAATACAATATCTGTAGAGAAAAGCCCCAATCTGAAGTTTGATCAGAGTATTTCAAAGAAAACACAGTTATTGCAATAGCTGTTGATTCGAAACACTTCACATGTGGGAAAGCTTAGCTGAAGAAAGAACAGTTTGTACATATAAATATATGATATCTATTAAAATAGGCATATGACTTGACCATTTAAAGTCCTAATCATCAGTTTAAATAGTAAGCTCTAGCTCATTTCCTTTTCCCATTATTTCATCTGCAAATTTATGGGTATAAACTGTAGGAGAGAGACGCAGTTTTTGTGTACTATCCTGCTTAATCTGGCCTTTTAAAAAGGCTCACACCAATGTGGTTATCTTTTGGGATGGCCCATCTTCATATGGTGGAAATAGTTTGTTTCCTTTTAAAGTATTTTTATATTGAGGTTCTGTTTTTTAGAGAAGTGCCTTAAAAGTGTACTGTTGGTACGGCATGGCTAGCTTTTTCAGTACAGTATTAGCTTATCAAGGCTGGAACTTGTAGATAAACTTTGTTGTAATGCATGCATATATCATGCCTCAGCCTTTCAAATGTACTGTAACATACTGCTAACTATCAATAGTATAGTAGTTCCTGTACTTGGGATTTAAATGCAAGAAGGTTTGGCTTTTTACTGAGTTCATCAGAAGGTTATTAAGAATCACATGCCAGAACTTAATTTTGTCGTCAAGTTCAGGTTTTATTTTAAGTCTATATTGATTTCATGCTGAGGTCTACGTGCACACACATAAATCGGTGCATAAGAAGCTTTGCCCTGTGTGGCAGCCCCCAGTGGCTTCCCTGCCCCAGGATGAGAACTGTGGTGGATGTGTGGGTGCCTCACCCTGTGCAAAAGTGGCCCCTGACCCACACATGGATGAGTGACCATTGCTCTCCAATGCCTTTTTTGATTGGGATGCTGACATAGAGCGGAGCAGGGGCTCCTGGTCCAGGAGCTGGTGGTTAGAGGCAGCTCTGTAGCAGGATGGAGATAAGGGGCTGGGAAGCTGCTGGATGCTGCATAGATAGCAGGGGATGGCTCCTGATGATGATAAAGTACCCTGCTGCGGCATCACCTAAGTGAAGGATTTGCAAACCTATGTGTCCAGCACAAGGATGTGTTGTTAATGGATCCTAGGATGTAATGAGCCTTACTGAATGGATCAAAGTGTCTATTTGCTACAGCCATGCTAAAATCCTGCAAGCCACAGCCACGCTTAGCACAGTTTCAATATTTCATACCTTTCTGGTTTTAGTTTAAGCTGAGTTTTCTTATCTGCTTCCAGCTGGGTCACATGAATATAAACAGATCAGTTTGTCTCTAAGGATATGATTCCAGAAAAATTGGGAGAGTGAGTTCAGTCCAAAACACCATCTGCAGAAATGAAGATTTTAATATTTATATTAGGTTAACTGGTTCTATACAGCTCCTGTTTCTTCTCTGCTGTTTTTCTTGGGTAAGTAAGTAGATCATTTTCTGGAACAAAATCTATTTTAATGAATGGATTGTGATATTCCCTCAACATTCCTCAGCAGATCTCAGTTTTAAAACCAAAAAATTGTCTATTCCAAAGAAATGCAGATATTCACATGCTTGTTTTCCTGAAAGTTAACATGATTGAAGATTTAAACTTGAAGAATTGGTAGTTGTAAAATAATCTAGGTCCTTGAAAACTTTATCCTCAGACTTTCTTATTAATGCTTTCCCAGAAGACCGCTAAGAAACTGAGGATCACAAGCACTCATTGACTTCACTTTTAAAGAGGTATACCTATGTGCTAGACACCCAGGCAGACTGCTGCCAGAGATCTACAGCCAAAGCAAAAGTGGCTGTAACCACCATAAACGTCAAATCTCAACTGTCCCAGATCCGCAGTCAAGCGCCTGGCCTCAGCGATGTAGGGGCTCAGCAGATAACAGATCAGTACTGAGGCAACGCTGGAAAATGTCAGCACTTGGAAGAGGGACAAAGGGTAGGTTTGGGGTTAGGAAGGTGCTGATGATGCTGGAGGTGCTGATGCCTGATGATGGAGCAAGCACCAATTTCTGTGCTTTTCAGGTTTGTCTTTCAGGCAGCTGTAGGGTTCATGCTACTTGTGAAGAAAAGCAGCATAGTGGTTCTGCCTCTTACTGGGAAAGGCACAGAAGAGTAAAATATCAACAGTCACTATACATAGAGGTGTGCAGCCATTGTCTGTATTACTGTGGTGAAGCTCACTGAAACTGTTAAACTTGTTGACTGCAGATATACACCTGCTGAGCTCTGAGCCCCTGCTTTCAGGCAATAGGATCACAGTCTCCTGGATGATTACTACACTCTATATTAATCCTTGAGTAAGTAGCTCTTAATTCCTCTTCTGGATAATGTATGACTAAGATTAGTGGGACATCCAATTACTGCTTGGAGCACAGTCAAAATCATCTTCCCACCGCCTTACTTTGAACCCTCCCTCTTCTCCGCTTCATCGAAAATATCTGTTCCCTACATTTTGGGGACTCTGCTAGGCAGGCACACTGTATGCCTCAGATCTCTTCAGCATGCCAACGTGTCTATCCGCTTTGTTTGGCCATTAGCGACAGGATACCATCCATTTCTCTCATCCTGCTCCTTGTTCCTTCCTTCAGCACTGCCTTTTATATAAATAACATACTTCCTGACTTTTCCTAAAGAACTCTGCAGCCTGCTGTGTTTGTCTATAGTTAGCACAAAGCACTCTGAAACAGGGGGGTCTGAATCCCATTTTTGTTTTTTTGGTTTTTTGTTTTTTTCCTCTGGACAATCAGTATAGTGAGATTTATGTACAAATTGGGATATTAATGAGATGAATTTTAACTTCTTGACTGTAAAATGATGAACTTTCTTAGTGCCCTCAGTAATGTCACTCAAAACCAGGGAGCTCAGTTACTGCCTTTGGGTTGATCCAGATTGACAAAAAAAAAAAAAAAGCATTTAGGGTGAAAACAAATCTGGGTTGTTCTCTGGTTAACATAGCTTCTTGTATTTGAAATAAAATGTGATGGCTGCCACTTAAAATGTCTCCATGCTTCTGTGACCTCTCCTGTTACTAATGAGAATGCAGAAGCAGGTTGGACACAGCATTAAAAGCTGTTTGGGGTTACCCCATCACCTGCCCCAAGTGTGTCAGAGGTGGAGGTGCACCGTCATGATATGGTGATATCATAAACAAAAAATGTGCTAGGCTTTATATTGTCATTTTTTCCCCTTACTCCTTCCATTCACCTTTTTCCCAAAGCAGGGTTTTTACTGCTAACACTGTGAGAACCATACATGCTATATTTAGTTGCAGTTAAGAGATGTAATGTAAGGGTTTGGACAACTACTTCATATGTTTTGGAAGACAGCCCTAGCTTGCAAACCTACATACTGGAGATCTGGGGTGCATCTGCTGTTGTATCCCACCAGCTCAAACTGCTTGTTTGCTAATAGCAGAGGCTTTTGTCTGGTGTAAAATGTTCAATTTTATTTTCATTCAGCCACGGCAGCCAGACTGTGACACCATCATTCACATTGTGTACTACCCTAGGCTCATGCTTTGAAAGTCACTAAAATACCTCTCTCCCGGTGAAATTCCCCTTAAAATATGTTCCTTATTCTTCAGATAACCCCGTTGCCGTCTGCAGATTACTCATGAGGTCATGTATTGCTCAATTTAAATGAGGGTGGCAGAATCTGACATT
Organism: Grus americana; assembly: GCF_028858705.1. NCBI lineage: Eukaryota > Metazoa > Chordata > Aves > Gruiformes > Gruidae > Grus > Grus americana. The sequence goes on from NC_072853.1 coordinate 57,058,666, forward strand.
GGGAATATCTTTCTCTACACTGCATACAAAATAGAAAAGCCGGTGTATGTGGGTTGAAGAGATGGGCTATTAATCTTGTGCACGTGAAGGGGCTTGCTTCAGGCTGCCTTTGGCAGCAGAGGACAAAGTGTAGGTGTGACAGCCGCCAGTGCAGGGGCTGAGGTTAAGGCTGCAGGGCTCTGCGTGGGCAATGCCACCCCATCACGAGTTTCTGGGGGAGCAGCATGGCATTTGTCAGCTGGGCTGCAGGTGTTTCAGCCTAAACAGATTCCTGGAGATAATGAAATAATTTAGTTACAACAAATTCTTTTATCTTTCTAGACAAATACAATACTAGGTCAAGCTGCTGGTGCTTAGTTTCCCTATAGAGCTCCATGGATCTTTTCAGAGTAAGCTTATTCTCAAATTTGTCTATGGAGACTGAGAATGTGATTGAGGACCAAAGGTAAGAAGAGTGCACACCTGCACAGCATCCTGAAAGAGACTGTTCCTTTTTCCACTGATTAAGGCCATGTATCAACATGACAGAAGGACTAAAATCAAGTGGAAATGTATCCTGGGCCAGAATCTAATTTTGTTTGTGTCAGTAGATATGTATGGTAATCCAGATGATTTCAGTGAAAGACCCTTAGGGATCGACAGAACTGAGATCAGATGTGAGCTATGAACTGCCTAAGTCTTTGCGTCATTCCTCCCTCTGACTCTGAGCTGGTTTGGGGGTTTCTTGTGTTGATAGCACTGGCTTTTATGCACAGAGAGCCTGTCAGCAGGCCAGACCAACTCCTTCAAGCCCAGGGCAGTGCACCTCTGACATGCCCAGCGGTGCTCTAGGGACACGCCACGTGGTGGGACCCGGGGGACTGAACCTCCAAGAATCTCCACAATCTTTCTGCAGTGCGGCAATAAAAACCACCTCACAAAAGTGTCACATTGGATGCTACAGTTTACTTATTTTATGGCCTCATCATATGTTAAAGCGTATGGCCAGCGTGCCCTAAGGCTATTCCTAACACTGAGGCACGAGGCAGTAACACTCCCTCTTGCCCCCCTAAGCCTTCTGGGGGTTGCAAGTGTGGGAGAAAGGAAGTCTGCCCACCCCTTGCAACCTGTTTACCTGGGCCAGACCCGACCACTAAAAGAAAAACACGAGGTGCTGGTGCATCTCACCCCCAAATTCCCAGCAGTGAAGCGAACGTCCTTAACAGGCAGGCAGCTCTAACCGGACAGAAACATACAGCACTGCTTGTGGTCTGTATCTTGCATTTAGGCAACATGAGACATAGTTTTTTAAAAAAACAAGCAACCAACCCTTCAGGTAAAGTATCCTGCATAGAAGATGGCTGGTTTTCAGAAGCAATTTTCCAAGCCTTCAATTTTCAGATATAGTGGCTGCTTTTAGCATCCAATACATGTGCGTGGTATTTTTGAGCAGACTGCTTGCTGATGAGTCGTTGCATTACAAAAAAGCTGGGTAACTGGAGCAACTCCGTGCAACAAGGCTTTCAATCAATCTGTGTGCAGAGAGAGACATCGTTGTGACCCGAGCTCTGGTGGCAGCAGGAGGAGGTGGCAGGACATTGCGTGTTTTTCTGTCTTAAATCCAGATTCTGACTAACCCCTGTGTGGGGTCTGGTATACATGTCTGGACTGTCCTCAGTCCCAGCTGAGTACATCGCCTATCTTCTTTCCAGCCCTGTGGGCTGGGGGAGGGAAGAGCATGGACTGAGTGTAACTGGGATTAGCATTTGGCCCTTAAATGGCTTTATTAAACTGTGGGAAAGTGATAGTGTTGCCAACCAGCCAAGAGGAGAAAGTGCTGAAAGGTCATCACACTAAATACCTCCTCCATCTCAAAGCAGCGGAAGGCCTTTGTGTTGGAAATCCCATTCTCCTGACCAAAATAGAAAACAGCATGGTAACCTCCACTTTTTTGATCCTTTTCAGGTGCTTAGACATTACGTGTTATGAATATATGTAGGAAATTTTGCTACAATATCTACAGACTTATTTTCATTAACCCACACAACTATAGGCATGTTGAAGTTCAGGGTTGACCCTTGTGTTTCTGTGGTTCTGGGTTTTCCATCTGATGTGGTTTTCAAAAATACTGGTAAATACTTGCACAAATCTTTTGTTTCTAACCGCAGCTCATGGATATTCTCCAGGCAGAATGGCAAAAGTTGTTCTGAACTTCCTGCTCCTGCTTTCTATTAAAGATGGGTTGATCCTTCTTGGTTTACCTTGCATTTGAGCTATGGTGTTCAGACAAGTCCTTTCTGTATATACATAAACGAGTCCTTTCACCAAACTTTCCCATGGCATATTCCAGCATAGATTAACAATAGCCACTTCAGGCACAACCCACATGTGGCAGTTGTGGGTAACAAACAAGATGTTAAACATCTCCTACAGAGAGAATCGCAGGACCGGCTGCAGTCTTGTCAAGGCTCTTGTACTCTCCCATTCTGATTTTGTCCATTTAAATTCCCCTGAAGAGGGAGTATTGGCTTTCCAGAAGAGAAGAAATATTGACTACTCACTGAGCAACAGCTGAAAGCTATCATTTTTAATCTTACAATTTCTTTTCACATTGGATGCTTACACTGGAAGACATATTTTTCACTGCAAACTATTTCTATTTTGCTTTGTAGAGCAAATGAAATGATTAAAGCAGGAGCTATTCCCAGTTTACAATCACTTCTTCAAGATGGTAATAATAACTGACCTCAGGTTAGTCTCTCTATAAATTATATTTGAAATCATGTAAGTTGCAAACAAGCACAGCCATGCTGTCCCCAAACATTTTTTCCAAGAGAGAAAGTTACGTCAGGTTTGAGCAAGATGTGGAGCAATACTTGCTTTGGTTCTTAAATGCTGGTGTGCTAAACTGAAATCAAATGCTTGTGTCCCATATGTGAGAAGTATAATGTTTTGCCAGTCATTAACAAGAAGAGTATTATGGTTAATCTGAGGCTTTTCTAAAGCCTTTTTTGGCAATTATGCTATGGAAGGGAGCAGCTGAAATAATAATAAAACTTTATACTTACAGGGAACTTTCATCTGGGGATATCAAAATAATTTATAAGCTTAGTTAAGTCTATCTTGGTATTTTTCTAGGATAGTACTTTCCTGTGGCAATTGGTAAGCAAGTAATTTTATCCCGGTTTAGCAGAAGGGTGAACTGGGGCACAGAAAGGGTAAACGACTCGTGCAGGGCTACTGCAGCAGATCGCGGAGGGTTAGCCAAGATTCATGCTCACAGGGGTGGGTTTTGCACTGCCCTACTCATGATGGGGTTGGGTTACTCTCAGATTTCTGACAGTAGGGCGTTTCTTACTGCTGGGAGCCTTTTCTCCATCAGTGCCGAGTATCCAGGTCCTAAGGATCTACCTCCAGGTTCTGTTAGCTGCTTGACTCCATCTTTGCTTCATTTGTTCCCAGGGGTCACTCAGGAAGTCCACCTCGGCTGCCCAAGCCGGTCTCTTCCTCACACTGGAGAACTGGGCTTTGCAGTAGGCACTGCCCATCCTGAGCGAGGAGCCCAGCTGGGAGATGGAGCACCCAAGTGACAGACTCCCAAACAGACAAGTCTACTGGGGAGGCAGAGCTGCTTCGGCTGAAGCCATGAAGCATCTTCCTTTTCCTAATGAGCATCCCAAGGTGCCTGGAGCACAGCAATCCTTCAGTTAGAAGTGATGAAGGTCCACCTCATGATGCCAAGCCTGTAGGTGAGAAAAAAGGATGTGATCTCCTGGCTAGTTAAGGATGAGGCCACCTTACTACATCTGTGTTTAGGAGCACTCAAAACCCTAGGGAGATTGTCAGCCATTTAAGAGGCACATGCCTTCAAAATACAGGGGGTGGCTCTGATCTGTGAGATCTTCAGGTCTCTTTCTTGAAAGAAGCTGACCCCTTGCTTCAAACAGCTCATTTCTGTCTGGAGCTGCAAATACATCTTCTTTAACAAGAAGATATTTTCAGAAGCTATAAATCAAACAACTCTTCCTCATTAAAGGAGGAATTCCCCATCTTTTGTGGCAGAGAGGTTGTAAAAGCAGAAGGATACTCCCTGCGCTACCCCCAGGTCTCAGTGAACAGTCTGGGCTGGATCTGAAGCAGAAATGAGCATTGTGTGCTCTGAAGAGAGAAATCTCCTGGTTGTGCTCATTTCTGCTGCCCATGTGAAATCTAACTGTGAAATCTAAATCTATAATTTTATAATATACCTTTTGGCAGGTGTCAATGCATAGTCCTACGGACACTTGTGAAAAGATTATGAACAGTACTTGTTCAGCTTTCTGTGTGTTGGGCAGAAAGTGCTTAAAGGAAAAAATCAAGGGGTGAAAAAAATAACTCTGCATAGCAGCTCATTGTCAGTCACACAAAAGGACTATTAATTTTTCTGACAGAAGTTCAATGATATTTTTGAAAGCACCCTTTTGCTTTCTGGGATGCAGCATACAAGGCTTTAATTGTAGGCATATCAGGGATTTTTCACCCGCACCGTTCATTTTGTTTCACTATCTCCCCTCTCCTGAAGCGGTGCCTCCTGCTACAGTTTATAGGCGAGACTTTCAGGCAGGAGGCACGTTTTAAAGAGCGCAGCGCAAGGCTCTGCAAACCTGACGGAGCGTGGGAAGGGTTCTGTGGCACCAGCACCTTTGCAGGATCAACGAGCTGATCGTTCAGGTACGGGGGCACTGAAAGCAAGCGCTGGCCTCCAAAAATCTGGATTTAGACCACATACCCCAGTTATAAGAGCTCTCAAAACAGAAAATACCTTTTGTTTAGCTAGAATGTACCAAGCTGCTAATTAAAAATTCTGAAACCCCACTACTCCATCAAAGAAGTGACAAATCATTTATCTGAATAGCTTGTACTCAGGCACACTCAGGGCCGTGGTTTTTTACGATTATCTTTATTTTGCCAGTGATTCTGTTCTATTAACATGACTAGATGTGCAGACCCCGATGTCATTAATGGGTTCCAAAAAACTGAAAATAGCAGAGGCCAAGCAGATCTACCAGCAATTTTGCTCATTAATGAACTCCAACTTCAAATATACCCAAAGCAAACATATGTACAGAAGTCTTAAAACCAGATCTGTTGAAGGTACTCCAGTTCAGGACATTTTATTAACCTCCATATAACTGATTGCACTTCAGCTCCGCACATGTTTTGATTTGTAACTGCTCAAAAAAATCAACAGCGCGTGCATCTCAGATGTCTGGTTGAAATATTTTGTGAAAGTCGAATGATCAAAAGCAGGTCAGATGCCTCATTCTGTCTTGCTCAAACATGTTCAAAATCAGAATAATTCTTATAATAATTCTTTGGTCAACTTTATTACTGCTTTTTGTCTTGGTTTCTTATGTCTCTTTCTAGAAACATAATAATCTGTGACATGTTTTATGAATTCAAGGACATTTTTAGTCACCTGTCCAGACATGTACATGCACAAATTAACTGCTAGTTACTTCGAGATGTGCACTAAACACTGACAAGCCAACACATTGAAAAAAGTCCTTTTATTGGTTGTTACCTGTTTGAAGAGCATTCATAAGGTCTGAAACTGAGATGTTAGGTTAAGTTAGTAAAGGGAAAATTCTCACGCAAAATGAATAATGCAGAGCCTTACCGTCCAGTAGCTGAGGCAGGGTTTTGGTCTGATGGTTTGCATGTGCTAGGAATGTTTGCACTAAGAGTATCATTATAGTTCAGCTTTTCTTCAGCGGTTGATCATGACAGTGAACAACAGATATGTCATCTTGGGACTGTTTACTAAATTTCTTTCTTTTAATGAGCATTCAGCAAATTTACAAATAATTTTGCTGTTGCAGATCACAATTTTACAAGCTTCTTGAGTGCAGAAGTTCTCTCCAGTGTGTGGGGAAATGTACCTTCAATATGTACCTTCAGTGGACTCAGGAAGAAGCTAATTAAAACCAGCTATTTTAAAATGAGCAATGTCACTTTAAATCTGAAAGCTTTCATATGTCTTTGATTTTGTTACCATTAATTGTTTTCCCTTGAAATCTGCTATAATTTATGGGAAAACATTAGTCTGTTGTAGAAGGACATGAAACTGGGATTTTGTAATCCTTCTGAGCACTATTAAAACAATTTCCCACAATTGTTATTTCCTTTAGGACGACGAAATGTCCTTATTATCATTGTGTCCCATATACGTACCAATTGTCTGTAATAACTTGGATGGTTGGCAATCAATGCCTTTTATGGAATTTTTTTGTTTGTTTAGCTGTAGTCTCACCTTTCACATGGATGATATGTCTCAACCATATTTTTGACCAATATGTATTTCTGTTTATATGTATATATCCATACCTGTCAGGCTGATTTTTTGTTTGATGATCATTGAATGTGTGGTAGGACTAATTACTTTCACTGTTTCCTTTGACTCAAACATTTTAAAAGTTTATGGTACTTCAAAAGTGGCTAACATTTGGTTTCTGTTTGGGATGAAGTTCTGAGCCAACTTGGTTTTTTTCTCTTTCTCTTCCCCCCTCCATCCCCCCAACCTGCCTGCCTAATATCTGAGTAATTTAACCGTGTGATTAATGTAAAATAAAGATCACCCAGGCTTTCACTCTCTGTAAGATGAATACCACTCCAAACACAATGTAGTTGAAGAGCCGTGCTCTTCACGGGTTTTTTTTGTCTGAGCGTGCTGGATGATCTGTATGAGAGGGAGTAGTGAGACTAACGCGGTGTTCCCTGCAAGGTTCTGGTGTGATGATAATGTTATTTTTAGGGCATCGTTACTGATATTGGCTAGCATTACTCAAAGCCTTTAATCAAAAGGAAGAAGTGATAAAGACATCTTTACGATACGCCCATATGCGATAAGCACGAGAAATATGGAAAAAGATTAAAGACCTCGTATCTTGGCCTCAGAGAAAAGGGTCTTTGTCCTGTTAAAAATAAAGTTGACCAGATGTGCTCATTTAGGCATGGCAGCCTTCATTTTCTCATCAAATGCATCCCTGGTTAGGCTTTTAAAATTAAAACCTTAAATTTCACTTTTATCTTTGAGCTTGTTACAATTGTCTGTGACCAAGTTATGCAAGACACTTCAGCTTGTGCCTTTTTTTCTGCACATGAATAGTTGAAACAAGCTGGCAATTAAATATGTGCTTCAATTCCTCACCAAATCAGGGCATCAAGTGACAAAGTTTGTCCCCTGATGACCTGTTCCTGTGCGTGAACGTCTTCATACTGCAATAAGGCAGGCTGACAAAAACCCAAACAGTTGTAGGTGCAATTGTCCTAATGGGAATTACTCATCCTGCACATCTATTGCTCTTAAAGTGCCTAAAGATTAAAAAAACAATAAATAAAAGAAATTTAAAAAATATGTAAAATACCACCCTGGCCACCTGTCCCTGCAGCACACACCCACCAGGACCGCATATGCTCGCTGCTGTTTTGAGTACGAGCTTTGTCAGAAGCAACAGCATCTGGCAGAGAGGATTCTGCATTTACAAATTAAAGGTTCACGTGGTTAACTGAGCTCTTCTACTTCAGGGTCAGACGCAGCTTGTGGGAGCATTTTCTTGTTAGATTTTAGAGTCTAGAATGGACTGAACATATCAGGCTGTAGGACTGCTGAGAGGTTAAATTTGAGAGTGGGGTTTTAACAGGAATATGTGTGCTCTGGAATAAAGAAGTATCTTCCATTCACTCAGGCAGCTGACTGTGCAGGTTCCTAGTTTAAAGTACGGAGGAGAAAAGGGAAAGCTGTAAGAACTGCGTGTCAGGATAGCAAGAAGCTTCTGGACATATCCTAAAATAAGACCTTCAGTTGTGTACCAGGCACTTATTCCATCAATGTGACTCCATTAAGTTGACACTCAGTGAATTCCCATCCCCTTCTGCATTTTTGCAGCAGAACCACAACTCTAGGAGGATAGGTATTATTAATTTAAGTGACGTTTCCCTAGTTTCTTTATGCAACTGTTGTCTGCTTTTGAATTCTCTTTAGGGGAAGTAAGTCTGTCTTTCAAATGCCTTTTTCCATAGAGTATAACTGTATTCTTGCCTATCTGGAAACGTTACTGGCTTTTGCTGGTGGAGTGTAATGGAAGAAGAGTTGTTTGGGTTTTACAAGTTCTTAAAAAATAATTTGATTACTGTTAAGTGGAAACACTTTTAATGCTTTCCTGTCCTAGATGGGAGTTATCGGTGTCGACAGAAAGCCTCAGGGGGTGGAGAAAATATTAAGTAGTCTTCCAAAATGAAGGATTATATATGTATCCAAGCATCTAGCAGTTCAGATACTAATAGTTTGTCTTCAGATCGATAAGAAAAGCCACATGGCAACATTGTACTACCTGCTGAAATCCTATTGCATTCTTTAGCATTATGGCCCAGGATTATGGAGAGGAGAGGCAGGCAGGGAGATGGTTTGATGAAATTCTTCAGTGGTATTTCACATCCAGCATTCCCACAGGATGGTGGAGGAGCCGGTGGTGGTATGGGATGCCATGGCCCATGGATGATGCTGATTACAGTGAACCAGCACTGGAAGGGCTCCACTGGTGTACTTCAGATCCCCTCCTGTCCCCCAGGTTGTGGCACAGTGCCACAGCCTTTTCCCTACACCGGGACATGGTGTGCAAAACGCATCCTTTGATGCATGGCAGGTTGCTCGGTGGGCTGCGCCCCAGGCTGCACGTCTGTGTGATGGTTTGCAAGGGACAAAAGGCATGTGTAGAGCCATCATGCACCTACATCCAGTAACTGGCCTGACTTCTTCAGACCCTTGTATTGCTAGGAGCTGGGGTGAGTAAAGATGAATGATATCTTCGGTGGTCATTAAAGTACAGCAGAAACTTCCTAAGGGGCAGATGAAGATTGTCTGGCCTCTGCTGCCTAATGACCCTTTTCCTGGAGAGTGTCAAGCTGAATTTGTAGTTGTGTCTCATTGTTTAAACATTGGCTTTCAATTTATTACTTAAGGGACCCAGCCTCAAATTGGAGATGGGTCATTATTTGCCCTTCTTAATGGTAAACTGAACTGTGCACACAAACATGTCAGAAACAGCTGAAGGTAAAATGCTTGCAAGTCCTCTGGCAGCCCATCACTTTATGTCGGTGTCACTTGATTAACATAAACTGTCAGTGATCATGGCAATTAGAGAAAAGTGCAACTTTATTACCTGGAAACTCAGGAAGACAGTTGTTATTGCTTTGGCATGGCAGCAGGATGGAGAAATGATAACTCTGGGACCGTGACGCCCAGTGTTGGGTGCTGTGTAAGTACAAAACAGAAAGCCTGTTTCCATCTCCCAGTGCTTGGAGCAGAGGAACTCTGGTCTCCTTGGCCACAGACCATTTTCAGGCAGCCAGAAGACGTCCTGCAGAAAAGTCTGGGCAGGGCTCCTTAGAGCCTGTGCTAACCCAAGTCAAAATCCAGCTCAGTGTTAGGCACAAGTAAATAAACAACGTCCTCTGGAGACACAACCATGCTGTTTCCAGGTCCAGGTAGGCTTCCTTAATATTATGGATATCAGTAAGCAATAATATAAATCCATCCAGTAGTTCTTCCCCTTTGTAGGACCTGCATCTCTCATTAATTTTTGTTGGCTGCAGAATATTCTAAATACCTAGTAGTGGATTAAGCCCACAAAAATAAGTACGATATTCTTGGTTTACAGTCTAAGCAGTGTCCCCCAGGTAATCCTTTGCTTTTTTCTCCATCATTTGGTGAAATGGAGATACATGTACCTCCTCAAAAGAAGCCATGGGGGAATAAAAGCATCCCAAACAGCTAAACATACTGCTGTTAGAGCATGCAGATCAGGGGTGAAGAACCTAAATAAATCTCATTTACTGTAGGTAACAGACTGCATATATTACTGTGGGCATTCAGCATTGTCCATCAGAGTTACGGGTTTTCTGGCTGACACACAATTTCCTTTGTTGTATAAGGGACTGCAATGGATGATGAAGACTAAGCCATGCTGGCAGAGTTTCATTCAGAGCTGGGATGTTTCTTCTGATGTGTAACTATCTCCCAAAACTGAGCCTCTATGCTTATCTAAGTCACAGCTACCATTTCCGCCCTCCCCCACACCCCCATTTAAAAGTAATTTTAATCCTTGAGCATATGTGAGAGCAATACCATTTTGCAGTCAGAAATGTTTGAGGGTTGGGGTTTTCTTTAGCCTCCTTATATTTACTTGTTTGTTTCTTTATAACATCATGTTTCTGCTTGGAAATATGTTTGGCTATGCAGGAAGAGTATCCATTGCAATTTATTCTTCCTGACCTTTTGTGAATCTAAAATAAACTGCTTTTTGGAAAGAAACCAGAGGCTCTCCTCTCTGTTCCCTTCAAACATATCTGACCTTACAGTTGTTTCTCATGGAGACAGCAGAAGCTTCTCTTTGAGTCAGTGAAAAGAAAGCAGGAAAGGGTAAAATTTTCCTATGCTGATTTTACTCTTTTTTTTTTTTTTTTTAATTATTCAGATATTCTTTAAAGGATACTGGATTTTTCAAACCTTTTCTCTTATTGACTGGACTGCTTTACCTGTCATGCCCTATGGACTCAATTTTTTATTGCTATAATTGACTATCTGGCATCCCCCCCGCCCCCCAACCTCCCCGTACATACATTCATTTTCCTGGAGCCCTGACATGGCTGCTGCTGTTCCCTCTAACACATAGCCAGAAGGGATGAGAAGCTGTGCAGAGACTGGACTGAACTGATGAAGTAAATGACTGCAAGCCCCTCATACAGCCCTTGCGTGAATTTTGGGGGATATTCTCCCAGCTGCAGGGGTCATGAGCTGGGAGTCCAGCAGCAAGTACTGAACAGCAAGAGCGATGTAGGACATGGCATGGGAAATAGAAGAAATAAATCCTGCCAGCTGATGGGGGTTCAACGCTCTGGCACTTCCATGGTCCTGGTGGTCACAGTGAGGCACGTCCCAAGCAGAGCATCAGCTCGCAGCCTGTGCTGCTCAGGTGGGTTGCTGGAGCATGGAGATTGAGGTGGTGTCCGTGTAGGCCTGGAACTCCCAGATAAGCTCTGATGTCTTCTCTTCCACATCTGATCTCAGCTCCAGCTTTTCCCAGGGAGTGCTCAACTCAGTCTAGGAGAGAAAGTCAGCTGACTTATATACATCATTTTTTGCTTTTTCAGACTGATAGTGTGTGTTTGGAAGAAGAAGACGACAAGTTCTGTTGGGCAATGACCATGAAATTCTCAGTCTTAACTATGTGCATTTGTCTTATCCAAGTTTGAGGCTTCAGATTGTGCAAAGTACTTAAAATCGCTCTCTAAAATGAGTAAGTAATGAACCGTCCTGCACATTGTTGGGAAAAACAATGCCATTGGAGGAGATCAGGAAAGGTTCCTTTCTGACAATTATTTTTAACAATGTGATACAATTTAGCTGAAAGTTGGGGAACAGCTGGGGGCAAGGGGAGAAACATCCCTCCCTTTGGTTAACCTTGCTCAGGAAATGTGAATCACTGAACTAAATAAAGTTTCTAAAAGATGCTTTGAAAATACTATGCTACGCCCTATAATTCAGCCAAGAATGAAGGAGGAGGGAAAAGAAAACATCAAAAGTCCCTGCTTCTTTTTATATTGCTTCCTGGCACATTTGTTTCTTCTTTCTCCATGTCCCTCCCCTACCCCCCACCCTGACAAAAATCTTCTTTCTGGTTTTGTTTTGTCTTTTTGTTTTTCTCTTCTTTTTTTTTTTTTTATTTTAAACCTTTTCATTTTGTGAAGCTGGTAGCATAACCTTAACAACAACCTTGTTGTCTACAGACAACAACAATGATGAGAAATGCCAAGGGAGAAGGGAGTCCTGTTGGGATCAGAGGACAACAAAGACAGTTTTTTAACATTTTTATTAGGACCTCATGATGTACACATGAAAAATTAATTTCAGAACATGAACTGCTCTTCAAATGGCGCCGTTTAAATCTGGAGGATGTTAACATTCCTGCTGCATGACAGAGGTCTGCCACCCCCTGTGTTGATACTCATCCTGCTCAAAGAGGCAGTAACATCTAAGGATGAACAGAGGCTGTGGCACCAAATCCTGCTTGAAGGCTACTTTCACAGATTTATCTTGGGATTTTCCAGCATTCCTTGTCAGGGTCAGTTTGCCCTTAAGGGCTAGGCTGCATGGCTCTAGCTCTTTGCCGGGCTCCAGCTGTTTCATCATTTGCACACATTTGGATGTACGATTTGGCAGAGAGGATAATTAGCGGTAGGGGAGGAAAGGCAGCAGGAAAGCGCCTGCCCCAAAAGTATGGAAACGGGGGCTTCAGTGCTGTTTAACAACCGCTGTAGTAGTCAGGTGGCATCATAGGGAAAGAGGGTAACCTGTTTGTATGGACAAATCCATCCGCGGGTCCCCCCGTGCTGGCCCGAGTGGAGCGCTGAGAGCTGGCGGTGGCACGTGGCGGCTGGGTGACAGCAGGCGGTGGGAGGCCCTGGGCTTGCGGCCGCAGCGGCGCGCTCCCCCAGCCCCTGGGGTGTGAAACCCACCCCTGCCCTGTCTGCCTGGCATTCGGTCTTACTCGCTTAATAGAAGTTTAGCTGGGGGAGCCTGTGCGATTCGCTTGAACAAGATTTCCCTGGAAAATGCCCAAATCTGCCCTACTCTCTTAACAGCAAAGAAAGCAGCAATGAGGCTGAACAGCCTTATTTTCCTTTCTAAAAAGTCATACTGCTGGGGGGACCACTGCTGCTCTGTCCTTCCCCTGGCCCTAGTGTACACCTTGCAGGCAGCTCAGAGGGGTTGGAACCTGGGGGTAAGCTGCTGCCTGGGCTTTGCGGGGAGGTGGCAGCTCTCGCTGCCGGAGAGGCACCAGGAGAGCAGAATGGGGTCACGAAACCAACTTGTCATCTGCTTTTCCATCTCTGCTTTGCTGCTTAACCCCTTGCCCCTCCTCGTAAAAACAAACACGCGCAGCCTGACTTCCAGGTGCTTTTGCTGGTTAAATGCCCATCGCAGCAGATGCAGCCAGGGGAGGGCTGGGGCTGTCTGCAGGCTGGGAAGGAAAGGGGGGTTTCTCCCCAGGCCGCTGAGCTCTGTAGCCGATATTTAGCCCGGGGGCTGGACTAGCACACATGTGGCTCAGGCGCTCCCCACGGAGCAGTAATGACCTTTGGATCTGTAGCTCCACTGTCCCCAGTCCTGGTGCTTTCCCATCTGGTTCCTGCTATTCGTGTAAATCCCTGCTGGCTGTTTAATAGCAAGCAGGGAGTTTCAATGAAGCTGAGGTCACTTTGACTCGCCAAATGTCGCCGCTTCTAAACTGGAACCAGACTGAGCCAGGGGCAGCGTTTGTGCTGGGGGGGAGCAATGACAAAGTGTCCTACGACTCCTCATCAGATGTTGATCACGAGCCCACAGCCTGAGCTGAAGGTTTGCTTTGTGTGAGGGTCACTCTCTGGAGTGCGTTTGTGAATATGCCACTGAGTGGACTGGCTTTTCTTGAGACATGGGTTTACGCCAAAACTCTCAAACATTTTGTTTTCCCGTGCGTGTTTGTATGTACATGCCCTTTGTGTATACCTAAAGTTGTGTAATGTGCCCACCCTTTGAATTACCCTGGCCCTGTGAAGAATATGCACAAGCACGCAGTAGCCCAGCATGAGCAAAGAAATTTCTATATATCTTTAAGGTCAGAGAAAGCCGAAAACAGATGATTTCTGACAGCAGCTTGGCTTGCAGATCCGTCAGTAGCACCAAGGCTCTGTGGCCAGTTAAGTACTACTGAAGCCTGGCTGTGCTTCCCTTTGGGGCTCTGGCTTAAGCATGCTGTCTTTGAGCACAGCCTCATGTCGGGAGAGCTGCTTTGGAGACCGCTGCACAGCAGGGCTGTGCTCTGGGTCTGAGGACGGAAGACTTGAAGCTGGTCTTCCATGAAAGCAGGAGTGCCCTGCAGAAGAAGTGATTATACTGTCCTCGTACCCCCCACCCACTTATTTTTTTTTTTCCTTCATTTCCTCCTGAGAAAGAAATGGGGGAAAGTTTGTGGGAGAATAGTGTTTGCCGATCTTGTGCAAAGCATGGTGACAAATGACAGCTGGAGAAGCATGACAAGGCATGTAAACTTGAGCTAATGGAAACCTATGTGCCAGCTGAGTGTTTATTCAGGCCTGTCATTGCCAACAGAGACCCCTTTACAAGACAGGTATTGTTTGTAGTAGCAAGTGCACCATGAAGGGGAATGTAGCTTTGAATTCTATGAATTCACCTCTTTAAAACAAATTAAAAAAAAAAAAAAAAGTCCTTAACCATCCTTACATGAAATAATGGTAGTACCTAAATACCTGCTTACAGGTCTGCATATTTCAGGCTTAATCAGTCTACTTTTCATAAATCAAGCTCCCTCTTAATTGCATTTTTCTCATCAGTACTATTGAACCCATGTTACTGTCCCAAGTGTATGTATTCGGTTTGTCACCTTGAAGCTGTCACTTTTGAGGTCATTGACTAAAGCAGAATCAAAAAAAGAAATAAACAGTGGTGTCCCAATGTTTTCTCCCTGCAGAACAAAAGGAAAGGCAGTTGGTTGTGCAGACTCACCCTTACTCTCCTGGCTTTTCAGCAAAATGTCTCTCAACTAAGCAAACAGTAGTGAGAGTTCATTTTGAATAAAATTCACTGATTTGCAGCCATTTAGACAAAATCCATACAAACTCTCACACACAGCATAAACAAAGCACTAAATCTTGTGTCAAGGCTGCATTGGGATGCACTGTATCCATTCTGTAGAAGAGAAATATCCAAGGAGTTTTCCCAATCTTTGAATGAATTTATGACATACTCCTTTTTGCCCTTTTTAAAAAATAAAAACATCCTACAGCTGTAGGGTTCTGCTGACCTTGTGGACCTATATGGACAGTGGTGAACTGGATACCAGTCAATTGAGACTGACAGCTCAGTGAATCTGAAATAGGACTAGATACTTAATATGGGTAACAAACTCCATCCACATTAGCTAATTTAAAATAGCATTCAAGGTTTGGCTTTCAGATCTCTTGAGCTGCATCATGGAGAAATGCGTGTGTGATGGCACACACTGGAAATTCGGAATCAGTCTGTTTCTGATTCCACTCTGACTTTCTGAGGCAGATACTTAATTTCATCATGCCTCAGTTTCTTCTACTTTAAAAATCCCCCACACTCAACAGTACCTCCCTCAAAAAGATGCTGTGAAATTTAATCGCCTGTAAAATTCTCGGAGATATTTTGGAGGGAAGATCTCTTCAGAGACATGTATCTGTGCAAGGAAGCAGGTATTAGTTTAAATGATGAACATTGCCACGCAGTGAGTTTTGAGCTGGGAGAGAGGAGTCCTGCCACAAATGCTGCCTCTTGTTCCTTGGCTCGCTGGGTCTTCTACAGAGATGGCTGCTGTGCCAGGGGGCCAGCAAGGCTTGCTACGCAGTCTGGGTGGAGCTGATTTAGGGACAGGTCTGGACGTGTTTGGGGTATGCTGGCTCACCAACCAGACCCCTCCCCAACCTTACTTAATTCCCAAAGCTGCAGCAGAAGCCGTGGGAAGGCAGTCCTGCTGTCTGTTAGAGATAAAAGTTTTAATCTCTCATGTTTTCCTTGGCTCTCCTGCTGGCTGGGCACACAGGAAACGTGATTGACTCATTTATGCGCGTGGCATTTTTGTGCAGCCTTGGGAGGACCCTGCTTACCAGGCTCTGCTCTCTAGTTCACCAGAAACAGCACCGAATTTGTGAGCCCCTTGGGAGCTTAACTCACTGCTGTTTGGAAAAATGTCTGCTTCTGGTCTTAAGGTCCTCTGTAGCAAAGCTTTGAGGGTTGGCTGTTGAAGTCTTTGTGAAGCAATCTAAGAGGTAAAATGTAAGAAGCTGCTCCTGGAAATAAGTGGAAATGGAAAGAAATTATATATTTGAGCAGATCAGAGACAGAATGTGCAAAGCAGTTTAAGGCAGAGCAACAGCGAGCAGTGGATGGTGGAAGATTTGCTGTCAAGTGTTTCCATTTTTCTTTATCAACTCAAGAAGTGAGCGAATTGCTGGCATTCGGTTCAAGAAGTATATGCCCAGGCTTCTGCAGGCAGTGACAAACTCTCTCAGATGCTACCAACACGAGAATCCAAATGCTGCCAACACGAGAATCCAAATGCTACTGGCTGCATCTGGGCTTTGATACTGTTCCTGCTAGCAAAGTGCTCGACAAAGTTTCCTGGCCAGTGTAGGCAGTAATTAATTGGCTTATACATGTTTACGCTGGAAAGAAACTTACCCCTTGTTAGAAAGAACCATACACAAAAATAGTTTTGGCAAAGGGTCTGGACTCAAAGAATACAGGCTGGAAAGACTGTACCTTGTCACCTAAACAAAACCTCCTTTCCTTTTGCTTTCATTAGGAGGCATCTTTGAATTTTCACGATTAAGTATGTTGCAGAGATCCCTGGCTGCCCATGACCGAGCTCTGGATCTGCAAGCAGCGTAAATGTGTTGGCACCGTTCCCTGCCTGAGCCAGGCAGCCTGCCCTGACGGACGCGGGGCGTGCTGTCGGGCTGTGTTGTCCCCGGCGTGGGGCTCCAAGGGCTCTGTGTCTCCGCACGGCCCAGCGATGGAGGGACAGGCAAACCTCACTTGAGGACCTGGCCACGGCGCTCAGTTATGCTGTGGAGATACACTTGCAAGCGCAGCCCCTACTCCCTGCTGTCACCCCGCAGCAAGTCTTAAGCCGCTTTGCCAGTCCAGAAGGGTAGGACATTGCAAAGCACCTTCAATAACAAAGCACATCGCTACTGAGAGCCCAGTTTTATGAAGAAACTTCGAAATTCCCAGGCTAAAACCAGATGTGCTTTTCTAAAGGTGCGTCTGCTGAAAGGTTAATTTTGTATTAGTTACCATTCAGGGGAAAAATGATGTCATCAGTGTACAGCAAGTCATTTGTCTCTAGAAGGGTTAAGGCAAAGAAAACTGTGAGTCATTCAAAAGTAATTCCCTTATTTGAAGCACACATGAAACAGGAGTCGGGATGGTAAAGGAACAAAGCCTCATTATTTTGTGCGCATTAGCTGAACTCCTTGGTGTCTTAGATAAAGGACAAGTATCTACTAGCGGATTAACATTATGAAAAAGTCAGGATTAAAAAAAAAATTCGTAATGAGGCTGTGTAATTGAAGCTCTATAGCAGTTCAAAAGCTTAGGCCAGCAAGCTCCTGGCCACCAGCTAATTCGTGTATTTTATGACAAGAAGGCAGAATGCTAATCATCAGGGCAGCATATGGAGGGGGAGTACGAGATGGCCGCATGGATATTTAGTGACAACCATCCGAACTTCAGAGGCAGTACAGAGGGCTATTAACGTACTCCCTTGCCCTGTCTGAGAGTGCTGACCTCACTTTTAATCCTGCCCCTCCAGGGTACTTAATTTCCAGCATTGCTCAACCCAGTCAGGCCTGTTTAACAATTTCTTTTCTGAGTTACTCTCTTTGAAGAGGCCCTATTTTCTGTTCAGTGACATGAAAGAGATACTGATGCTGATTATCAAAGGCATGTGCTCCAAACCACCAAGCGTCTAATGCCCAAGGGAGGTAATATTATCTCTGCCTTCAACGTTTACATCCTCCCGCCAAGAAAGATGTGGTGGTTAACTAGCACATCTTTTTTCCTTCCTACTAATTTTACATGAGCTATTAATCAGAGGGGAAAATTAACTAATTCTTCAGCTTGTAGGTCATGCTAGGGCAGCACTCTCATCTAGATTAAAAGGACTGTGGACCGGTGCAAAGTCAGCTGTGCTATACCTTGCAGCAAGACAGGTTTATGTACGGTCTTTATATTGTACCAAGGAAGTTTCACTGCATTTTCTCAAAGCCTGTCTAGTGACCGCAAACCTTTGCCCAATTGCACAGCTGGAGGCCTGGTTACCTCCACCTCTGGGAGGAGTCTGCTCCACCTACCAGCTGCCAGGTCAAAGATCAATCAACATCTGTCTGTTCACTGTGAAAAGAAAAGAAGCTCTCCTGAAGAAGGAGCTCTTGGGCATTCACCTTTTGACAATGAGTGAAGGCCTGTCCACCGAGCAATCATTATTGCCTGAGCTTTTAACCCAGAAATCCTTGAAATGACACTGTGGGCAGGTGCAGGTCAGAATTAAAAAAAAAAAAAAAGGGAAACTATTGCTATCTTAAATGAAACTAACGCTCAGGGGTTCTTTCTATAAGGTTTCCCTACTCACCAGCTGAGGAAATGAATCTGATTCAGGGCTGCAGGGAGAGTTGTGGTGGCTCAGCTTAATTGCATAAAGCAGTGACAATCAACACCATTGCTGAAATTCATCTCCTGAAGCCAGGGTGATTGTGTGTGTGCAACAGCTGGTCATCTCTGATGCAGTGAATCAAGTGTCGTCCCATGAGCCTCACTGCACAACAGCAACTGTACTGGGCATGCACAGTATATATCATAATTTGTACTGTAGATTCTGCAGTCTAGACTCAGTGGCTCAAGAGGTCTCCTCCAGCTTTGTGTCAATTAAGATTACACAAAAGGAAAGAATTTCTTCTTGAGATGGGAACTGAATCCTAACCTCCTCACCTTGTGCTTCTCTGCAGGACTTTTTTTTCCCCCTCACTCTTAATGTATGCTCTGACTTCCAAGATGACACAAGGAAGCAAGCCCAGAAGGCTGAAGGAAACTGTTTAGCTGGAGTCAGCTGGATCAGCATTTCTTCATCTTTTGCCCATTTCAAGATCTCAGAAAGAATATTGCATTTGCAGAGGCTGTTTGTTTAAAAGATGCACAGAAATCCACATTAAGTGATTTCAAGATACTGTGTGCACTGATAATGATAACAATGTTATATGTACATATGCTCACACAATTTGCAATTTTTCTCTGTGATAGCATTTTGGCTAATGGGCTTGAAGTTGACAGAAATGGTTCATATAAACAGCTAGATAGATTTATGGCTATTTAACTAGGTCAGGTACTTTTTTCGAGCTGAATACCAAAAAGTCAAGTGAAGAGCACCTAATCTCTTTTCAGTGAAATATGGCTATGTGAGTTTTTATAACATTTTACAAATTAATTGTATCAGGACACTGACTAAACACATAGAAAAGTGTCATTTTAACAGAGTGTCTAAAACAGAATTAACATGAACTTCTCCACTACTGATGGATCCATTGTATGCAACTGTCAGTTCGTCTGTTGTTTTTTTTTTATAAAGATGCAAATGCACATGCAATATCTCATGTAATTATTGCAGTGGAGCACACATGAAGGACTTCTGGCAGTAGGGTTATCTGATCCTCATGCGTTCTTGCTGTAATGCCAAGCCTGGGGAAGTCTTTCTCCTGCTTACTTGTGGACCTGCCCTTGCTGTATGCAAACCTTAGATGTTCGTCCCTTCTCTGTAAGCGCTGACCCCAAGTATTTTTTTGAGGTTTTTCAAAGAAATTATTTTGACTGAAAGATCAACACTTAGCTCAAGATATTCAAGCCTTTGCTATATACAAACTTTGTCCTTTATTTTGAGTGCAAAATGTAAACAAAAACCTCCTTTGGCACTCTTGCTTGGTTTTCAGCTCCATATTGCTACCAGCTAATGAGTAATCCCTTCACAACTGAATTTACTAATGAGTTTCTGCTAGGAAACACTGAAATAACATGTAGAAGCAAATGTTCATAATATGCCTTCATAAAGTGCTTGGATTTGGTCTTCCAGAAGAGGATTCGGCGGTGTTTGCCTCAGTCATAATTACTCACAGAATGAAAGAGCACTGAGATGTGTTCAGACAGTTCAGTTCTGATGGAGACTGATTTTACTCAATAGTGTGTCTGCACATATTAATACATTTTACGATGACTGTGCTTATTCTGCCAACACTTAGCCCTGGAACAAAGGACAATGGCAGCGGTGTACACAAGCATGTGTGTAAAAGCCCATACTGATGAGATCTACACTGGGCAGATAAAAAAAAAAAAAAAAAAAAAAAAAAACCAGCAGCCTTCCCACTGGAATAAGTACGATTGCAGTTTTATCTTGATTTGGAAACCAAGTGTCCTGGCTCATCACCAGCATCAGCCTTTTGTTCTTTTATGCTTCAGCTTCTGGAAAGTCCAGCCTTGGACCGAGGCCACTGGGTAATAACTGGAGGCTGCCACTGATCCAGAAAACAGGAGGAATTGACATAATGGCAGGTCTGGAGCTAACCAGACTAAATGAACCTCTGTTCCTCAGTCGTGACTTGGAGGGAGCCATGGAAAGAGCTAGCAGATAGTCTAGTCTCATGCTGAAACCAGGGCAGGCCTCTGATGGCAAATCCACAAAGGTCTGAATTGGATATCAAATGCTGGTTATAAACTGGGAGATGTGTTTTCCCAACAATCTCATTTCCACTAGGAGAGTTGGTCTTTGTTGTAGTATGTTCTTACAGTTCAAATATTCCTTGTTCCAAGCAAGGGCAAGTAACTTTACCTTATTTTAATGGGATATGTTACAAATAATACCTAGATGTTGTCTGATCCAGCTTATTCCATTTGTGACCTCACATATGCATAAACCCTGAATATTTTATTTAAAATTAAAAAAAAATACAATTTTTAAGTGCTTTAGCAATTTACCTTCCTTTGGGTTTTTAGACTAGGTGTGAGCTAAGCTGTTAATATATATAGATAGATCTTACATTGGCAATGGCAGAGGTATAATGAAAAGACTACAATTGCAGTAACATTGCTAACAACATGCATTTGCTCTTGTCATTTGATAGAAAATGAAGAATTTTTCCAATAGGCAAGATGTGCAGCTCTGAGTAGCTATATCCTCTTATCTTGCATAATCTGCTGCATTAAGCCTGTTTTGAAAATGAAGACTTTTCAGAGGAGGGTTCTGGTTTCCAGGCCAGTAGCTTTATGGAAGTGGAACTTAGTAACACACCAGCATTTCCATTTCAGTGACATTCATACCATTTTGATGGGATCTTGTGCTTTAGGGGGAGTTTTTCTGAAACTGTTTCATTTTGGGTTTCCTTCAATCTGAACACTCAATTCCTGATCTCAGAACGACTGGAATCCATGGATCTTTGACCACAGCCCCCAAGTATAATTGGGTATATGTTAGCCTGCTGAGAGGAGACTATATGACAACTACATGCATGCTATGCAGACTATACCTAAATAAAGGCTGTTAGTAAAGCAGCATTTCTAATATCCTGCAGTATCTACCTCTGTTAGACTGATACGGTCAAAATGCCTCTACTTTTTCATAATTCGTCTTGTAGGCAGTATATAGATTTTTCCACTGATGCAATTTCCACCACCGAGTTGAGCCAGTTGGCTGAGTTAGGCCCATTTTTGATCACTTGAGTGTCTATGAATCAGCTGATTAATCACTGCTTCCAACACCACCCATTTTGCCAATGGGCTGGGTAGCTGTGAGCAATTACAGAGGACATTCAGGCAGGGTATGATGTTCCCTAGAATGAACTCATGTTTTGTGGAAGCTCCATGTGAATTTATTTCCTTCTCCATCCCCATTGCATATAATTCTTGAGTTCAAAGGACATCTAAACTATAGGCTGTATTCATCTTTTTCATTATAGTTCTGCCAATGACCAGCACCCTGGAAAGTGTCTTGCGGAGTTCGTGGGAATGTGATGTTGATGTTTAAAGAAGTCACAGTATTTTTTATCCTGATGGTGTCAATTCTCTGTGCTGTGAAATTTTACTGTTGGTCTGCTCAGTATTATTAAACATTGCTCAATTCTTTTATACTCTGGAAGGGACAGTAAACGGGTTTACTTTTTAGTATCTTGAGTTGTTATAAGAAGAGCTGGGGCCAAGTTCAGTCCCAGAGAACATCCATCCACTGTGCCCTCATATCTAAGTTGGCAACTGGTTAAAGACATCTATGCTACTTAAACTGAATAGCTTTTGCGACCTTACAATAAGGTAGGCAGTTTCCTCCACTTTTCTTTATTCCCTCCTGAAGCCAGACTTTTTCCTGGATTTGTTCATATGACAGTAATAATCCATCATAATAAATTTCAATTACAGTCCTGCTCTCTTTTTCATGCCAAGCCTCCCTGCAGAATACTGCCAGCTTCTTTTATAGGATTTATTTCCCCAAACATACTTAAGAAGGTGGTTTAAAGGTTCCATACCAAAAATCATGATTTTTCTGAGGCCACTTTCCCTGTGCTTATATTGCTAGAGAGAGATAGACAAAAGCATTATATAACTTATGGAAAACTGGAACTGATCTGGATAGTCCTTCTCCTTGCATTACACTGCTCATCTGAGTTCAGCAACCATCAGAGATATGCTGGTGGTCCTGAACATGAACTGACATGTTTTTCCAGTTGACAGCTTTTGACTGGAGACACAGTTGGCCCAATAACTCTTTTTCTGGGCAGAATTTTTGCATGCAAAGCAACAAATGCAACCTGTGGTCGAAGAGTAATGTAACCACTCTTAGTCAGCTATTTCATCCTTATTCAATCATCTTTCAACACTGCTGTGTGGTACAAGATGACACTTGGATGGTTTCAAACAGATCTGTTATTGTCATTCTGATTATGGAACAGCTAAGGGCTTTGATCAGCACAGTAGGCAAAAAGGCTGCTGGCAGTATGGAAGACCCATTTTTTTAAAAAAATGCTCCTAAAATAAAAAGCTGCAAATCCAAATTTAATCTTCTAAGCCCCAAGCTCCCCTCCATAACTCCCAGTTATGGCCAGATGTCTTGAAGAAATGATCTAACACAGGAACCAGGAATAAAATCACATTCCATTCATAAATCATCTTATACCTTGCAGTCCTGTTCCCACTTCCAAATCCCTACTGAGATGCAGAGTGAAAATAAGAAAAGGCATAGCAACACACTGCCTCCTCCTGTGTGTTTATTAAAACAGGGCTCGTTCCTTGGCTGGTCTGCTGACCACCACTGTGGCACAAATATTAACGTGCCCTTAAGCTCCCTTCTTCTGATTTTGCCACTGATCCACTGGAATCCACTTCAAGAGGAATTGTGTAAGATTGGAGGGGAAAGCTCCTTTGCAATCATACACTGAACATGAGAAGTACGTATAAGAAAATGAAGATCTGGGTCAGTGTGGTCTGTGGGAAGATGCAGTGTGGCCCATGTTCTTCTATACCATGGCCCCAAGGAAGGAATGGAAGAGAAGGAGGAATGAGTAGTTCCTGGTAAACCCTGCACATGTTAAAGATCTCCTGGTGTGCCCATGTGTGTTGAGCCACCATCAAACTCTTACAGAAGAAAGGGATGTCATCACGTAATTCTACCCATATCCTAAACTAGCATGTGGCCCCAGTAATGAAAACATTTTCCCACTGTGAGCTACAGACTGGCTTTTCTGCTAGATCTTGAATTGAGGATACAGCAAAGTCATACTGCTGTCGGAGCAGAGCCAAGGAGTTTCTGCTACAGGTTGCCTACCATTTCTCTAGGGCGGGCAGGATCAAGCCATAGCCCCAGTGGAAGAAAGGCAGTGGGGCGGCTTTATGGTAGGTCTTGCCCAACTGCACAAGGAAGAAGAGCAGCTTCTGTGTAATCAGCCAAACCAAAGGCTTTTCCATGAGCAGCCAAGCTATTTGCCAAGTTTTTTCTCTTGGTGTTTTGTTCTGCTTGTTACCATATCTCAACTGTAATTTGAAAGCAAACCCATGCAGTTCTTCCAGGACAGAGCCTACTCCTGCAACACCCCACTGTACTGCCTGCTTGTTGCTGCAGAAAGCCTTCCCGGCCTCAGTGACTTAGCAGCAGTCATGCCAAAGCTTTGCTGGTGACCGCTTGCACACTAACTATTGCCTGCAGCTGCTTCAAGAACCAGCTGCTCACTTGGGGCTGAAACAGCATCAGGTTAAAGTAGCCCCTGCTCAGTTCCCAAATCTACATGGAGGAAATCGTGAGAGGCAGTTTGGCCTGTGGTGCATGCCCATGGTGTGCACTGGCATTTGCTAGCACGACAACAGTCCTGACAAGGCTGTGAAACACACACTTTGGGGGCAGCGAGGGAGGAGTCACTCATACTTTTGCTGCTCCTGCACTTTTTCAGTTGAGAAAGATTTCACCACAGTGCACAACAACAGAGCAGGAGAAAGCACTGATTCTTCCAACCATTTTTACAATTTGTTTACATGATGCTTAGGGAGAAGACGACTCTCCTCCTTACTTGACCTGTTGCACCCCATTGCATTTCATTTGACTTTGCTGATGAGCACAAGGAGCTGCTCTTGTGAGCTGGCAAGCGTCCCCATGTTGCGGCTTGAAAATCTCCATAGGTGCCTTCACCCTCCTCCCCATCACTTCTCCACCTGCCTGAGGGGACTAGAGGCAGACAGGCAGGGAAGTGGAAGTGACTGAGGAGGTGAGAGGAAGCACAGCTGAAGGACACAGAGTTGGAAGCTTGGCCTGGGAAAGGGAATATGGAGGCAGAAATATGAGGGGCAAACAGAAGGGCTTTCAGAAAGAAAAAAGAGAGGAGGTAAAATAAGAAATGATTCTTCCTAATCTGCAGGTTCCCCAGGCCAGGCACTTTACCTGTCCTGCTCAGGTACTCTGCGTACTGCTGTGTCATGCAGACTTCTGAACAAGGCGGTGGGAACCAGGGGGGCGAGGCTGAGGGGTGCAGCAGTAGCTGGTAGTTCCTCTTTGCTAGGGGAAGGGTGACACGCAGATGTTATGCATAGTCCTTTGCACTGCTTGATCTGTTGAGAGCTTTCTCTCAGGTAAAAGCCATTGCCTACACCTAAGGAATGGAAAGACACCATAAGTGGGTCCTGTGGAAAGACAGCTTAAAAATGATACAGGAAAGGAAAATACACATCATAAAACAAGATAATGCCTGACACAGAACACCTTAAATAACCTGTGCCATTGGTCCTGTGCTGAGCTGCTAATGGCACTGGTACTTTGAGGAGGGTTTCATTACCTTTACTGATCACAGTCATCCCCTCAGCCCTCTTCCCAAATTCCTGTACATGCTCCTGGTCTGTATTCAGCAAGCTGAATGAGTGAATGAACAAATAGTTCATATGCAGCATGAAATGCTAAAAACAAACTTTCAGAAATGGATTCCAGTCTATAACTGTCCAATTAAGAAACTGCAGCAGCTTTACAAATCAAGGGATTCTAGACTTGGGCAAGCCAAGAGATCGAAGGTACAGCCAAGCCATAGTGAAACAAGCCAAAAAGTCGGACATCAGCCAACAAAGCTGACTAAACATATAGAGTATGAAAAAGAAAATGCATAATAGATATGAGAGGTCACTGTGGCCGCCAGGAAATGGTGCCAAAATATCCTTGCTGGCTTGACTTCCCTTGGCTTAGATCTACATGCGGATGCTAAGCTGAGCCCAAACTAGGCATCAAGCATGAGCCTGGCTTACTCCTTCATCAGCTCAACAGCTCATCCTTGAGAAGCTTCGTGAGCTGTTTTTGTTACAGAGGTTTGCTTGTCCATAGGGAAAAAAGCTGAAAAGTCTGATTTGATCTCCTCTCATTGCCCCTGAAATGAGGCCACCTTTCAAGGTTTCATCAGGATCACATCCACTGATGTTATAACAGTAATTTCTGTTTCTGATTTTTCAGCTGTGATCTGATTCCTGAGAGCTAGAGCTACTGAAAGTAGCCAGATCTGGCTTTTTCATTTGCAGTTCATTCTCTCCTGCACAAAATGTGACAGGTTTTGAGAGGTGTTGAATGTATGGTGAATGTTTCCAAAGGGTGAATGTACTCCAAATGTCATATTGAGGCAAAAGCATTTTATTAGTGTTTTTAATTTCTTTAATGAGATTCTTCATCAAGCTCTGTAGATGGCAGTAGGTTAGTTTTTCTGTGGGGTATTTTGTTCAAGTGCTTATGCATTAGGACACGTGTTTGTGTTTCCCTCCAAGCAGTGAAAGGGTTTCCCTGCAGGATCAACCTCCACTGAAAGGTAATAACTAGGTGCCATTCTCCAAGGATTTGGGTTAAGGAGTGAGGGGGTACCCCAGGTATTTTATTACTGTAGACAAAACTAGTGACCAAATGCTTTACTGCGAATACCAACAAGTAAAGTAATTTCATATATATCAACAGTAAAGCTGAAAAGCAACAGTAAAATATGTCAACTTTTGATATTTGCCAATCTCTGGAGTCCCTCAGCTTCCTGCTCCTTATGCTTATATTGTCTATTGGGAAGAGAAGCTAGTGACATAAAAAGAGATAAAAAGAGAGAAAAAAAAGATCTAAATCGGCAGGAGAAATCTCTGCGGGTTCTTTCCATTGACACTAGTGGGTTTTGGATGAAGGCTTTACTGAATTAGAAATTAGTCAGAGATAGAATGTTTGGCTCAGAATATACACTTCAGATGCCTCAAAAAAAGAAGGGCATTCAGATTTGATGCCAATATGCAAAACAAATGTTAAAATTATTAGGATTACTTACACGATAATTGTTTTTCTTCAGGGCAAAATGGCAATTTGAAGAAACAAGAACCATGACTGATCTTTTGGTTTGTAATTACCTTTAGAGATACACAATTGCATGTTTGGCTCTGGCAATTGAAATTGTTTTATTTGCTTTTCTTTGTGCATGTTGCCTGTAATTACTGCATCTGAGCACAGAAGACTCTATGCTGTTTTGTAAGACCAAAAGGACAAGGGGGCCCGTGGTTTAGTTGCTGGATAATTTCAAAGAGATTTTGAATGCAAGAAAATTCCTAAGGAATTGCCTGCTTTGCTGAGTTGCTTTTATTATATTCTCTTTTTTTTTTTCCAGTGTTCTTAAGGGTGTGTGGGGTTGAAGGAGAGATGGCAAGAGCATATTGGCTTATTTACTACTCACAGAGGAGTTTAAGCATTTCTCCGCCTGCTCTAAGTATTGTGGAATGTTGCTAACAATTGTAAATAATTTTATACTTATTTTGCAATGTGCTTGAGCTGAACGACTGAAATCAGTGGTGGTTTTGCTATTGTTATGAATGGATGGAAGCTGAGAGCTTAAACAAAAATGTGATGCTGAAGTGTACTTCCCCTTCAGTCACATGCAGGCCTTTCTTAGTCCTGCACACAAGTTCAGTGGTAGCCTCCACTGAGTTTTGGAAAACAAAGGGTCCAATGGAAAGAACTGGTCAAAACATGAGGATTGTGGCCACAGATGGACAATTCAGCATATGGTGCCATATTTTCACTTCCTCTTGGCTTATTCTGAACACTCAGAGAACAGAGGATTTTGTTCTGTGATCTGTCCTCTCCTATGAGGACAGGCTGAGAGAGTTGGGGTTGTTCAGCCTGGAGAAGAGAAGGCTCCGGGGAGACCTTATAGCAGCCTCCCAGTACCTGAAGGGGCCTACAGGAAAGCAGGAGAGGGACTGTTACAAGGGCATGGGGTGATAGGACAAGGGGTAATGGCTTTAAGCTAAAAGAGGGTAGATTTAGATTAGAGGTTAGAAAGAAATTCTTTACTGTTAGAGTGGTGAGGCACTGGAAGAGGTTGCCTAGAGAAGCTGTGGATGTCCCCTCCCTGGAAGTGTTCAAGGCCAGGTTGGATGGGGCTTTGGGCAACCTGGTCTAGTGGAGGGTGTCCCTGCCCATGGCAGGGGAGTTGGAACTAGATGATCTTTGAGGTCCCTTCCAACCCCAACCATTCTGTGATTCTCTGATTCTCTGATTCTATGATTCTATGATTCTATGATTCTATGATCTGGCTCTGCACAAAATACTTATAGCATGTAGTAAATATGTCCACTGGCATACTTACTCATATATTTTGGTTTTTAATTTTCTAATTGGAAAGGTCCCTTTTGGGGGGGATTAATTTTCTAATTGGAAAGGTGTAGTAAAACAACTCCAACACAGACATCGTTTTCAAGGACTCCCAACTGATGTCTAGACTTCTATCATATTTATACACATACATACTTGTGTATAAGAGAAATGCTCTGGGATACAACCTTGCCCGTTTGGCAGAAGAGGACTCTCCTCCATAAAAATAAGGTTCATGTGTGCTGTTCTCAGCTAGTGGAAAAAAGTCCCCCAGGAGCTGAGGTCCTGCACAGACTTAGCACTGTCTGCCTGCCTGCGTCATGTGCAAAGCTACTTCTTCATCCTTGCCTTCTGTAGTATAAATACATATCAACATACATAACAACAATTTAAAATAATCCCTACCAAAAGAAAAGTCACTTCACTGCTCACGTCTCTCTTCCCTGGGGAATGGTGAGCAAACAGGCGGGATGAGCCAGATGATAGTCGCATGGGAAGCTTTCAGAAACTTCTCAGACGCTGTGGTGAAGAGTGCAGTGTAGGAACATGAACACATCGGGGGGAAAGATCCCCCGTTGCTGCTTGCCAACAGTAAGCAAAACTTTTGGTCAGAACTTAACCTTTCTTTGCCAGAACCTCCCTCCTAAATGCTGATTGGTTTTGGTTACATACTGCATTATCTAATATATCCCACCTTTCCATTGGCTTCATGATGGCCAAATAGGATATAAGTGAGGACAAGCCATGCCCCAAGTCTTCTCTTGTGGACTGTGAGAATCTCGTCCCAGAAATGAGTTAAACTGAGCCAAACATGACCCTCATTAACCTAGCTATCAGTCATGAGCAATTCCATTGAATCAGTCGTGGTTCTTCTTTCAAGAAATTTGTTGCTACAGAAGAATTTGTAGTTTTTCTCATCCTTTCACCTGGACCTTGCTGAGTATTTGTAGGGACACCACACATGACAGGAGCAAAGAAAGTGAGATGTTCAACCTAGAGCTATTGTACTTCCATTTTTCCCCTGCACTTTATCTCTCCTGATATTTTCTCAATTTAGAGGATTTCCAGGAGTATCCAGAAAAGTCTGAGGAGGCATTTGATAGCCAGCCCTAGGACAACAGAGAGAAAGAAGAGATAAAGGAAAGTGGAATGCAACCACAGACTGCATTTGGTTCTCCCCAAAGGCGGAGAGCCCCAGGTAGACGGAACGGGGTGGAGCTGTTCCGGGGGGCGAGCCAGGGGATGAGCGGGGCTGGGGTGCCAGCCTTCTTCCCGGCCAGAGACAGGGGAAGCGCCTCGAGGGAAAGGTGGGATTTTTCCCTGGGTCGTACCTTGGTAGTATCTGACTCTGTGTTATCAGTGCAGCTTCAAATAGCTTATCTTTTGCCTGCATACGAATGTGTTTCGCTTTCTTGCCAGCCCAACATTTCTTCATCTGAATGCCTGAATAATAATCCCGAGCAGATATGGATAAAAGAAAAGCGTACTAAAATCCCCAAATATTCGGGGAAAGATTTTATCTTTTGTTACGTGGAAAGATGTCTGCAGTCTGGCTTCAATAAAGCAATAACTTAAAAGGCAGAAAAATAAGCAGCAGAACATCAGCTCTCACTTCAGTGTGTAAACTTTGGAAAGGCCACCTGTCAGATCCCTGGTGGAAAGCAGCATTTTGTTTGGCATCTGGCTGATTGCCACGATGAAATGTTGAAGTGTTTGGAAACTTGTGGGACTTTCTTCAAAAGGCATACTTCCCCTCCCCCTTTCTCTAAATAATTAAATCTTAAATGTTCTGGCTTGCAGTTAAGAAAAGATAAAACACAACGGCAGGATTCTTTCAAACACACTAGCTAATAACGTGGGGGCCTTTCATGCTATTTATTTTAGCTTTCCCTGCATGAAATACAAAAGAAATTGCCTCAGTGTCACCTTAACTTTTCATCCCAGGCAGTCACTGATTCTGATCTCAGTAATAGTGAAGTAAATCTGAAGTAACTCCACTGAAATCTGACCTAGTTGCAGAGCACTTATTCCAGTGTAAAATTGGCATATGAACACAATTGTGATCTTATTAGTCTTATCCTGTCATAACGCATATCAGTCACTGAAGCTACTCCAGATTTCGGTGACTCACACGAGCTACTCCTGATGTAGGCAGTGTGACTGAAAGCAGAATGAGACCAACCATTGTCAGCTGGGTCACGTCTTGTCTTGTGAAAAGATAATAATTTCACATGAGGTCTGTTTGACAGCAGGCATATTTTGCTCTGATCGCTCATTTTGACTGTTTTCCCTAGTGTTACATTGTGTTTCAGGGTCCTGTTGGAAACAAGTTGCTTCATGACTCCAGCACTTTGAGGAATGCAAAGCTCCAGATTAACACCATCTGTTGTTTGAAGATAAAAGTGAAGACGCTGATGTTAGTGGCTAGTTCTCTTTGTAACTGCTGTTCTTTTAAGTAGCAGACACTATGAAGCTACTCTTGCCCCAGTAGATATGCATGGGGCTGCCACCAAAGGGATATGTCCTCTTGATAAGCTGGACCCAAATTTTGTTAGTTATTTATGCTATAGAAAACAAATCTTGTGTCTATTCCCCTCAGCTCCTTGCTGGCTTTAGTGCTCACAGACACTAGGGGAACGGAGGGCCAGGGATCACCTTCAACCACAACACGCAGATTGGGCTGCCAACATACAGCCTTCTCCATGGCGTCCCACTAAGGTGGCTTGAAGCTTCCTGGGAGCGAAGTCAGTCTGCAATGCCATTGCCAGAATGGAGATGGCACAGTAGAGCCTATGGAGAAAACCATGCACTGCTGAAATACGCCCCCCCTACTTTCCATCGTGTGTTACTGGGCAAGATGGTGAGTGCTGTTCCTTCTGGGCATCTAATGCTTCATCTTGTATATATGAGTTGGAAGAGTGCAGGGTCAAGTCAGAAGGTGGGTGATATTGTCCTGCACACTGGTTAGTAGAGCTAAAGAGAGAAATGAATTTGCTCCAGATATAGGAGCATGGCCAGAACCAGGAACAAAGCTGTAATTCTCCAGCTGTCTCCACACAGGTCTGGCAGCATTTTGGCCTGAACTCAGAAAGAGCCTGCCAAACCCTTCCAGAAAATGCCCAACTACAGCTGGGAATTAGCACAGGACAAGGGTAACTCCCAAAACGCATTTTGGGTGCAACCACACTGTTTGGAGAGTGAGGCAATTTAGCTTACCCTATAGCTGTGCTGTGCCAGTTGGCCTCAGGGCAAAGAGTGGTCCTTGAGCAGAGATGGCTCATTTCATTTGCCACCACACTCAAGGTAGCTTGAGTGGCTCTGGAGGAGCCCGGCACCTAATGACTTGAGACTCGTGACAGGGTGACTTTTGAGCTGCATGATGTATTTCTTATTGGCTCCCATGAGCTACAAGTCAGGCTCAGCTGCTGTTATCCCTACACTTTGGCACAGAGTGGTTTAACAACAATATCAGTTTTATTTGAGATGCAGGCAGTTGATGATACAAGCAATCAGATGGCCAAATTCAACTTGCAGGAAATGGTGATGCCTTTACTGACACTTGTTGAACTTCATCCAGGAATCCTGAGGTCCCATATCTACCTCTGTTCCACATCTTCTGATGAAAATCTGATTTTTAGCCTTTTAATACCAAGGCTTGAATTTTTCCTCCCATGTTTTTAGTGAGTGCATTGGTTTAAGGAGGAGCTTTGTCCAAATAAGAAGTGAGAATGTCCTCCAGGATATGACTGGTCCTCAATATTTCAAAACTAGTGACAGTGCCATTATTTTAAATAAAAGCAGGATATTTAATTGCTACATGATTTTAAATCTTTTTTCATGACAAAAAATCAGAAGAAAAAATGTATTTGCCTATTCATCACAAACTGTCTTGGTCTGATGTATTACAAAATACAGAAAACACTGGGACACAGAAAACATTGAAATTTTTTTTCACTTTAGTATGATCTCTTGCCAAGTACTGGAATCCTTACTCAGGCAAACACAGTGAAACTCATGAGAGGCTTCTTTAAGTTAGGCCTGCAAGGATTCATCTAAAATTTTCTAACTAAGTGCACAAATGGCTCCTAAGTTGAACAAAACACCGAGTAGTTGCTGGTCACGTTGCCTCCCACTGATTTGCAGAATCTCTGTTCCCTGCATTTTTTTGATCCCACATGGGAGCAAAGGGCTTCAGGTTAACCCCATCAACCTGCTTTCCCCCTTTGACCCTCCCCTGCCCTCAGACCTGCAAGGGCAAGGAGACACTCCAGTCACCCGTAGCTAGTCTTCAGAGGAATTACACTGCTACCATGCTGGATGGAAAGCTGACAGACAGCTTAAAGGACTTCTTCCCAGTTTAGGATTTGGAGGCAAGCCCTGTGGCATAGCCCCTGGAGAGAAACCCTGTCCCCTGGTGGGAAAAAACCCCAACAAACCAACAACAAAACCCTAAGAAGCTGTGTGAGAGTATTTTCTCACAAAGATTTCCTTCTGCAGAGCCCCTTCCTGTGGGTTTAAACTACAATGGGGATAGTTCAGACCACTGTAAATGTTGATACAATTGAAGGAAAACAAGAATCTAGTTTGCCCTTTCCTGTCAAGGAGTCATTTCTTCACTCTGAAAGTGATGACTGAGCCCCGATCCAAAGAAATCCTGAATGCTCGGCAATTCATGTTAAGGAGCAAAACAAAAAGCAAAATCCTTCTTTTATTCTGCCATGGCATTTTGGTAACTTTTCAACGGGCTGTCATCTGGTGACAACAAAGACCTCATATCTCCTTTCAAAAGCCTTCCTTTTGACCTTGTACTAATTAGAGTACATGTGAAAACAACTGCAAATTAAGATGCACAATAATCTCTGTGTTAGCTCAGGGAGACATTTCTAAAAATAATGAGGAATGGCACAAAGAAATACCAAGACAACAGCTTTGCATAAGCTTCTTGTGATCTGTAGATGTCCGTGGTTAGTCTGCAAACTTGCACACATTTTCTGACCTTTACAAGGTCATGCTTTGCTAAGGTCGCTAGTCATGTGCCTAAAAAATTGACTTCGTTTTCAAAGCAAGTATGGGATACGTAGCTCCAGGACACATTTTCATCCCCGTGGTACAGGGATATATACATGCCAGGATGTACTATTTGAAGATATTACTTAAGATATTACATGGGCCTGCTGGAGTTTTATGCATTTGAGAGTACGCACATCCCATCTGAGAGGGGGTGATATAACCACAACATCTGGGGATTTTACTGGGGGGTCATATAATACTGTATCTTCCTGAGGTTCAGTGAAGAGACCTCTAGCTCCCCACCACATTTATTAAGCATGTAAGATATGTAAGCATCTAATTCCTTTTTGAATTTATGGGAACTTCATCCTCATAGGTAGTTTTGGTCATTCTACAGAGATTGCTACAGTAAGAGAACAAATATACTCTGGTCCCAGTCATTTCTTGAAGGATAAGAGAGAAAAATACCTTGAGGCAAAACCTGCTTCACTTATGTCTATTTCTCTCCTTGTTTCTCACTGCTCTGACATGTAAATTTTCATGTTTTTGTTCTCACAAGGAGCCGATGGAATAGGGCAGTGCTATCTAACTTCTGCTTGTTTCAGTGAGCAGTTGAGATATATTTTTAACTGAGAATCAAGCCCGAGCAGCCTACGCTGTAACTCAGAAAGCCTGTGGGTGTGACAGGAATTTGTCTTCACTTTATGTTTCCTTTCTAAGGTTTTAAGTAAGGATAGCAAGATGTCTGTCCTTACCCAGGAAAGACTACAATGGCAAAGCAAACAATGATCCAGATCCAAAGAGGTATCTAGTATTTTACCATTTTGGGACAGTGGGAGTTAATAGGAGTTGTGAGAGCTCAGCACTTCACAGGATTGCACTTTCACTCAGAGACAGCCACTTGCCTCCTTCATCTACCCCACCCCTCTGGCCTACGTTTCTATGTGATAAAGATATAGCCTTATGTGAGAGGGACCCAGGGAAGTATGGAGCCTGGAAGCAGGTGATGGCCCCTGATGGGCCTGGTCATCTGGCCTCGCCTGCCTGGAGCCTGCTCCTCACGGTCTGAGGGACAAAAATTAGCTGTTACGGCAGCAAAAACATGCTTGTCTGCTTTCCTGAGCCACCTGGAGATTTGCTGATGGGGTCCTTAGGAGCAAGCAGGAAACCTCAGCTCATTTATG
Source organism: Grus americana (assembly GCF_028858705.1). Lineage (NCBI taxonomy): Eukaryota > Metazoa > Chordata > Aves > Gruiformes > Gruidae > Grus > Grus americana. Next base: position 57,092,627 of record NC_072853.1, read on the forward strand.
CTTTTACAGGTAAAGAGCAGACCTACACATGTAGTAAGGGACTGGCAATGGTGCAAAACTCCCCTTTCTTGTGAGTTCATGGCCCACATGAATAGAGAGGTTCAATACCTTTCATTTAATGCAGCAGGTGACATTAGAGGTATCACAAGCAGCATGAAGCATAATCACGAAAAAAAGCAATGTTACCCTAAAGATGAAACTTACTGTTAGATTTGGTTGTATCATTTGGTATGAAGACTGAAATCAGCCTATCTCAGATGCTTTAAATTCACAAACTCAAATTCACAATACAGGTCAACATTTAAACATGGCAAAAAGGCAAGTTTTTCTGAACTCAACAGGTCAACGGCTTATGCCCAGAAGCACAACAATTGGTGACCATCATCTTCTTCTATCTTCATTGGTATTAGCTGCAGATGCTATTCTTATAATCGTAAGTATCTAACCCTCCTTTCAGTCTTACAAAGCCACTTGCTTCCATAATATCCTGCAGCAGGACATTAGCTTGTACACTGGTACATTTTCTAGTAATCAGAGTTTTGGCAGGTAAAAGCAAATAATTCCATGTTATCATTAGAAAGGAAACTGCTGTCCAGGTCTCTATTGTATCACCAGAAGTGACAACACTGCTATAAGAAAATGGTATACAGATTTTTATATTAAAAAAAAAAAAAAACCCAACAAAAAACCCACAACCTCACTGGAGACACTTTTTCCTCCAGGTGAACCATTTATTTTAGTAGCTAAATGTGAACAAATGTATTACGACAAATAATCAGACCATCAGCAATAGAAAACTGAATATAGACTTCAAAAGTTTGAAAAAGGAGCACTCACTGTCACAGACTCTATTGGTCAAACCTATGCTTGGTTCACGTCTGCGCACAGTATTCTGGGTCGATTCAGGATTGTGGGGTGCAGAGTAACTGTTTCACCCTACAAATCTATTCCACCGTGCAGAGCTGGGTGGTTGGGCACAGGAAACTCTCCCTGATAAGATGAGGCCTTCCTACTGCCTGCTAAATGATTTGTTCTTTTGGTTGTTTCATGGAGAGACCAGACAGTTTTTTTGAGCTTTGCAAAGGATGAAAACAAGAAAGACCTGACCAGCAGTTAGCCCCTGCTCAAAAGCAGGGTTTGTAGAAGAAAGGGATTGGGGAAAGAAGCACTTTTTTCCTCTCCTGGCAGAAAGCCTACTTAACTTGGCTGGTTGATACTGAGGCTGGGAGAAGATTGCTCATGGTCCTCGGTACCTTCTCTGGTGTTAGTCAATGATGAGACGATGCCTCCCAATGGGAATGCAAGAAACATCCCAACTTCCCCACACCATGTTCTGCACCTTATAGCTGAATGGGATGCAAATGGAGACTGTCAGTGTGTCAAATGAAGCTGACCACATCCCACAGGACTTTTCTAGCCACCATGGATGGACACCCAGAATGTATGCAGAGCCCAGCTCCATCATGGACTGTATATTTGTTTATATGATAATTTGTTCTGTATTTCGACTTAAGGGAAAAACAAACTTAAAGGATAAAGACTTTCAGGTATTTGTCTCTACTTCAGATGGTCCTAATTCAGTTGCCCTTAGCAGATCATGCCATCAGTACAGAGAGGGAGGGAGGAACTGTAGTATAAATAAGGCAAACAGCACCCAAAAAGTGGCATTCAGTAACTAGACAGCCCTGATGCAAAGAGATCAAAGTTTTAAAATAAAAGGTTTGCAAGGAAGAAAGACAGATCACAGGGAGAAAGAGGGTACCCAGGCTATCTGTTCTGTCCATACCTCTCATTTTTTGTATTTTGCTTCTCTAACATAATGCTGCCCTGGACTCTTCTTTCTCTGGAAAATCCCCAGCAAGGAAACTCTTCTTCATTTGCTCAGAATCTGACCTTTCCAGCCTTCATTCTTCGCATCCAAAAGATACGGACACGGATATTTAAATGCATTTCTGAGGGTTTTTTTACTAGAAAAAAACACATTTTTTCATATTATATCTATATTTCATCATGAAGGAAATCCTACAACTTGTTATTCAATATGAGATCCTGCTCAGTGCTGGAACACATGCATCCAAGCCAGCTGTCCCAAATGCATTCCCATCAGTGAAAATAATTCCATAATTTTGTCTCACTAATGACACAAGTTCTTTGCTAACCAATAGAAAATATATCACTTCTACAAAGCTGTTCCCTCAAGCTTCACCTTCTTCCCTTTTGTTTTACAGTTTTGATCCACAGATTTCTCATTCCAGTTTTCTTTCATTTAGCATCCTTTCATTGCTCATGATGAAACTAAAATGAAGGACCCAGTTACAGCACTATACTTTATGACTTTTTGTCTGTATATGAATGGAATGTGTGTGTAAAATGATAAATGAATACATAAAAAGACCGAGTTAAACATGGCACCTACGCTGGATTGCTTCTCCTCTGTGAAGTAATTTGCATTAGCATACAGCTTTGCCAGGCTCAGACTGCAAAGGTTAAAGCTTGCTTGGAGAACTTTAAATTACATGTTTCTGAACTCTGACGTGCTTGACATTGCAATTTAATTTTCTTCAACAGAGGTTTTTGTTTGTTTGTTTTTGAAATATAACAAGCCTTTCCTGTGAAAGGTATCTCAACATTTATATTATAATAACATCTGGAAGCTCAGAGCTAAAATTTGAATGCTGTTGGGACTAATTGCACTAACTGCTGTATAAATATACAATAAATGTCCTTGTCCCAAACCTACAAAATGAGACAAATACAAACAGATGGGTAAGATAAAAAAAAAGAAACAATTTGAATAGGATTTTCCCAATAATTAGAAGTCAGTGCTCAAAACTCTTTATTCATTTGGCCGTAATTCAGC